>NC_064810.1:31355339-31493629 GCF_023721935.1 Panthera uncia
AAAGAAAGAAAGAAAGAAAGAAAGAAAGAAAGAAAGAAAGAAAGAAAGAAAAAGAAACTCATGCCTATCAAATTCATTAAGTTGGGCTTGGAAATCTGATTCCTGGATTAAATATATATATATATATATATTCTATTGGTAATTCTGTTGCACATTTTAGTTGGAGCCCTCAGATTATACTTAGTCTTACAAAGTATAAACTTCCTAGCAGTAGAGTCTAAATGCAGGTATGTGATCCACCTTTATTTTTTTTCCCATTGAAATATGGCAGATCAAGGTTTCTCCATGCCCTGAGTGACAAGTTATTAAGAGCAACTGGTTTAATTACTAAACCCTATTGTAGGATATTAGATAGAGTATGTCAACATGCCAATGCTAAAGAAATATACTATAGGAAGTAAAGGGAAAGTAAAAACTGAAAAACACAATTGGCTTTACAAAAATTTTTCAAAGTACTCAGTTTTATCCATTTCAATGTGTCAGCTGATATTCAAATATAATTTGTTTCTCCATTTATATAGGCAATTCTCTAGGATCAAAAAACTCAAATCATTGAAACATATTTTTTATCAAGGAAATATTGGGTTATTTAAAAATTTTTAATTTAAATTATACTTAATATAGAATTATTTTTTTTAATTTTTTTAATGTTTATTTATTTTTGAGAGAGAGACAGAGCACAAGCAGGGGAGAGGCAGAGAGAGAGGGAGACACAGAATCCTAAGCAGGCTCCAGGCTCTGAGCTGTCAGCACAGAGCCCGATGCGGGGCTCGAACTCACGAACCGTGAGGTCATGACCTGAGCCAAAATCAAATGCTCAACCGACTGAGCCACACAGGTGCCCCTAAATTATACTTACTATAGAGTTATTTTTTTTTTATTTTTTTAACGTTTATTTATTTTTGAGACAGAGACAGAGCATGAATGGGGGAGGGTCAGAGAGAGAGGGAGACACAGAATCTGAAACAGGCTCCAGGCTCTGACACGGGGCTCGAACTCACGGACTGCGAGATCATGACCTGAGCCGAAGTCGGACACCCAACCGACTGAGCCACCCAGGCGCCCCTCTATAGAATTATTTTTAACTCGCTCCTCTTGTTAAAGGAGAATCCTTTTAATTATCATTGTGACTTCTTAAAAGTTAATTATTTAGCCAAATCATGTAATCAAATCCATCCTTAATCCTTAATAAACAAAAATATAGCAAGTAAAACCACAATGTGAAGTACTATAATGCACTGGTTAAGAGAACTGAAACCACGTGTTTGGACTGGAATCCCGGTTCTGCCTGTGCTGGCTGTGTCATCCTTGACAGGTCACTTCTCCGTGTCTCAGTTTCCCTATCAATAGAATGTAAATAATAACCATAATGCTTACTTAATTAGATTATTATGAGGATTATATAAAATTAAAATAGAGGTGTGCTGTGTCAGCTGTGCTGACAGCTCAGAGCCTGGAGCCTGCTTTAGATTCTGTGTCTCCCTCTCTCTCTGCCCCTCCCCCAGTCTCTCTCTCTCTCTGTCTCTCTCTCTCTCTCTCTCTCTCTCTCAAAAATAAGTAAACATTAAAAATTTTTAATAAAATAAAATTAAAATATATAAAACAGAATAGTGCCTACTACATAGTAAGCACTACACTCATATTTACCATTATCATTGTTCTCTTATTTTCAGTTTTAAAAATCCAATTTCCAATGAAAAAGTATGGACTTTTAGAGTTGGGATGAGTCCCTTTACAAGAAGGAAATGAAAGCCTAAGTCACTTGCCAAAGCCAGTTACAAAGCACAGTCAAAACTAGTATATGGCATGCTGAAGAGACCAAGGCAGCTGTTTCATAGCGAGGACATTCTTTACCAGTGACTATAATCTGGGAGTTTTAAAAAGGAGAAACATCAAATGACTCATTTTAAATCTTTTTCAAAAAAGTATCTTATGAGTAGCTTTGCATTGTAATTAAATTTAACAGAAAGCAAACCATACCGAGAAAATGTTTAACTGAAATTATGTCATGTGTTCAAACTACTGATTTATACTTTCTTTGCAGAAAACAATTGGCCTATAAAAAAGATAGTATCTCCTTCCAATATGTACCCTAGATAACGCTGTACTGAGCTAATCTTTGTTTTGCAACTACAAGTTGACAAATTACACAAGGAAAATACTGAAGCATGACAAAAGTCAGAGTGTCAACTCATACTCCAGGTATCCTTTAATTATCCCCATTAGGAAATATGGAGCATTTCTCAAAGGAAATAATAAACCTTTTCTTAATATAATCTCAAGGACCAAAATTACAGCTACCTTATATAACAATTTGAAAATGTGTAACATTCTGGTTTAAGGACCATATATTTTTTTTAAGGGAAAGAGGCCTTTTATTTTTTTAATTTTTGTCATTTTTTTTTTTTCAAGTAAGCTCTATGCCCACTATGGGCCTTGAACTTATGACTCTGAGATCACGAGTCTCATGTACTGAGCCAGCCAGGCACCCCAAGTACCATATTTTTTTATAGAAAGCTTTTGAAAACTTCACAGACTTCATCAACAGCTTTGCATAAATAAATAACACTATGACAGGGAACCAAATACCATCTTTATCGGGGTCTTAGAGAACAAGATATTATGGGAAGATATAAGAGAAAATGCTAAGGTCACTTCCTTCAAGTAGCACAACATTTTTGGTGGAAGGCACAAATATAAACAAGAAGATGATTTATAATTATCTATAAGATATATATAAAAGGAAGTTAGCACATAATATTATAACCCCAAACCAAAAAGGAGGAAAAGCCAATGTACAGCTGCAGACATTAAAAGTGCTACACTGAACATTTTCTGGAGCATATGATTTTGCAAATGAGAGAGCAATTTCAATTCAGGCTCATACGGAAGTTACACTTCACCACCAAAGGGAATAGTGGGGCAGGCAGGAGGGTATAAGCCAAGAAGCTGACGAAGAGACATTTGGGCACGGAACAGACCTTTGGCCCTTCATGAATTAAAGGAAAGGCTGTTGTTCATGAATGATAGGAAAGGCCATTGTTGAGAGCAATCTGCCTAAATGCACTGATGGAGCTGAATTGAATCTGAACTTCAAATCTTTGACATAGACTCTGACACAAGTGGTCTAGGTTTGAATCCTGCCGCCGCCACATATTAGCAATGTCATCTTGGGCAAATTACATTATCTCCCTCTATCTTTTCATCATTACAAAATGTGGATGATAATAATAGTAGCGAAATGTGGCAGTCATGAGGGGTAAATGAAATACGTTAGGCAACACGCTTGAGATAAGGCATGCTGCTTGGCACATACTCGTATGTTGGCCATTTATTATTATTTCTCTAATTATTCGAGTAGAGCACATCAAAATAATAGGAAACATCTTTCTACAGATGAAGAGAAGAGACATTTCCCTTAGTCACATCTGGCCAGAAGATATGACTAATGAGAGACTGAAATTCAATATCAGAACCCCAGAGAGTTATAAGCGTACACACACTGCACATATTGTGTGCACACACACTTGTGCTCTTTGCTGAGGTTTACAGCGTAACAAACCACAACCAAATACAGAACATAAATATCCCAAGCCAATTCATCGAAGAGCCGCTTAGCCACTCTCATATCAATGTTCCACGGGCATCTCAAACTTACTGTATCCAAAACCAAACTTCCACTCTTTTGATCCTCCTCTCTTATTTCTCCATAATTTCTACTAACTGTTACCACAACTTCTGCTCCTCTGTCAGTCTACCTTGAAGTCAATCTGCCATCAAGTCTCGTCACTTTTCATTTTAATCCAACCTTCAATTCTGTCCACTTTGTTGAAATTCCACAGCCACTCTTACCTCTGTCCTTTCTCCTGACTGGTTGTATCTAAGGAGCTGCAGCTAAGTAACTCCCTGTATCTACATTCGCCTTCTCTCTGCTACAAGAGTGTGCCTTCTAAATGCATAGTTGAAACATGTCCCTACCTTGGTTAAAATCCAAGTAACTTTTCATTTCTTTCAGAAGAAAATCCAAGATCTATAGAACAGTTTATAATTCATACAGTGACCCTTCTTATAAATTCAATCTCTCCTCTTTTTACCCCTTGTACCCAAATCTCTCCAATGCACTGAACTATTTTTCATTTCATGTGGTTCTTTTGTTTAGCTAGCTCTGATAGCTCTTCCTCTTGGATCATGCCCTCCTTCTCTTAAAAGTCTGGGACAGGTATCCCTTCTGTGGTTTGTGCTATGGATTCAGCTTATATCTCCCTTCCTATGTTTATATCCCATCACTGTATCCGTATGTTTAATGAGTCTCCCATAAGACCAGAAGTTAGGAATGTTGTCACTGTTCATTGGTATATTCCTAACACCTGGTCCAGTGCCAACCACACAGAAATAGAAAATGAGTATTAATGGGATTGAACTTTATAAAGTTCTCATGGTACTGGTTTGTTAAGTTTTCAATTAATCTTCCTATTATCTTTACTTTAAACTCCATATTGCCATAAATGCATACAGTAATGGGAAGGCCAACTGTAATCAGGGTTCTGGTACACATTGTGGGTATAAGGCCGTAGAACTACCACTTATAGCCTTACACTGCCTAGACATATTTCAGTCTGCTTCTGAGCTATGGGTTACCCAAAGGCAAAACTGAGTATGTCTCAAGAGGATATGTTATTGATCAGGAATAACTGTAGCCACTTTTCCAAAAGCAGAGATTTGGGGGCGGGGGGAAAGTGGTAACAGTAATTAAGTAAATTTTGGTATAATGAAATGTTTGATTCTATATCAAAATGGAACCGCTTAGTTTTCCAAAGACCACCATTATGACAAATTAAAACCACATATCTTGAAAATATATATGAAAAGAATAAACATATATGTAAGAAAAAAAATGAGAATCAGGTATTTTGGTGTGATAAACTACATTTTGAAATCATGCAATGCCTGGCATGGGATAAAAAAGCAAACCAAAATATGACCTCTGTTTGCACATATAATGACTATTGTTTGCATATATAATGACTATTCTTTTGAGATGAAGAAATAGAGAATAGCAATGCAAAATATTATACTATGATATTTTTAGTTTCCTTTCTCTAAAAAAAAAAGCGTTAAATAATCCAAATCAACCATAACTTTTGAGATATATATGTTAGTTTCATCACATTTCATATATGGAATTTAGTATAAAGAAGATATACATTATTTAGAAACATACCATAAAATCTAGAGTATGAGTATAGAAAAATGCAGGATTTTTCAAGTACAGAATATAGTATATTACCATTTCAGTAACTGTTATAACGAAAAAAAAACTCTCCCTTTTCTTCAGAAAAACATAAAAACTTACCTTTCTTAAATGGCTAATTAACAGGTACCACATACGGTATTTTTACTAAAGTGCCAAATAAGCATGTTAGAACAGATGCACAAAATACATAAAATTACTAGGTAGTATGTATAGATACTATCAAAAGTTTTGATTGACTCATACTTTATTTACTCTGCATTTAGTTACCAAAGCCACAAGCTTAATAGTTCTGTTTATAAAAACAAAGTTAGGCAAGCTGAATGCTAAGAACAAATATATGTGAACTCATTTTTAACTTGTGGATGCATGCATGCACACACATCTTTTTATTATCAGCATGCTCACAAATTAAAATTGTTACCACATGCTAAGTAAACTTTTTCAGATGTTCAACAAAGGAGATCAAAAGAGATTTCATCATATATTTTTAGATCTCTGACCAGTCAAACATATAGGAACACAGACATGTCAAAACATCAAGTAATCCAAAGGTAAAACAATTTGGAAATTTTTGGTTCAATGCAACTTATGAAGAGTAGTTTCGTGTACTTTCATACTTTCCTTACTGACGTCTTACAGGTGAAGCTATTCATGGAAACTTCTTTAGTAGTTATGTGCAGATAAGACTTGAGTAGGGACCAAGATGAAGACTAGAACATAGATAAACTGGGAAGAGAGAATAAGCTTTTCAGGCAGCTAGAAAATCACAAAACAAAGCAAGCAGGTGGAAGGAAATGTGTTCTGTTAGAGGCCATGAGAAAACCAGCTTGAATGATCTGATAGCGTACTTATGAGAGTGACAGATTGGTAGATTAGTATCATATAGTGAGGTCTAATGACTATCCCAAAAATTCTTCTCTTTGCCTATGACAAATTCTCATAACTTTTGTTAAACCCTATTTTGTAAGTAAGAGAAATATAATGGGTGTGCAGGATTCATTTTTTAGTGGCTTAAAAAAAATCAAATCAATCTATTTCTTCCATCCTTACCTGAAATATTCAATGCAGTGACTGGTTTTGGTCTGCTTCTATATCCAAACCTATTTTCTACTCTGATTTTAGAAACTGAGTTATTTTACCCTACCAATTTTGAATCTTTGTATTGTGTCTCTGCCTGGTACACAAGTTCTGGTCTTCCTTTCTCTAATCTTCTGGATTTCTCCCACCCTCAGCATTCATGATTGGATTACTGTTTTCTGAACTCAAACTTCTCTTGAGCTAATCCTTAATCTGTCTAGACCTCTACCTACTGGGCTACGTCAGACTCTCCTGATACTTTGCACTGCTTCCTTTTTGACACAATTTTGAGTCACTCATTCAGACTCAATCTTATTTTCTGCTCAAAGATTCACTCTTATCATATTTTCCCCTGATGAACATATCTCGCTTGTGAGCCATCATCACTCTAACTTGACAGGTAGTGGCATCAACTCACTCAAATCCTCTCTTGAAGTATCTCATCAAACACTGTCTCCTCTTTTGTAATTGGTTCTGACGTAGGAACTCTGGACAGATGTTTTGCTAACAGAAGTGTGTTGTTGATGTTCCAAAAGGATTCTATAGTCGCATTCCTAACAGCTGCCCTTAACAGTTCTCATTTATCCTCACGCCGAAGGGTATCTTGTTTATTTTTCTATTCAAATACATGGTAAACTCTTGCAATATTTCTATGACAAACTATAGAAAACAACCCAGAGACAAATAACAACAACAAAAAGATAGCCAAGTCATTTAGCGAGATTTGTTCAGTGGCAAGCAATGATAATCACAATCATTTTGGATCCCCTATTAAATTATTAAAAGATATTTGCCTAAATATAAACTGGAAGAAAGGTAGTAAATAATTTTAATGGCTATGCTTAGGAAACTTAATTTGCAATGAAGTTGCAATCAAAAGGGGTCCACAAAAGTCATTAACTATCCATCTCAGAATAAGATGACTTATGTTCATCCGCTATACCAAAATAATAACTATCTCATGTAAAGATGATAACGAAGGTTTTTAAAGAATGAAGTCAATCTGGAAATTACAAGTTGAGAGGACTCTAAGCAAGGAAATATGAAATAGTTCATGAACAGAATGGACATTGATTGTGTTAATCTGCATGCTTCATCACAGACTGAATGCCACGCCATTTCAGGTAGGTGAACATACAGTGTATTCTTTTACTCAGTTTACTCATTATTTTACTCTGTTACACAAACTTAGAGCACTCACTATTGTGAGACATGGTATGGCCAATGATAAACAATTCACATAAGGCTTCAGGTGCATAAACTGTAGATCCAGAAGTTATTATTAAAGGCAGTTGGGGATTCTTCTAGTCTATTTGTCAAAAAGATCATTGCTATTATTTCCATGGAAAGAATTCTGGGTAGCATAAATTAGAGCTTAACATTTCTTTTGTTATCACTGAAAAGTTTTTCAGGACATATTTGATTATGAAAGGGTTTTCTAACTCTCCAAGATTAAAATGGAGGCTATTCTGTTCATCTTTTTAATCTTAAACCTATCACTACTCAATGTTTCAGTATACAAAAATTTATAGCAAAATATTTGAATATCAAATATCTAAAATTGCAACACTCTTTTCTATGAATTTTCTTTATAATTTTATTCTAATTCTGATACTAACAAGGCATATAGCAAAATAAAAATGCTATATTTGAGAATTAGTTATTTAAACAGAAAAAAATCCTGTAAATGTGCTATATAATATGTAAATGCAAACAAGTGGCCAGTTGTAGACAATTAGATAAACCTAGAAGTAATTTAGGTGTTGTAAATATAATAAGGGCTACTTTCTATAAGTGTGCTTAACAAACGAGTGCGTTAACTAATTTGTATTTCTCCATTTAAATATAATGAGTGAGAATGAAACCCGTTTGAAAATGAAATGCTGCTATCAGACAAAAGGCTAGTATCCAAAACGTATAAAGAACTCACCAAACTCCACACCCAAAAAACAAATAATCCAGTGAAGAAATAGGCAGAAGACATGAATAGACACTTCTCTAAAGAAGGCATCCAGGTGGCCAAACAGGCATATGAAAAGATGCTCAACGTCACTCCTCATCGGGGAAATACAAATCAAAACCACACTGAGATATCATCTCACACCAGTCAGAATGGCTAAAATGAACAAATCAGGAGACTATAGATGCTGGAGAGGATGTGGAGAAATGGGAACCCTCTTGCATTGTTGATGGGAATGCAAACTGGGACAGCTGCTCTGGAAAACAGTATGGAGGTTCCTCAAAAAATTAACAAAAGATCTACACTATGACCCAGCAATAGCACTGCTAGGAATTTACCCAAGGGATACAGGAATACTGATGCATAGGGGCACTTGTACTCCAATGTTATAGCAGCACTTTCAACAATAGCCAAGTTATGGAAAGAGCCTAAATGTCCATCAACTGACGAATGGATAAAGAAATTGTGGTTTATATACACAATGGAATACTACTTGGCAATGAGAAAGAATGAAATATGGTCTTTTGTAGTAACATGGATGGAACTGGAGAGTATTATGCTAAGTGAAATAAGTCATACAGAGAAAAGACAGATACCATATGTTTTCACTCTTATGTGGATCCTGAGAAACTTAACAGAAGACCATGGGGGAGGGGAAGGGGGAAAAGTTTCAGACAGGGAAGGAGGCAAATCATAGGAGACTCTTAAAAACAGAATAAACTGAGGGTTGATACACAGTGGGAGGGAGGGGAAAGTGGGTGATAGGCATTGAGGAGGGCATCTGTTGGGATGAGCACTGGGTGTTGTATGGAAACCAATTTGACAATACATTTCATGTTAAATAAATAAATAGATAGTTTAAATGAAAAAAAATGAAAATGAAATGCTGCTAAATAATTTAAGAACAGCGATATTCTGGAAACATTTGGGGGTGCATTTACAAGTGTGATATATATGACTTGACAAAAACAGGAAAAGGAAATGCTACCTGTGTATCTGTGACACTTTTTTTTGGTATTTGATATCATTGCAGTAATCAATGTATTCACTTTTTAGTGTGATTATGTTAGATCACATTTAAAAGATATTTTCCCATGCTTATCTTTTTCCCTAAAGATGTATCATAAATGTCAAGTCCTTCCAAACAGAAGGTAGTTTTCTGGTCATTATTTCCATTACTTTGCCATTACGATCAGATGATTCAATGGACTAAGAAGTTATACTAGGAAAAGATTTTCACGAGAGGCAGTTTTACAAGCAGTAAGGGGTGTATCAGCTAGATTCAAAAGAATTTCTTTATTATATAAATTACCAAAGTACATTTTCCTTTATCCAACCCATTCTACTCTCTGTTTCTGAAGAGCATATGGTATATGGAAGAACATCCCTGCAGCAATACATTGTCATTTACAATACTAGTTGAAAGAACAGAAATAAAAACCTTTTCAAAATACAACTATTCGAGTTAAGAAATAAGCACCAAGTATGCATCTAGGGCTTCAGGCCATGAAGAAGCATGTTGTAGAGTCCTTCCGAATCACTGCAAGGCAACACAGCACTGAAATATCTCTTTAGTAAATTATAGTGAGAATATTCCAAATATATTACTAAGATACATCAAAAGAGTTGGATAGGTCATCGAATGATCAGGTAACTGATCAAAACACTGTGATCAAAACACTAGATCACAATCCAGAGATACAAGTATTTTTTTTTAATTAAACCTAGTTAGTTAATTGTTTAGATGTTTATTTATTTATTTGGAGACAGAGACAAAGCGTGAGTGGGGGACGGGCAGAGAGAGCAAGAGAAAATCCTAAGCAAGCTGCATGCTGTTAATGCAGAGCCAGGCGCGGGGCTCCATCCCACTAATGGTGAGATCATGACCTGAGACAAAATCAAGAGTCAGTCAGCTTAACTGACTGAGCCACCCAGGTACTCCCTAGTTAGTTTTAATTTAACAATTAAGTGATATCAATCCTACAGAAGGCTTTTGTGGGAAGGATGCTATAAAAGGAACCTACGGACTATCACTATCAGCAGCAGCAGCCTTGTCATGATCATTGGCAGCAACAGCAGTAACAAACTATTTTACATTTTAAAGCATTCTGCAGAGTAGTTTCAAATTTATTCTTTTTATCCTTTAAAATTACAATGCCTCAATATACAATTATATATATATAATATTACAATTTTATATATATATATATATATATATATATATATATATATATATATATATATAAAATTGTGTAGGTATGAAAACTGAAGTGTAGAATAGGTATGTAAACATTTCACAATAACTTGACCAAGGAAACATAGCTAGTATGTATTCTCAATAAATCCTGCCTGAAATAAAAGCTCTTTTTACTTCATATTAGGAGGTATTTATACTGCATCTATGTTGAAAAGAACAAGTAATATCTAATCTATGTACTCACCCAACTCTAATAGGGGAAAATACGCTATTGTAGAAAGAACAAGGGCTTGAGTCTCAGACATATCTAAAGTTCAAATTCCCACTTTCCACTTACTAGCTGTTTATCTTTGGTAAGCTAATCCATTTTCTTGACCTTAAATAGGGTTACTAAGAAAATTAAATGGGATACATATAATAATGACTAGAACATACTATGCGCAAACACAAAAATGTTCATTCCTTTCTCTCCAAATGTTATAAATACTCCATACCATGTACTTGATGCTATGCTAAGGAGAACATTTTACATGGTACCTGATCCTGAAGAAATTTTCATCATTGAGAAGAAAAAATTTTAAATAGAGAAAAATGATAGATTATCAAAATGGGATACCAATCACTCTTATTACAGAATGTCAGACCTGGAGAGAAAATAAAATGGTCGAGATTAGTCACTTTCTGCTAGTTATTTTCTGCTAATAATTCTAATTTCAGCTAGTAATCTTTTAATCTTTTTACACATTATTTTTAAGTATATTATATCTTCCTCCTTTTTGATAAATCCTCATGAAACACAAGAAATTCACAAAAATGTCCTCCTCTTTTTCCCCAGTAAGCTACGAAAGAGTTACCATTGGCAACATAGAAACATAGGAATAGATCAGCCAATGGACTCAACTGTGGCTTAGGAAACTAGCAGCAACAGAAAACTAAATGGGAATAAGGAGAAAAAAGGCTATTGGGTCTGTCTGATCAAGGAAAGTCTTAAGAGTGAACACCTCTTAAATGTTTATGTATATTTCAAAAGATCTTATACAGTGACACTATATTGCAGGGAGTACTGAAAAGATTTTTCTTCTCCATAAGCACCATATGTATCCAAATTCTGTGTGTCTCTTGGGTCATAAAGTATGGTTCTCTTTTTTTTTTTTTTTTTTTTTTTTTTTTTTAAATTTACATCCAAATTGTTAGCATATAGTGCAACAATGATTTCAGGAGTAGATTCCTTAGTGCCCCTTACCCATGTAGCCCATGCCCCCTCCCACAACCCCTCTAGTAAGCCTCAGTTTGTTCTCCATATTTATGAGTCTGTTCTGTTTTGTCCCCCTCCCTGTTTTTTATATTATTTTTGTTTCCCTTCCCTTATGTTCATCTGTTTTGTCTCTTAAAGTCCTCATGAGTGAAGTCATATGATTTTTGTCTTTCTCTGACTAATTTTACTTAGCATAACACTCTCCAGTTCCATCCACATAGTTGCAAATGGCAAGATTTCATTCTTTTTGATTGCCGAGTAATACTCCACTGTATGTGTGTGTGTGTATATATATATATATATATATATATATACACACACACACACACACCCCATCTTCTTTATCCATTCATCCATCGATGGACATTTGGGCTCTTTCCATACTTTGGCTATTGTTGATACTGCTGCTATAAACATGGGGTGCATGTGTCCCTTCAAAACAACATACCTGTATCCCATGGGTAAATGCCTAGTAGTGCAATTGCTGGGTCATAGGGTAGTTCTATTTTTAGTTTTTTGAGGAACCTCCATACTGTTTTCCAGAGTGGCTGCACTAGCTCGCATTCCCAATAAAGTATGGTTCTTTAAGAGAACCCCAAATATTTGCATTTTCCTTCAAAGTCTATGTTCTTCAGATTTCATCCAAGCCAAAAAACAAATCCCCACTCACCAGCACTGTGAAATACTCTTCCAAAACTAATGATATTAATATGTCTTTCCATATAAATGTTTACATTTCCATGTGGTAAATATGTTGGACTATTATTTGGAGACTTTTGTCTGTTTATCTGTCAAGATTTCTACTATTAATTCTACTCCAAATCTGAGAATTAATAGAAAGTAAATATTAAGCAAAGCTGATTTTTTCCCTCAAATACATAATAAATTTTACTCTTGTATTAAAAAGGAAGCTATGCTAGTCTTATTGCTCAAGTATTTTAGCTTAGGTTTCTTCTTTCTTCCACTAAAACATCTTCTGTGTATACAACATAATTAAGGAAAACCACAACAGTTGTTACTTGCCAGTGAGAATGTTTCAAAACCATTACTTCAAAGTGGCTTCCTTTCTTTTCCCCCCTTTTGGCAAAGGAATCTTTTATTAAACCCACCGCACTTCTCAATCATTCCCTAACCGCCCCCCCCCCCCCCCACTTTTCTCCCCGAACAAAAAATGGTGGGGAAAAAAAAAAATTTTAGGGTTTTTTTTTTTTTTTTTACATTGACAAACGGCCTGGAATCTAGCATTTGGATGGGAAACTGAGTATCTGTTCCTTGACTCAACTCACTGGAGCAAAAGCAAAAAGAGAAAACACTCAGGGTTTGGCAAAAAAAAAAAAAAAAAAAAAAATACTTTTCCTCTGGACGTCTTCCACTGGCTTGTGGCACAACTGTCGCACATCCATTAAGAGTTCCAATGTCTATTGGCTTGTTTCATCTGCTTCAGACATTTCTCTTTTAAGCACAGCACTTCTTGGGCTTGGGGGAGCTCCTAGAAGGTTCAGTTTCAAAAACCACTCTGGGTCACAAGAGCTCCTGCTCGTTCCTTCATACAGCTTCCCATTTGTGCCTGTTTATTAAATGCCCTTTTCCAAGTAACTATTGCTTGTTGGAACTTTTACAGGATTCCTAGTGATTCACTGGAACTTCAAATGCTTGGACAGAATCGGTGTTGGTCCTATCCATTTTCCACCACTTGAAAGTCTGTCAGCCCAATCAACACATTCTCATTCATGCACTACTAGGGCTTTCTGTGGGAAAGTTTCCACCAAATTAAGAGAAATTTAGAATTTATGTACATTGTTTCCTTTCCAAGTATTTACGCTTTTCAAATGTTGAGAAATATACTTGCCAGAAGATTTCTTGTGACTAATTTAGTGTCCTTCCCCCTTTTATTTCTTAATGACACAAACCACATGAGAAAGTCACTCAGAAATGTGGAATTATAAATCTCTCCTCAGAGCATACATTTACTTATACATAAAGGACTGTCTGTTAACCACATTTAAAACTACTTACATAATCCTCTGATTGACTTTTAATAAATAAATTATTTTTTCTAAATCTTTTTTTTTTTATGTTTTATTTATCTTTTCAGAGAGAGAGTATGAGCAGGGGAGGGAAGGAAGGGTAGAGAGAGGGAGACAGAGGGTCAGAAGTGGACTCCACGCTGACAGCAGTGAGCCTGATGCAGAGCTCAAGAGCTCAAACTCACTAACCAAACTCACAGGAGATCATTACCTGACCTGAAGTTAGATGCTCACAATCAACTGAGCCACTCAGGCATCTCTTTTCTGACTCTGAACTTGGTCTTAAAATTTCCATTATTTGGTTGTTTTTACAATTACAAGAGTATCTAAATACACACATAGTTTAGTATTTGAGAATAAAATAAAAAAAATAATGTTTATTTATTTTTGTGAGAGAAAGAGAGTGTGATCGGCGGAGGAGCAGAGAGAGAGAGAAACAGAGAGAGAGAGAGAGACATACACAGAATCTGAAGCAGACTCCAGGCTCTGAGATGTCAGCACAGAGCCAAATGTGGGGCTCGAACCCACAAACGGCAAGACCACAACCTGAGCTAAAGTCAGAGGCTTAACTGACTGAGCCACTCAGGTGTCCCGAGAATAAAATAACAATAACAAAATAAATAATAGTTATTATTATTAAGTAATAATAAATAATAAAATAATTTTAATAACAATCATTACAGCATCTTTTTTTTTTAGAATAACTGACTAGGTCTTTGGAGAAAAATATACCAATAAGATGATAGTAAGTAAACTTTTATTGCTACCACTTATTATAATATTGTTAATAGACACTATTTTAAACCTAAATCTTGTGATCTCTGTATCTGGAAATACAGTTGACCTTTGGACAACACAGGGGTGAGGGTCGCCTATCCCCGGTACAGTCAAAAATCTGTAAATTCTTTCCCCAAAACTTAACTACTAAGAGTCTACTGTTGACTGGAAGCTTTACTGATAACATAAATGATTAAGTAACATACATCATGTATGTTTATGTACACTGTATTCTAAAGTAAGCTGAAGAAAAGAAAATGTTATTAAGAAAACCATATGGAAGAGAAAATACCTGTACTTTACTTATATTTTAAAAATCCACTTATAAGTGGATTTGCACAGTTCAAACCTACATTGTTAAGGGTTAACTATATACCCTAGAGATATAATAGATTTTGACTGACCAATCAAGAGATTATATCATAAATTAAAGAATAAAATGCATAATACATGCGGTATAGTTTAATCATACTTTATTTTAGCCAGCGGTATATTTGTTCTACAATTATAAGTATTATATAGCTTTATAATACTATACTTTTGAAGGACTTTTAGAAGAAATTAAAACAATAGTAATTTGCTATTTCTAGTTTTGGAGTTATCTGTGGCTGACCTAACCCTAACCAACACAGCACCTGATTCAGACCGGAAGTATCAGTGGAGGTTTCATGGAAGGAAGTGGTGTCTAAACTGAGAACTGACAGGTGAAGGGAGAGGGTTGGGATAAGAGGTGGTAAAGGTGTCTGATGAGGAGGAAGCAGGGCATACAAAAGAGGACAGAGTATGGCCCTCTTCATAGTCGTGCTAAAGAGTGTTTGGAAAAGGAGAGTTTGTGTAAGTGGGATGTAGGTTTCAAGAGATGAAAAGTGTAGATACAAACGAGGACAGATCAAGTAGGACTTAAAAGACAACTATTAGGAGTCTGGACTTCATATTTTAGGAATTGAAAAGCCTCTGAAATTTTTACTCTGTTTTGTTTTGAGCAGGGGGAGAGGTGGTCACATAACCAGATTTGCATTACAGAAAGTTTATTTTGGCAGAAGAGATCTAGAAATCTGCTCCAACGACATTTATATATTTGTATGTTAAAACTTGTGAAAGCCCACAGCAGAGGATGAGTTTAAACACTTTATACTAAAAGATATGAATTTGATATTATAAATCTCTGTATAATGCTATCTTTTATTTAGCCATTTACACAGCCATGAGTTCTAAGATGGTATTTGTAGTAGTGTTACAGATGAAAATAATATTAATTGCTAATTTATATGGTGCTTTATAGTTACTAAGGTCTTATACATACTCAGTGACTTAAATCTTCTAGAAAAAGACAATGAAATTTTCTACTACCTAGGTCTATGTAGAAAGATTTAAAAAAATAATCCTTTAATCAGGAAATTAATAGGACATTGTATTTGTTTTCCAAGAGTTTGTCACAGAGCAGTGTATTTGAGGGAATGTACAAACAGTGGTAGGGTCAAGAATTCTGGAATGTACAGGAGAAAAAAGAAATTCTATTCATGTGTCTATTTTTCTCTTAAGAAAATACTATTTTACAGTTTAAACAATTTCATAAGGAAACCAAATGACATTCTACCTATTTTGAACTTTCAGTGCTTTTTATAACCTAAGGTATTTCCCAAAGAAACTCAAAAGCTGTATATGATGAGGAATAATACAGGAACTGGCTTTCAGAGCAAAAGGAATTTCCCTCCCATAGACAAAGTGAGGTTTTGTTATTTCTTTCCCCTTTCAGTGACAATGTTGCCGTATTTCATTGACACTAAAGTACCGTCAACTGTGAGGCTTACCCTGACTGTAGAGCTATTAAATGTGGATAAAAGGGATGCTGTTACAAACAACTGAGAACTTCCAAGTGACAGAAAAGGTGGAATGACCAGGGGACTGTCTTACATGCCTGTCAGAACCAAAACAAGGATGGAGAGTTTGTTGTATACAAATAAAAGCTTATGAGGACATAGGGTTACATCCTTGTAAGCTCTAATTAAAAAAAAAAATAATAATGTTTATTTATTTTTGAGAGACAGAGAACGAGCAGGGGAGGAACAGAGAGGGAGACACAGAATCTGAAGCAGGCTCCAGACTCTGAGCTGTCAGTACAGAGCCCGACATGGGGCTTGAATCCCCAAACCATGAGATCATGACCTGAGCCAAAGTCAGTTGCTTAACCGACTGAGCCACCCAGACACCCCTTGTAAGCTCTAATTTAAACATTTATATGCACACATACAGTATATGCACTCCTGCATGTGCATGTGTGTTTGTGCATGTGCGTGTGTATGTGTGTTTGTGTGTGTGTTTGTGGACTGAAGTTCCAAGGGAAAAAAATTAAGGAAGGAAGAAGAAAAAGAATAGGGAACTGAATAGCTGGCATGCCATACTACAAAATGAAAATGATCTGTGGTATTCTTATCAGAATGAATACCTAACAAACATTTACTAAAGCCTTGTAAACACATTAACAAGACTTGCCATTACAGTTCAGTCATGTAACAGTGACAGAACAGCATTGAATACTGATGATTTCATGGTGTAGAACCTAAAACTTGTCCATTTTCCTCATGAGAGTTTTATGAGAATTTATTAAATAAGTAAAATAAGATAAACACATTATAACAAGAATGAGGCAATCTGTTGTACAAAATGATTTACTTCACGGACTATTATATGGTTTCTTCTTCACAAAAGTCAGAACTCTTTTTCCTGACCAATGAGTGGGTTGAAAACATCCAAAATTAATGCCGTAATATAAATTTTAAATATTATGTCTAGCTAAGGCCAACATCACTGAAATAATGATGGGTAAAAATACAGTACAAAGATATTTAAATAAAATTGTAATAATAAGCAAAGCAGAGAAATTCAAATGCCATAGCCTCAACCACTTTAAATATATATATTTTTAAAAATCCCTAAGTTCAAAACTAGTTCCATAATTCAGTGCTCATGTTACAAGCAACTGTCCCAGGTTGGAGAGAGATGCAGGAAAATTTGGACCTAAAAATGTAAGACATATGGTCTTGATTGCCTTTCGCAGCTACGTTAAGAGTTCAGTGTAAAGAAAAGCTTTCCAAATGCCAGCTTGCAAACTAGGTTTTTATGTGAAACTCTAATAAAACAGCAGCAGATGTTTCTATGCTATTAATTTGTTTGGGACATTTTTGGCTGCCTCATTCCAAATCAACTGTTATTCCTGTCCAACAACTACAGCATTCATTTCTTTTTTACACATGGAGAAAGGGAGAAAGGAAGCTTTTCCTTTGGAATGGATACTGTACCAATTGCCTGTATTCATGGGAATAGTGAATGCCAGCAGTTTGTGTTTTTTTTTTTTTTTTTCTTTTTCTTTCTTTTTCTGAATGCCCTTAGAAACTGATAAGCGATGCGTTTTTACTACAGGAGGTGGGGTAGGAATCATCTGGTTAAGGAATCGCTGATGTAAAAATGAAGGAAATATACCACTGGTGGTTAAATATGTTTTGAGTAACACAGCACAGAATTTATTTTTAAAACTAATGAAACAAATCTAGATTTTTCTAAACCTGTTTATATGGATGTAGATGATTGATAGTTATTCTAGTGCTAGTGCTAATTTACATGACAAAAAGATGATCTTCTTGTAAATTTTCACAGTATCAGTTAATTCACTCACTGTCTTTCCCCCTCTCCCAATCTTATGATCCATTCTTGCTACTCTAAAGATTTTAGGGAGATCACCTTCTTTGGATGTAAATATATCTCTTGTTGATTCTATTACAATACTGAACATGGTTTACCTTCAGAAAGAAAATAAAGGAGATTTTTAAAAATTAAAGGCTTTCTTTCATTTAGTCATTTTCCCATTTATATATTAATCAATCTTTCCCAGCATAGGTGACAGAAAACAACACATCCAGCTGATTCTTTCCAGTGAGGCCAAAATGTGTTCCCTCGTAAACAGTATTCTTCTGTAACTGGGCAGTTTGCTTTATAAGAAATTACACTTTCTGGCTGGTAATACTGAGAATTTGCTTTTAAGGATCATTCTCAGTCCATACAGGTTATTAATATCTTTCAAGATTATATAGAAATCTTTAATGGGATTCAAATGGAAGCCCTAAAGCCTATTACTCTATAAAATTACTCAGGCTTCTGACTAAAGTGCCAAAATTATTTGGATTTCAGTTTTGTTTCTAAAACAAACGTAATAAAGTATCATTAACAAATTCAACTAAAGTTGGTTCAAGTTCAAAAAGTCTGCACATTCTAGTGTAATTAGAGACAAGAAAGTCTTAAAGCCCTAATGGAATTTTCTATAAATCTACCCTTAATTGGAAAACATTTGCTACTTGGAAGTCTTTCCATGATACAAGAGTCAAGGAACAAAGCAAAGTACCTTATAAGATTCTTTCTCTGTATGTATCTACTCTGATCTTTTGACATTGTAGCTGCTCTTGCAGGCCTCAGGAAACTGCTAAATCTTACAATATCTCTCAGTGGTCCTGGGAATAGAAACCACGCTCTTGTTTGATGAACACCTTCATGACCTGATTCCTCTCGCACTCACCTCTCCACTTCATCCACTGCCGCTCATGACCTCCTCTGCCATTCTGTATTCCAGGCGGACTGAACTCATTTCACTTCCTAGTTACTCGCTCTCTAACCACTGTTTAGAAGCTACTATATATTCTTTCGGCCTCAAATTAGACCTTTTTTTGTTCGCCTACAAATTTTTTTCCTAATCCTTCATGCCCACAGCATCAACCCCCCCCCCCCCCCTAACTGCCTCTTCAGTGTAACGTAGAAAGAATCGCACTTGCTGGGCTGACATAGAACACAGCTCTTAACTCTGTGAGAGCAAACATACTGCATTTGTCAATCTCACCCAAGTTTCTCCACAGGAGGAACTCTTTAACGTTACCGTGAAATCTTCTTTTCCTAGCAAGGGCCTCCAATTTTAGAAGCCGTGTGATAATATCCTTGGAACTGAACACTCTCTAGTATCTCTAAAATACCAGCACACGTCTTGTTAGGGGGAGGCCTTGTATCTCAACTTCTTGATTCTGAGGATTCTGCTAGAGCAATAACGGGTTTCTAAACTTCTAAATGGGTTTCTAAACTTTCTAAACTTGTCCCAAGCTGAGACTCTTCCCTAAACCCTCTTCTAACCCTCGTACCATATCAATTTTCTTCCACACTTATCCAGGCCTCAAAATCTCTCCCATTTCCCCATCTCAGAGTAAAAGCCAAAATTGTTACAGTGGCCTACAAGACAGTCTATAGCATGTGCTCACCCCATTATCTTTCTCATTACTTTAAAAAAAATTTTTTTAATGATTATTTATTTTTGAGAGCGAGAGAGACAGAGTGTGAGTTGGGGAGGGGCAGAGAGAGAGACACACACACACAGAATCCGAAGCAGGCTCCAGGCTCTGAGCCTTTCAGCACAGAGCCCGACGCGGGGCTCTAACCCTTGAACCATGAGATCATGACCTGAACCAAAGTCGGATGCTAAACCGACTGAGCCACGCAGGCGCCCATCTGTTTTGCTTTTTTAAAATACATGCCTATCTTACTCACTTTGTCCCAGCCACACTGGGGTCTTAGCCATTCCTTAAATGCCTCAAGTGCATTTCCTCCCTTAGGATCTGGCAGTTCCTTTTCCCACTGCATGGATCCTAGATACACCCAAAGCTCCCTCCTTCAGCTCCTTCAAGATTCTCAGGCAGATGTCACTTACTCAGTGAGGTCTATCCTGGTTCCCGTATTTAAGACTGAATGAATATCCTCACACTTGGCATTCTGTAACCCCTCTTCCTATTTTATTTCAGACTTTCATCATTTAACAACCCATAGATTTTACTTATTATTTACTGTATTACCGCCCCCCCCCCACCTTCTGCACTACAAACTCCATGACAGTGGGGATTTGAAACTATGTTTTGTGTTTTCCCCTCACTCCAGGCCTCAGCATAGTGCCTGACCTCAAGGAGGTACTAAATTAATAATAATTAAATAGTATATGATAAATATATTAGAGTTGAACTACATGTTTTTATTTCTAAGCATGGCATCTATGCTAAAACAAACAAATTCTGAACCTAATTATTATTTTTAATTATGTTGCTGCAATTATTAACATGGTAGAATTTAAAAACTGATGAGAATAAAATAGTAAAACTTATAGCTAATGTCCTAAACTATTTTCCCTATTTTTGTAGTAAAAAAAAAAATTGATAGAAGAGTTTCAGTAAAAATATTTTCTTTAGATTATAGAAAAACATAAACTATGAACTGTTCCAGAATCTTTAACAAAACTAAAGCACGTAGCTATTTTGTCAATCATTATATGACCTAGTCTTTGGAAAACTAAAACTATAATCTAAACACATTTCAAATAATTAGGAATAAAATAGTTTTTATTCCAAATTTTACTCATCTAGAAACTTTAAACACATGTGCACACACATACACACTCACACATGCACATATCACAATTTGATAACAAGATGGATATAGAAAGTCTCTAAAATCATAAAGTTTGAAATTCACATCATGACTGAGCTGAAAGCTCATGTTTGTAAATCTCCTGTCAAATTAAAGTCATTTCTTGATTTTGCTGGTTTTTATAAGGGACAAATATATGTATATAAAGATATAAATATGGATGTGTCTTTATTCACCTAGACCAAAAATGAATATATATGGACCTATTTTAAAGATAAAAACTAATAATATCCTGGACTCCCAGTTAATCAGATACTAGTTAAAGAGAATCTTCAAAAAGTTCCATCTAACCAAATACATTTTTGTCAACCACATTTAAAAATAAAGTTATGGGGGCACCTGGGTGGCTTGGTCAGTTAAGCGTCCGACTTTGGCTCAGGTCATGATCTCACGGTCTGTGAGTTCGAGCCCCGCGTCGGGCTCTGTGCTGACAGCTCAGAGCCTGGAGCCCATTTCAAATTCTGTGTCTCCCTCTCTCTCTGCCCCTCCCCTGTTAATGCTCTCTCTCTGTCTCAAAAATAAATAAGCATTTAAAAAAATTTTTAAAAAATAAATAAAATTAAAAAAAATAAAGTCATGTATTATATGATGCACACCTGTGCCTTCAAGCTCAAGGTTACATAGTTTGTGAGTCACATATCTCATCCCAGGCAGTCTGACTCCAGAGCCCATTCTTAATCACTACTGTATACTGCCTCCCAAAAGCAGGGTCTAGGGCTATTTGTTCTCACCTCTTTTGCAGTAGTTATCGCTGATTGAATGTCCACTATAGGCTGGATCCAGAGAACAAAGATCCATTCATTCATTTATTTATTCATTTTTGAGTAAATTCTTTTCAAATCCTAGACCCACTAGCTCACCAAGCTGTTCACTTAAGTATGTGCTTTTTTTTTTTTTCCCTTGGCAAATTATAACTGTGGTTTTCTGAGGCAAATATTTAAAATAGGGTGTAGGGTCCTTTGGATATAGCTATTCCACTACTGAGGGACCATTTTTACTCCCTATCAATGGATGGAAATGTGACTTTATGAGATTTTTGCCTTTGATTCTGATAACAGAAATAATTTCTAATACATTGAAATATTAAAAAAACCATGCCAAATTGCTAACAATCCAGAAATTCAAGGTTAGTTTCACATTAGACAATGTATATATGAATTCACTGCCCCCATCGATAAAGTGGGGAAACCACAGATGATATGCTCAACAGATCCATGAAAATCATTTCATACAACTCAAAACACACTCAAGAAAAAAAACCCTCAGAAAATTAAGAAGAGGGTATCTATTAACATTTCAGAGCAAATATATTTAATAAGGAAATATCAGAAGCAATCCATTTTGAATCAGGAATAAGACAAGGAAGTTTGGTACCACCATTCCCATTCACCATTCTCTTTCATTCTAGAGTTCTTAAAAAATTAGCAAATTTGTACACAAAATTCCAACCTCAACACTTTATAGTCATAGCTTTAATGACCAGAGTTCCTACCACCAAGTTTCCTAAGTAGAACCATGTTAACTGGAAACTGGTAATTGGAGGTAAAAAGATAAGAGTCTAGGGTGGACATCTAAGGCTTACAGGGGTGAGACTGTTTGCTGTTGAAATTTTCTTCAGATCACATCCCAAAGTCTTGAAAAATTCAGCACCGGAGAAAACAGTCCCCCATGGTTCAATCAAAATACAGCTAAGCAAACTGCACAAAACTTCAAACCAAAATTGCTTTAACAGCTACAGTTTACAGCCAGAACAGGTGAAGCGGGGTAAAAGAGTCCCAACTGTATCATGTTGAGTATTTTTCCCATTTCTTCTCCCTCACTAGTATAAGGAAAGTCCAAGTAAACCATCAGTAGAGGGCATTAGGCCAGGATGATTGTCCAAGGAGAGAGGGAATGTAAGTCCTTATTGAATCAGGGAAGCCTCGGGCTGTCAAAGACTCTCAGCTGGCATGTGAATCACAGACTCCACCTTGGAGTTTAGGAGATAAGGAGTTTAGGAGCCCAGGGTGTGGGGCAGAGCCGACCCACATTCCAAAGTCCCACAACCAGATGTTCCTAGGACTGCATCATTCATACACTGCACCATTAGGTGCATGGCAAGGGCCTGTGGCTATGAGTAGTGGTTGGCGTGACCTTGGCCCTAACCTAGTGGACACAGGAGCAGTCAGTGCCTTGGATGCTCAAAGTGGCAGTGACAGATCTTAAGTACCCAAGGCCACTTTGAAGCCCTCCTGTCTCAAGCCCACAAATTCTGCTGGGAATTATGGCAGCTGGCCCTGAGAGTGAATGAGCTGGAGCATTGATGTACATGTTTCCTGACCATGTGGGTTTTGGTTTCCATGAAGGGTCTGCTCAACTCTTTTACACACTTTATTATTGGGCTATTTATGCCCCAGCCCCTCACATGGGACACTTTAATACATACTGGATGCTAATCCTTTACCACATGTGCTATGAAGATCTCTTGATTGCTGTCGTATTTTTTTACTATGTCTTTTTGATGCATCAAAGATCTTAATTTTAATGTCAAACTTAGTGATATTTTTCCTCATATATTCTTTATCTTTACCCCAAAGTCATAAAGATTCACTCTTATTTTATATATTTATATTTTTTCTTTTCACATTTAGGACTTTAATCTGTCTGAAACTATCTATCTTTAATCCATCTGAAAATCTATCTGAAATCTGTCTTTGTTGAATGTGGAGTAAGTATCTTCCTTTTTTTTTTTTTTTTTCCTTTCTTTTCCCTATTGAGCACCCATTGTGCCAGCACTTTTACTGAAAAGATCATCTTTTCTTCCCAATCTGTAATATCGGCTCTGCCATAAATCAAGTTTGATTTGTCCTGAGTCTTATTCTGGGCTCTCAATTCTGCTCCTTGATCTGTCTGTCCAGCACCAGACCAATCTTCATTACTATCCCATTATAGTGTTTATATCTGACAAGGCAAGGCCTCCCACCTAATTCTTATTCTTAGACTCACCTTGGTTATTTTTGGTTTCTTACCCTTATATTAAAATTTTATATCAACTTGTAAGCCCCACCCACATACACACATGCATGCATCCATTGAGATATTTACTGAAATTGAAAAGAAATAAATACAATAGAATCCTTATTCTCAATGAGGGAAAATGATTCCCAGCTAAGATCCACTATAGCTATTTGTTGCCTAATGGGATAGAATTTTTACAACTTTTGGATTCAGTCCATCCTTCCATCTCTATAAACAGGTCTTTATAACGCACCCAGATCGCTGGAACAGAACTGAAAGAGTGCAATCTACTGAAAACATAAAGTGATCCAATCTGAAAGCTAAAAGATTTCATAGTTAGCCTGCGCTCAGCAATTTCCTTATGTTCTACCAAGGTGGGCCTACTCATGTATTATTTTAGTGTACATATGCACGATTAGAGGCAAACCCCTTTAAGGCAGAGAACAACCTGTTCACACCAATGAAAGTCTTCAGTACTTTAGCACTGTTGTGTTTGATGCTTTTTAATTTTCTCAGTATTTATGTAGGTCATGCCTAGCCAAAAATTAAGGATTTTCTGTTTAATCATTCATGTTTACAATAATCCTACAAGATGGATGCTATTATCTCCACTATAAAGCTACAGAAACTGAACCTTAGAGAAGTTAAATAACTTACCCAAGCAATTTGCCCCCCAAAAATGGCAGGGCCTGGATTGAAACACAAGTTTTTCTAACTTTAAAATATGTTAAATAAATGTTTGTTATATGTGTGAAAATGGTAATAGAACTCAGATTTGGAAGAGACCACTGTGGATGCACTATAAGTGATTAAAGATGTATGATATTAATTGACTTTTTACCTACTGAAATCATTCCTTGTTGATAGGTGGAGTCTACACCAGACCTTGTGATCCCTACTCTGGAATGATTCCATTCAGCTGTGGCTACATCTATGCATTGTTTGTCTTGCCAAGAACCTCAGTTAGTCTGGAGAGCTTCACATACTGGTCTATAACTATAATAAAATTGCTACAAATAACTGCCGAACAGACTGTCTCTTGTATCATTCAAACCAGAAGTTCAGTGGCAACATGCCACATCAACTTTCTGATTTGATAGCTCTAAAATTTGCTCTAGTATCCTTTATTTTTGAAAATATAAAAAATATGGTCTCTTTCATATACATACTTACATATAATCTAAATTTCTGACCTTTAACTAAAATATGATTTTAACTATAGTGAAACTTCACCTATCTGGCCCACTAAGAAAATAATTCTTAATAATAAGAATTAAGAAAATGATTCAGGCTGGTTAGCTAGTTCATCCCCTCTGACTGTTTTTTGTTTTTTTTTGGTTTTTTTTTTTGTTTTTTTGGTACAAGTTATATGGAACATAACTTAGTTTTTAAATCTGTAAATGTCAATTAATATATAGTGGAAATTTCAAGTCATATGGAAGTACAGATGACTGCTTATGTCTGCATTTTATGGAATTTCTGTTTAATTCTATTACATTCCATTTGTAAAGTCATTTTACCTGCTCAGATGTGCCTATTCTTAAAATTTCATTATTTTCTCTCAATTGGTAGCTTTTCACATGTAATAGGTTTTAGATACTAGACTACAATCTAGTTAATATTGTTTATGAATTGTCAACAGATTCTTTATAATAAGATGCCCCACCCTGTCTTCCTTAGCTCCCATGATAGCATATAATGAGTACTTGGATTTGGCCCAGAGAAGTGAGTTTGCAGGGTAATTAAATTAAATTAAATTAAATTCAACATAATTCAATTCCTTTCAACAAACTTTTGCAGACATCTGTGGCTAGTACAATACTCCAGGAATCTAGGTCCATGTCCTTTGCTCCAGAAGCAGATCCTGAGACAAGTTTTCAAGTGTCATCATGTTTAGGTGAGTGGGGAATTCAGACAAAGAAAGAAACAAAGACAATACAATGTGTTTTCAAGAGTAGATACAGTGTCACTGTAGACAACAGATCAGTCCCTCTGGGGCCCTCCAGGACATTATATGCCACGATGCTCGGAGTTATTCTACCAGAGAAGAAAGGAAGCTGAGTATTATTATGCATCAAATCCCATCTAAGGAAACAAATGTCTAGCATTAGTTGTGAGCCACTTGTGGATGTGCTAAATTCAAGCAGTTTCAGGATACCTACATGCACAGCCCAAGCATGGGGTCAGAGAAAGAGTCACAGATATTTACATAAGGAAGCCCTGGGCATCTACAGAAGCAGTGAGTATAAAGGTGATGTGGGTGGTGAACCAGTAGCATCCACTACAACATCCTTAAACTGCATGAAAAGAAAAATCCAGAGATTCTGTTTCTCTATTCTTGGTTCTGTTGTTTGTGCCCAGTTGCCTTGAATCAACCAAATATTCTTTGAAGATCTTTTAAACTCAAAATCTATATTGGCAGCTGTGGGAAAAACAAAGATACAAAGACATAGTTCCTGAACACCCAATGGTAGTCAGCTTTCATTCTATAATGTGGCAGAAAAGTTCTATTCACAATTCCTAAACTCAAAGAAACTTAGACTTAATTTTCCTAATGTTTATTTATTTTGAGACAGAGGGAGAGGGGGGAGGAACAGAGAGAAACAGAGAGAGAGAATCCCAAGGAGGTTCCAAGCTCAGTGTAGAGCCCAACATGTGACTCAATCTCACAACTGTGAGATCACAACCTGAGCTGATAGCAAGAATTGATTGTATGCTTAACTGACTGAGCCACCCAGGCACCCCTAAACTTTAGATGCAAGAAAAAGACTACGGGCAGACTATATATTGTGTGTTCCACAATGCATATCGTGATACATATTCTCCCCTGAAGAATCAACATTCCCATGGGTTAAAATTCATGTCTGCCTTCCTCATTCTAGTCCAATTTAATAAGTCTGTCCGAAATTAAAAGGAAACCAGTGGAAAAGGGAACAAAAAGGAGGGGAGCTCAAATAGTTGCATATACTTGAAAGGAAAACATGTAAATATTTTCCAATGATTGAAAATTAATATTTACAAATTTAATAGAATATGCTTTGTTCATGTACAATAGTGCATTTGTTAACAGTGACATATTTATCTGGCCTTTCTTAGTCCTAGGAAAAAATTATGTCAATTTTCCTTCAGACGGCCTTCCTATTCTGTCACACAAATTATTTCATGAAACATGAATCCAAATGTTCTGTTCTTTTTCAATTTCCTTTCACCACAAATTCCAGAGTTCTGTACTTCATGGCTTTTCAGTAACAATTCAGTCTTTTTATTCTAATGGCAAAAACGCAATACTGCTGCTGTCTTTAATCAAGCTACTTTTGACATGTCTTCAATTGTGAAGATTTAGCCTTTTGTGTTAAAGGGAAACTTTTAAAAATAATGACAATGATTTAAAATGATTTTTTGCCAATGTATTTTCAGGTCTTCAGATCCTCATTACTACATTTTCCCATCAGTTTCACAATCCCCATAAATACAGAAAACACCTCACTTTTAAAGATTTCTCACTGGACAAGTAAATATTTATAATATATAAATTATCTAGAAATTTAAGATAACTCACTACCCTATGTCTTTACTAATAAGTATAAGATGTAAGAGTAAAATAAAGAACAGAAAAAAATAAACAAATATCCTTAATAAGTAACTGAAGGCAAATAGGCTAACTCCAATAATTTGTTAACAAATTGTAAAGATCATCCATATATAATTAAGTGGCAGAAAGACTACTGTTCCTTTAAGTTGTCATCCAGGCAATAAAAACCTGCAAAAGGATATGGTCTGTACGGACCCTTCAGGTCTGGCCCTGCCTACATTTCCAGCCTCAGCTTACATCATTTCCCTCATTGTCTTTAAACACAAGCTCTTTCCTGCCTCCTGACTTGTAACCATCCATCTCGAATACTCTTATCTCCAGCTTCATCTGTCTAATCCATACTGGTCCTCTGCGTCTCAGATATGTGTAACCTCCCTGGAGATTCTTCCCCCTAACTACCAAGTTTAAAGTAGACCCCTACCAGCATTCCCTCTCAGAGCATTCCTTCTGTTCCGCATAAACTTTGTCACAATACTTGTGAGCATATGTGCCCATGTGAATCTTATTTATGGTAAGTATGGCTGTGAGACCAGGCAGCATTTCAAGATCTTACACTATCCTGGACCCATCATTTATTTCACTTAGTGACTATCCAATTAAGATTAATCAATTAAGTGAGTAAGTGGATAGTAATTAACCTTTTTCAAAACTTTGGAAGAGAAATCTGCACATTTATTATTCACTGACATTAATGACAGACATGACTTGCTGAATTCCATGAGGCTGTATTCCACTAGTTTCTCAAGAACATGAACGAGGAATTGTTCGTTTTTGTTTCCTTATTCCTAGAACACTATCTGGCATATTGTGGGAACATTAAAAAAAAAAAAAAGTTTGTTGAATTCAGTAAATCAATGAACATGATATGATAGAGTTCCCAAATTTTCTCATTATTCAGCAGCGAGAAGTAGAGTAGTCTGTGGCAAAAGGTATATACTATCAATGCTCTCTATCTTCCATTCTCTAAAAACTATTTGTTTTTGAGATTTCTTTTACCCTGTTTGAGATAAAGTCAACATGAAGAGCTAGGAAGGATTCATTGATTTTTGCATTATTCAAAGCAGATTGTAAACCTTTTCCAGTTTTTGAACATTAACAACAGACTTGTAATGCTTAATGACAAAGGTTGGCTTATGACAGTATTTGGAACTGTAGTTTATAACAATGGAAGTTAGGATATAATAGAAGCTATTAAAAAACAAGCTTGGAATCAAATAAAGCCAGATTCAAGTCCTGATTTAGCTACCTGAAACATTTTTGATTGGGCAATTTACTTAGATTCCCTGAAAGAAGGTTTAATAGGGATAATAGTACCCCCACATTTTTTGTAAGGATCAGGAGAGCCTAAATTAAGCATATAGTATAATGATGCACATAGGCATGAACATAGTAACCTCTTAATAAAGAAGCGCTATAATTATAGTAATTGTTTTTTTTTTCATTCTTGTTTTATTAGGCAACACATGTAAATTCCTTAGTCTGTTCTTTTCTCCCCTTTACCTCTGGCTCATGCATTTATGCCTGATACTTGTTCCATCTCAGAAGTGAGTTCCAAATCTTTCATAAAGCTCTTCCTTTCATCTAAATTTTGCATCTCACTTTTTTCCACCCTCTGTTAAAATTCTTTTCTGAATAAACCCCCTTTTTTATATATAAAACACAAACCCCATTTAAGGCAAACATTCTAACAAGATGAGCTTCTTCGAATGCATATAGAATGAATACAGGTAAACATTTTACATTTTTAAAATAGCAGACTTATACAGTTTCCATTCACACTTACAGAGGCATTTCCAGTACTTAAAAGCTGCCAGCCTAATGGTAAGAACAAGAGTATACAAAGAGAGTCAAACCGGTTTGATGTCAGCAGAAAATATGGCCTGTAGCAAAATGGTCTCTAGCCAGATGATATTACTCATCAAATGAGCCCTGATTTAGAATAGCTGCTGAACTCAAAAAAGAAGGGAAGGGTCCAGAAGCAAAATGTGTAAACCAGAGTAGCTGATGACAAGTCGACCACAATCTTTCTCAGGAGAGAAATCAGAAATGTCCCAGGCCCAACAGAAGTTCATTCTGAGACAGTCACATATATATTTCTTCAAAGAGACAGTATTCATAAAGACTTGGCGATCCATTTTCTAGAAAACAGAAGCCAAAGGCATTTTCTGCTGTCAATTTTTTTCGGTCTCTTGAATCATATCATCATGAAGAAAGAGACTAGGTAACGCACCCCTAGAAGGTGTCTTCACATAAGGTGTTTAACTGAGGCCCTACCGGATAAAATGCATGATCTACATGTCAGTTCTGTTTCAAAATCAAGAGACTGTGGCTTCATAATCTGATTTGGATATCAACTGCAAAGGGATATTCTCTCTGGGACAATCATCTCATATAAAATGTGCTGATACTGTTCAACCTCGATGCTTTAATTAAATCTGTCATATCCCAAGGATTTTTATTAAATAAAAGGGACGATGACTCCTGCTAAGATTTTGAAAAATGTGAAGTATCCACAAGGATCAATTTGCTATACTTCTCATTGGCAGAAAATATTCTACATTTAGCAAATAACATCTACTATAGAGAAGATCTAAAAATCTCTGAATCAGCACACGCATATCCCTGTTTGCAATATAGTCACAGAGCTGTAACATTTTCTATTTTCTTTGATAAGTCCTAAGTCAGCTGTAATTCATTAAGGAAGTGGTCCAAGCCAAAGTAAATTTTCGAGAAAGTGCATCATCTGACATCAAGGAATTCCGCTTGAGTAACAGATTCAGGAAAGACTAGTTTTTAACATTACTCCTTTAATCTCATGTAATTCTGTGATAAATACACAATGCACATTATATTTTATAAGATAATTACTGTGTTAAGTAGCACGTTGTTGCTTCAATGACCATTTTGTGTATTGAACCTTTACAGAAACATCTTTCTCAAAAATAGTTTTAACTGTAATTTGTCTTATTTTAAGCCACAATATGTCACGAGTCTTAGATAGAAATGAATAGTTCCTGAGAAAAAAGTGATTCTTTCTGTGACATTTCAACATCTGTGGAGGTTGCTAGAGTTCCATGAGAGGTATAAGGATAGCATGTGCTTAAGGTAAAAGGTGAGGAATGATTATGTCAGAAGCACTTCCTTCCTCAGCAACCTTGTTGGAATCAAGAGCTGAAGGTGACTGTAGAGGCCATTTAGAAACTACTTCTTGGACACCAAAATGTTCTGCTAAATTAACTGTAAGTGCTACCATGGAGAAGAGGAGAAGGGATGAAGATATGAACAGTGGACTCTCATTTTCCAAATCCTTTGACATATTCATCTCTCATACAATCTACACATTCAGATATTACAGGTTGGACACCCCCAAATTGCTCTTTGTATTATGAGCACCTTCAGGTAAAGTAACTATATGGCAACACCACGTAGCAGCTGACATTTCACATTTGTCAGTTCCATCTTTCTCTGGGCACCAGTGTATCTCTATTTTAATATATGATCGTTCATATACACGTGTATATATATTTAAATTTTACTCTTATTTTATAATAAATAAAAAGGAAATGAAATTCTGGGAGGAGAGAAGCCAAGATGGCGGAAGAGCATAGAAGTTTTTTTTGTGTCTCGTGTCCATGAAATACAGCCAGACCAACACTAAACTATCCTGCACACCTAGAAAACTGATCGGAGGATGAACACAACAATGTGCACAACCTGAACCACAGAATTCAGAAGGTACGCAGCGAGGAGAGGTGAACTGGGAGAGAGAGAAGCTGCAGAGGGCAGGGAGCTGTTTTTGCATGTGGAGAGAGGATAGAGAGAGGACAGAGATGGATGGGGGGGAGGAAAGCGGGGAGTGAATATGGGAAAAGCACCTCCCCCCCCCCCCAACCAAAAGCAGCTGGAGAGAAAGTGGAAAAGTGGAAATGAAATTCTGACACTAGTGGTAAGCACAGACCTCAAATGTAATGTAATTATAAATCTAAACTAAGGCATATAGGGAGAGATCATTTTAATTTCAACTGAATACTTCAATGGATGTGTTTCACTTCAAAGGACACGTATGAATCTGTGGGAAAATATTGCCAACATTGTGTTTAAATAGTAAGATATAATTAATAATTATATTTCTTAGTTTCCTTGGACTGGAATTTGTCTATTTGATTCAGTTTTTCCACTGAGAATATAGGGGTTGTCTATTATGCTACACTATAATGTTTCGTTTCTAAGACTTAAAAAAAAATTACAAATGACACATCTTTTCCAATCCCCTGCAGTAATAATTAAGAAAGCTGAAGCCCCAAAAGTTAAAGAGACTAATCTAAGTTCATATAACAGGTGACAGTGATCTTTTTCAATACTTTACAACCTGTATTTGTGGAATCATGTCTTTCTCATGTATATTAGTCAGGGTTCTCCACCATAGAACAGAACCAATGGGGTGTGTGTGTGTATGTGTGTGTGTGTATGCACATATGTGTGTATGTATGTGTGTGAGAGAGACAGAGAGAGACTGTGTGTATATAGGAAACAGAGTGGCAGGCAATGAGGGAGGGACTGATGGGAAAAGAGAGAGCCTAAGGAATTGGTTCTTGCAAATATGGAGAGTGACAACTCTGAAATTTGCAGGACAGGCTGGCAGGCTGGATAGCCAGGAAATAATTGATTCTACAGCTTGAGTCCAACAGTAGTCTGGAGAAAGAATTCCTTCTTCCTCAGGAGACTTCAGTCTTTTTCCCTTAAGACCATCAACTGATTTGATGAAACCCACCCACATTAGAGAAGATAATCTGGTTTAAGGTTTACGGATTTAAATGTTAATCTCATCTAAAAATTACCTTCACAGCAATGTCTACATGGGTGTTGGATTAAATATCTGGGTATCATGGTCTAGCCAAGTTGACACATAAAATTAACCATCGAGTGGTGCTGAAAGACTCAATTTAGGGAAAAAAATAAAACCAGATGCTATCAACATTTTGATGTACAATCATCCAAAGATTTAAATTAAACCCATACTCTGTAGCTAGGTTATTTTGCTTTGTAGTCAGGGAAGGTTAAGTATGGAAAGTTGGAAGGCAGGTTAGCTTAGCCAGTAGCTAAAAAAAATCTGACTGCAACATTAATTTTACTTATTTTTCTTCTCAGCATAAAATTCATTTTCTGCAAGTTGATTTTCACTGATGTTGCATTTTTCAGTTCCATGTTATGCATATTAAGTCTTCCAGAATGTAGTTTTATCTTGTCTAAAGGGCCAATTTTTTAACAAGCTCCAGAGAATTTCCAATAGGGCAAAAGGTGGTCAGTGGAACAGATTGCACTGTTAGAATTCATTAATTTATTACTGTAGTCTTCATTTGAAAATGTGTGTTTAATGACCTAGGAAAATGTTGCATGCATCCAAGCATAAGAACAATAATTTACTGGCAGACAAGTTTCATCCTACCATACTAACCCTAAAACAAATGTGTCCATCAAGTACAATGGGGGGAAAAGATAGGTGTATGAATTTAATTACAAAGAAATCACAAATACCTTTCGAATCCTAAATACACTATTGCATGATTTTGATCACTTGTGTATGTAACAATTATGGAATATAGTAACTTTAAAGGGATCTCAGCATATTTCTAAACTGTGCTCTTTAGTTTCTAGAAGAGCAAACCACTGCCCTTGGCAAAGGTCAAACAGCTTGTTTAGATGCAAACCATGTCAGAAAACTCGGTGCCTTGTATTCTTTCAACTATAATAGGTGGCTTCCCAGTGGGAAGTTTTTTGATCGCAGGTTACATTAAATCAAGTCTATAGAATTATTACTTTGTAAAAATCTTACAATCTGGGAGTTTATCAACTAGCTAAGCTTAGAAAAGGAACTTTCATATATTCTCAAAATAAACTTTTTTTATGATATAAACTGTGTGGAATGATTTCTCAGGGAATCATTCTGTATGTAAGTCATGGGACAGCATTAAAGACCATTCAACAACACACGAGCATAGTGGTTTACAATCAGGTGAAGTGCAAGGAATCACTCACTGGAAAACACACAAATATTCTAGTGTTTTTACTAGTGTAATAAAAACATAATATTAGTCGCTATCTACAATACGCTGAATAACAAATTTGTAATTATATTGTGTAATTGCCTTAAACAAATAAACCTAGAACAGTATCTGAAATAGAGTAGTCATCAATGAATACTTGATGGAGTGGGAAAGGATTTTAAGAATTATAGAATTATGATAACACATTTTCAAGGAGCAAATGCTATTCTTAATATCTTAATATAACTAGAAAGCCAAATATATTAAAACTATACTTATTAAATTTCATTGATAGGTTTCTTCCCTACTAGCATCATTCACAATCTAAGTAAACATCAGGATTAACTCTCTAATCTTGTCTAACTTTTTTTTTTTTTTTTGCTTCTAGTCCATTTTCTGTCCAGCAAACATCTGTGTAATAGGTAATAAGAGCTAACAGTGTTTACATGCCCTTCCCCCCCAACACGAAGAGAGATCTGTGACAAAAAGAACATGACTATGTCATTGAGAGCTACTGATTTTAGCTTCTATAATTTTCCTAGGGTGGCCCTTAGATTTGTGCCTGTTTTCACTCCTAAAAAAAGACCATAAATCTCCCTCTTGATATGAGAAAAGGGTGATAGATTTAAGAAGAATTCTAACCCCCCTTTGGAGGGAGACATTCTACCTAGAAGTTGGTTGTCTTTATGTGTAAAAAAGGGCCAGATAGTTACCTGTGTGAACCTATTACACAATGGAAATACAAAGGTATTAGTTACCATCATTTAATGTTTGAAGACTGTCCTTTACCTTTAAAGAGGAGACATTGGGCAGGATGAATAAACAGATTCATGGGTAGATTTTACAATTTTCTACCCAATCTCCATAAACATGGTACAGCTGTATAAAATAAAGGTGATACAAATCTCAGTGCAGACTTGTTTCATCACTAGCCAATTTTCATTAAAAGTGAAAAACCAAAACCACCCATGATGGCTACTGACTAACTCAGTCCTGCATTCAGTCCTAGTTTTCTTTCTATAGATCTCATTGGCTCTTGGACCTTTTTAAATGATTAAAAGATCTGCCCCTCCATTTTACAACACTGGATTATGACCGAGCAATGCCCCACTACCACAGCCAAAAGACTTCTCTCGTGATATTACAGTCTTTACTGACAATACAGACATTGCTTACTATATTATTTCATGACTTGGAATACAGGTGCAGGCTACATGCCTGTATGCTAGAAGAAACCCTGGCAATCATAATCCAGAATCTCTACTTTAAAAAAAAAAGGAAGTCCAGATAGAACAACTCATTTGGTCATTCTTTTAATTAATAGGGGCAAAAAGAATTGAACTCCTTTCTCATGAATATCTGGCAGAACATTTCCAGAATATAAATCTGGAAATAGATTTAGAATGTGGCTGGGATATTTACGATGGACCATCACTCCACAACTCCCACTTGGCAACCTTGGATTCTAATTTTAAAGCCACATTTATTGACAAAGTGCTTCCCTGACACATAAGCAAATCTGATTGTAAACAACAGTAATTACTTCTACAGCTTTGGTAACACAAATACCAAAGCTGACTCATACTGAAAATGATATTAAAAGTTCTTCTATAAATATTTAGATAGATGAATAAAAACATTCTGCAAATAATAGTTTGTTTTTCTTTAATGTTTATTTTGAATGTAAACTGCATATGAAAGAGACGACCTAATGAGTTTGCCTCTACTCTGCTGTTTCTCTGTTTCCTACTGTCTTTGCTAAATAGCTAATAAAATACCCAGCACAAGTTTTCAGTTGTGCATAATATACAGAGGATATGTCAGATTATCCAACCCATCAGAAAGTGCCTACCAGGCAGGATTTATTTATTTCTAAGTAGCTTTATTGATGTGTAATTGATATTCAAGAAACTGGACATATCTAATGTATGCAGTTTGACGAGTTTGGACACAGGCAGACACCCATGAAATCATCACCACAATCAAGGTAAGTAAACATATCTATCACCTTCAAAAGTTTCCTCTTGTCCTTTTGTTGTTCTACTGTGGCAAGAACAGTGAACATGGGATCAACCCTCTTAACAAAATTTTAAGGGTATGATACTGAATTGTTAACTACAGGCAATATGCTATACAACAGATCTCTAGAACTCACTCATCTTGCATAACTGAAACTTGATACATGAACTCCCCATCCTCACTTTCCCACCCCTGGTAACCACCACTCTGCTCCGTTCCAATGAGTTTGACTATTTTAGATACTACATGTAAGTGCCAACATGTAGTGTTCTTCCTCTGTGACTGGCTTACTTCACTTAGCATAATGTCCTCCAAGAACTCACCGCTCAAAACTACTCCCTAAACATGTGCAGTATGTGTCAGAGGGTAAGGGAGGCAGATGATGATAAATGAAACTACTTTGGTAAAATACTGATAATTGTTAAGGCTTAGCAGATACACGAGAGTTAATTTTACTCTTTGTTCTACCTTTGAAGTTGTTTTACATTTTAAAAATAATAAAACAAAAATCCACTCACTGAACCTCATCCATCCTCTCATTCAGTTGAAATAGATTTTTACTTTCCTATTCAATAACTCAGAGACAATTCAATGTTAGATACTTCTTACATTTCTGGTCTCACTAACCTTTCTCTGTAGTCTTTTCCTGTCTAAACAAAAAATATTTTCTTTGATTCATCCTTTGTTCCTTTGTGTAAACCCAGATATTTATGCAGGTGCATATAGGTCCCACCTTTCAAGCAGCTCTCAGCCAAAGTTACTGAGTGACAGAGACCTCAGTTTCTCTTACTCCTCCTTTATTCAGAGAAGGGCTAACCTCACGAACTATCTGACAGCCTCCTCTAATTGTGAAATAGTGATGCTTGAGGATAACTAATTTACTCATGGTTTCATTCATTTACTTATTTAACTAGTATTTATCGACTATAAAGTAAACATTAACATTTTACTAAGAGCCAGGTTCACAAAGACAAATAGGACACAATCTATGCCTTTACTACACAACAGTGGGTAGCAAGTCAATGCAATAGGTGTGTTTTAGTATTTTATAGAATTCTTGCAGCAGAGAAGAGTGACGCCAACGCTACTCAGGGGAACCAGAAAATTAGGCAAGAAAAATATCTTGGGGCAGTACTTCCTGAACACAGTAGCAAACAACAATGAATACAAAGCAGGAGGAGGTCCTGTAGGCATAGAGTACAACCCTAGGAAAAGCATAAAGCAGACAAACAAGGTAGTGTATTCAGAGAAGGATAAACAGTTAACGTTTAATACAGCATGAGGGGGGAGGTATGGGATGACTGGTGATGAGGCCATGGGTCTAACAGGGGCAAGAGAACAGGCAGCTTCACATCATATGCTAAGGATCATGGACTTTATCCTGTAGGTAACTGGAAGCCAAATGTTTAAACAAGAAAATGATGAGATCAGATTTCCCTCCTAGATAGACAGGTGAACACTCTATACAGGGTTGATTTCAAAGGGATATCGATGAAAGTGGTATTATCATTGTCCAGATGAGTGATCATAAGGGCTTAATGTAGGGCAGAGAAAATAGGGATGAAGAAAAGGGTGAAATTGTTTAAAGATTAATTCATACATTAAGCAGATTTTAACTTTTAATTATATGTGGGGCATAAGATAAGAGTGCAGTGAGGGAAAAGCAGTTTTTAGCTTAGTTGACCAGGTAAATGGTTGTGCTAACAATTGATAGAGAATACCAGAGGAAAGAGGTGTTGAATTAAATAGATGAGATCAGTGTGGGTATTTTCTTAGGAGTGTTTTTTTGGGGGGAGGATGAATGAAGTAAAACATACAGACTTAGTATTGGGCTGGGTATACAGTAAATGTCCCACACATGCTACCTATGATTTAGGTATTATGGTAAATAAAGGTGGAGGCGACTAATAGGCAGTTGATTGCAAAAATTCTGAGATCACTTGGAAATTGGGAAACCAGAATCATATGTGACATTATGATCCTAAATAAGTTGAACGAGGAAGAGTGGGCAGAATAAAACATAAACACATAGAACAAAATAAAACAACAACAAAGCAAAAGGATAAGTTGTGGCCCTTTAGCAACCACCAATTGTGGGGTAAGCAGACAGAAGGAACAGTAATCTTATATGAGAGGATGAATCTTACAGGACCTAAGGAAATGATAGTGTGGATGTGCAAAATAGAGTAAAGAGGTCCAGAAAGACGACTGGAACATGGTTGCTTATATACTATGAATAAAAGGATACTAGTGAGCTACTTAAGAAGAGTTACAATGGAGTGATGACGATTGAAACCAGACGATAGCAGTTTTCACTGAGAATGGAAATTAATAACTACAAATAATTAGGCTATACCAAACTTTCAAAAAGTCCTAGGGAAAGAAGGGAGAGAGGGTCACGAGGGAAAAAGAGAAACACAGAATGGATTATAGGCACTAGGGATGTATTTTGTTGCTGAGTGGTTTGAGGTGAGGAAAGCTTGGGTATATTTACAGAAGGATGTTAACAGGAAATGAGAGTTTGAAGGAGCAGAAGGAAGGAATAACTAGATGGAGTAAAACAGAGGAGTGAGAATATGAAACTGTTTGAGAAGGTAAATGAATGTAGAAAACAAAAGAACAATAAAGTGATATTGATTATTTGAAATACATCTCTAGTACCTCTGCAATCGTATTATAACCTCCAATTGGTATTAATTTCATCATCAAGGAGCTTAAACAATTTAATGATCAAAATTATTATTAACATGGAGAGAAGGTAATTTCTTTGAAAAATGCAATCCAAGTGTTAAAAAGCAAAAATTTTAAAAAAAATAATGTTTATTTATTTTTGAGAGAGACAGAGTGTGAGTGAGGGAGGGGCAGAGAGAGAGGGAGACACAGAACCTGAAGCAGGCTCCAGGTTAGTTGACACGGGCTTGAACTCATAAACCGGTGAGATCATGACCTGAGCCAAAGTCAGCCACTTAACTGACGGAGCCACCAAGGCACCCCAAAAAGCAAAAATTATTAAATGTATTCATACTCTTCTGAAAGAAGACATAGAACAATGACTTATCAATGAACTGTCAAACTGAGCTGATGGAGAAACTGGCCTGGTTTTCGACTGAAGTAGCTAAATTAATTGATTTTAAAAAATATGTCCTGAAAATATTTTAAAGAGTTGTGTAAGAATATAATAATCACTTGATAATGAATTGTTAGCACATAATAAGTTTTCCCTATCCTATATTAATTATGGAAATAAGTATTTCCCCCAAATTCCCCAAAATAAGTGTTTGTGTATATAATGATGGACTTGAAAAAGCTAGAATGAAGCTTTTGCCCCCAACTAAAGCTTTAGATTTTATGTTAAGTAATCTCTGTATCCAACGTGGGGCTCGAACTCACAACCCCAAGATCAAGAGTCTCATGCTCTACCGAATGAGCCAGTCCCCCTCCCCACTAAAATTTTAAAAACAATACATTCAACTTGTTTTATTAGTGGGATTTATGGGTTTTCAGTCTGACTATTGTAACAGAGTGAAGCCAAAAGATGAATCAAAGCCTATTATATATTAAACAGATGTTTTTGTCATCCACCTTTTTCATTACTTACAGAACAGAATCCTCCATTAGAATCATCCCCTCAATTCCCACATTTCAAGGAACCAAACTATTGTTTTCTCTGTGAGTACTGTCATCAAAAATTATGTATTTAATATTTTCCAAATGTCTTATTTTGCTTTTCAAGATGAAACAAAGGGCAATCGAAAGAAAAGTAAATTACCCCCCAAAAACACCAAGATGAGTACTTGGTAGTAAAGACACGAACAGCACTCAGAGATGATGAGATTTATAACTTGGCAGACAAAACACCTGAACATGACATTTTTAAAAGACAGTGATTCAGTACCATGGGTTTATAAGCAGCATTATTAATGCTTCCAAATGGGGAAAAAAATTAAGAAACTGCTATGACACACTGGCCTACATCCTTCACATTACAACACTGCTAAATTTCCTACAATGAATGCTTGAGATTGCATTATAAAACAGTAATTTCTAGGTAAAAATTCTATTGGGAAATGATACACTCATGGTTTTATGCAAACAATATGTCTAAGAAATTATATCAACTTAACAAATTATAAATTCCCACATTTAATCGACTGGGAAATGCACATTTCATTGTATTTCTAACTGCTATATTAATCTTCTACATCTCAATGTAGTGAGACAGCCAAATTAAACATTTTTAAAGCCATAGTCATATATTCAGGTTTTAAACTAAAATTATTCCTGTCTTGGAAAAGCAAGAGTCTAATTAATTACAATCTTAGGGATGACATTTTCCATACTGTGACTTAAAACCTTTTTTAAGCACTTGAAAATTTAAATTACTTCACCTGTTTTTGTAGTGGAACTAAATCATTCCAATTGGGTTAGACCAAACTTATTTGAGAGAAATTAGTGATGTGAAAATCTGGTAGGATCAAAAGATAAAATACACACTGAACAAACAATGCTGCCTAAACCAACTGACCCCATTCATTCTGCTAAATATCAGTGAAATGTATTTTATGACTGAGTTGTGTAAACCATTACCTAGAAATGCTTCTATTTCCCTGTTTCACTTGTGGAAGAGTTTGGTTCTCTTTCGGGGCTTTCTCCAAATTTCTTTATAAAATTTACCATTTAGGAATTCCTTTAGAAAGGGGTGCCTGGGTGGCTCAGTCGGTTAAGCATCCGACTTCAGCTCAGGTCACGATCTTGTCGGTTCAAGCCCTGCATCAAGCTCTCTGCTCTCAGCGCAGCGCCCACTTCAGATCCTCTGTCTCCCTCTCTCTCTCTGCCTTTCCCCTGCTCACACGCAAGTGTGCACACTCTCCCTCTCTGTTAAAAGTAAACAAACATTTAAAAAAATTCCTTTAGGGAGCAGGGAAAACACTCATATTTAATAGTGTCAACTGAAAACTCTAACACAGACGATTAGTGACTATGATAAATAATCATTAACAACTTACTGCTGAGACTAAGCCAAGAAAACACACTAAAATAATTGTTTGCTGTTTAAAATTTTAAATTAAGTCCTATTAGAAGGGGAACCAGCCTGCGTGATCAAAGGAAAGCAACATACTTCTCCAATTTTTTTTTCCTCCTAGCCTAAAACCCAGTTGTAAACAAAGTCTCTTTTTGATGTGAGAATGAGACAGAAACATTTTAAAGGAACAAATTTAAATCATAGTACTCAAATCTACTAATTTGTAATATTATTTTTTATACCAAAAAAAAAGGGAAGACCATAGCATCTGTTGTAATCCACAGCGACTCCAAGTCACTATGCCATCTGTACAACGTTCTGTTAATTTATTAAAGGCTATAACCTAAAAACATTATTATTATAATGGGGAAAATGAGAAATAAAAACAATTACTTAAAAAATGTGGGCTTAACAGTGTTCTTCATATTTACAAAAACATTTAACCATAATGATGTCTATATATTGCTTAAAATGTTGGCTATATCCAACTCCAAACTTGAATATAAAGTTCAATAAAGGGTGCGTCTGGGTGGCTCAGTTGGTTAAGCGTCCTGCTCTATCTAGATTTTGACTCAGGTCATACTCTCGCAGTTTGTGAGATCTAACCCCTTGTCGGGCTCTGGGGGGTACAGCATGGAGCCTGCTTGGGATTCTCTTTCTCCCTCTTTCACTGCCCTTTGCCTGCTCCTACTCGCACGTGTGGGTGCATTATCTCTCTCTCTCTCTCTCTCTCTCTCTCTCTCAAAAATAAATAAATAAACGTTATAAAAAATAAAAATTCAATAAGCAAAAAATATTGGTAGTTTTATTGAATTAACTGAAAATCATATAAGTAAATATTTCTAAATAATAGAGAACATGCCTAAGAAGTCCCTTCTATGACACTGCCAAACAGTGGGGATTTTGTTGAATATCTACTCTGAAATAGAACATTGATGAGAGAAGTAAAAATAATAATAATAATAATAATAATAATAATAAAGTTACTTAATATGCTTTAAAGTGGCTATTTCCTATTACCTATTACCTATTACATTATGTTCTTCTGAATGTGCTATCCAATGCACTTTGATAGGAAAGAATATATCAAGTATAGATATTTGGAAATGAAGTCAAAACGATCACTTTTTGATGATTTGAGCACTTAAGTGGCACCTAAAAGAATCAGCTGACAACCTATAAGAATATATAAGAATGTTTCAAACTAAATAATGAAAATGTCTTCTTTCCTATATATCACTAGTCAAGAACACCAAGACAGTGATTCATCGCAGCCACAAAAATATAAAATATACAAAAATAAAATTAACAAAAAATGTTCAGTACCACTAAAAAGAACCATATGTGTGTGTGTGCACCTGCATGTGCGTGCACACACATGTATGCACCTGCACACACAGGCATACCATTAAAGAGCAACATCCAATACCACATAACTAAACAACAAAATAACAAATAACTAAATAACTAAATAACAAAAATAAGAACCATGCTACATAATGAGATAACTCCTGATTATAAGTATGGTAAATCTCTTCAAATGTTAATTAAATTTCCAACTTTGCAAAAGTATCTTTTAATTTCTTTATGTTTATTTATTTCTGAAACAGAGAGAGATAGAGCATGATCAAGGGAGGGGCAGAGAGAGACACACAGAATCAGAAGCAGGCTCCAGGCTCTGAGTTGTCAGCACAGAGCCTGACACGGGGCTCAAACTCACAAACCGTGAGATCATGACCCGAGCCAAAGTCGGTCGCTCAACCGACTGAACCACCCAGGCGCCCCTAACTTTGCAAAAATATCTTAATGTTTTCAACATTTGACTCCTATCTTTAAAAACTATTTTGTAACTCTAAATAACCTCAAGATTATTAATAGTGCCAAACACATTTTTATATATAAGGATGCCTACTTTGACCATAAATTCAGCTAATATGCTAACATCTTGGGTTTAATTCCAATTTTTAAAAGTTTAATTCAGATTGATAAGAAATTACAAGTTAACCTTTTCACTAATTCCATAAATGGCCATTGTGAAAGAATGGCCATTGTGAAAGAAACAAAAAAAAGTGTACATCATAATTAAAGGTCATATTTACAGTGATCACAAACTATGTGTACCTAAGGATCAATACATGGCCAAGAGTCTTATCTAGCTCTCTTTTTGGGTTGCCATGTGATTTGACTACTTGCAAAGCCAATCACTATTTTTAATTCTCCCACTGAGACGTAAGTCATTGCTCAAAGAAAAACAGCCAAAGGATTCTCAACCTTATTCCCCATCCAACACTTCCCAACATAGACATTTCTGGTATTTCCTTGACTAAATCTAGATACTAAATGTTGCTTATGATGGGCTACTGCCATGCTCTTCAATTGTTTCAAACCATGACCTTGTATGCCAAACAAACAAAAGGAAAACATTTCTCCAGAGATCCTGAGAGATTTTCCCTGTGGGCTTATCTTTTTGCTAAAATCTGTCCTTAGCTGAGAATCATACCCCAGGCCTATTGATCTATCTGACATGTGGAATTCTTCAGAAGATACTAAAGAGTTAAAAGCTAAGATTCATGGCATTTCATTCTTACAGTTGTCCAACGTTCAAAACAAAAGTTTGGTTGCAAGCATTTTTGATTATTTGATCTATCTGTGTGTGTGTGTGTGTGTGTGTGTGTGTGTGTGTGTGTGTGTGTAAAATTGGTGACCTTCCTGGTCCAGGAATTTGTATCACTTTGCACTGCATATTCTTTTTCCAGTAATACTTGTCAGTAACATTAATGTAAAATCACGGTAAACATTTATTAGGATAGAAAACAATAAACAATATTTGTTAAATAATTATTTCCAAAACAAATATTTCTACCATTCCTTTAAAAAGTTCTTTCATTCGGATCAAATTCATTTTCATACTAGCAATGGCATAGTTTTATCACTTTTAATCATACCCACTTCAAACAAAATCTTTATAGACTGAAAATTTTAGACTTGTCACGATGTATGCACATGAAAACCGTTTCTTCTCCTGAACCACTACACTTTGCTCTCCTTTAAACTATGTCCATCCTTTAGATCACACCCGTCAGCAACAAAAGCACAAAATGCCACCTCCTCTGCTGCTTCTCAGGCCATCTGTAGCAAAATGGCTCTGAATGAATCACCCCCATGAATCATCTGTTTACGTTTATTAAGATAACAGAGAACAAATGATAACAAAAAGTGTATTAGCTAAATGATAAATATGCTACCAGAAGCCACACAAGATATCAATGAAATGTCAGGAAGGCAATATGGGACTATGTCTTACCTGTCAAAAGTAATTTCCAAAATAAATGGACCTTAGGCAGCATGGCCAATGCTTTCATTTTGGCTGTCTTAATGATCAAAGCAAATCATTGCATGATTGATTCAGCTGTTTCAATCACAATGAGGGCCAAAATGAATGGATTAGATGTTCAGCTGTCTTGATCATCCAGAGGAAATAGATACAGTCTCAGAGTTTAAAAAAAAAAGTAGCTGTGATCTGATGATATCTGAAAATGACTAAAATTGTACCTTCATATGGAACAAACAGTGTACAGAGTATAACCCGTCTACCAGTCATATTCACCCTCTACCAAATTATCTGAATCTGGATTTCATAACTGGAATATAATGAGATAAAAAATGATCACTAACGTTTACTGAAGTCTTAATGTATGCCATAAATTAGTTTAAGTGCTTCATAAGTCTTAATTCATTCATCCTCACAACAATCCTCTGAAATGGGTACTGTTATTATCCACATTTTGAAGATGAGGAAGGCAACGCATGAGGCCACACTTGCACAAGGTCATGTAGGTAATAATTGTACGAAATTGCGTATCTGTTAACTGAGTCACTCTACTGTCAAACCTTAATCCCTCCATAGCAACATAGTTGAGATGAATGTTAAACATTGTTAATGTAGAAAGCCAATTTATATTTATATTGATGTAAACAGAAGGAGAAGTAAAAAATGTAAAAACAACATGTCTTTAAATTCTAATTATGAAAAGTGAATAAAATATATATTTGCAGTTTATTATAATGCAAATAAGGCAATGGTATATATTAACACAATAATGTACACTAATAACACACAGTTAACTGCAGAATATATAAAATAATGAGGTGTAGGGTCATGGATAAACCTAAATCTCAGGTTAAACAACTATATTTAACTCTTGATCATCAAAGCATATACAGAGCATAGATAAAGTGTAGGGGAAATCTGGCATTCACTTATCTCCCCAGCATGACTTGAAATGAGACAGCTTCTTATTGCTGGACTCTTTGGGCTTAAAGGAGATTCAGTCAAGTGTTGGGGCTGGGTCCCATGGGAAACATAAAGGAACCCTTCCTTTCCTCAATCAGAACAAGCACAAGGTCTTTGCAGCATGCTGGCCATAATTAACCAGCAAAGCAGTATGATGTTCAGAAGTGCTGACACTTGCCTCAGCCCAATTACCTAATTTTGACCATAAATGGAGTGGAAGTAATGATGGGAGAACTAATTTATACCCTAGGAGTAGGGAAAGCCTTTCTAACAATGTCACAAAAGCCAGAGCCATGAAAGAAAGAAAAAAAAATCAATACAGTCAATTACTTAAACCCCAATTTTCTGTACTTCAAAACCACCATAAACAAAATGAAAAGATAAATGGCAAACTGTGAAGATATTTGCAATTCCTATGACATATTACAGACAATAGCCAATTTCCTTAATATATAAAGACTTATACAAATCAATAAGAAAAAGACTAACAAAAGACACATAAAAATTGAATGACCAAACTGTCCAGCACACACACACACACACACACACACACACACACAAATGGCTTTTAAACACACGAAATAATATTCCACATCACCCATAGTAAGGGGAATGCAAACTAAACCCATACTGATAGATAAAAATTCAACAAAACAAAAAATGATTTTATGCAATAGTGAAGGATTAGGAGAAATGGGAGTTATCTTGTCACCACTATGGAGGGACAATAATTTCTATAACTGGTAGGAAGGAAAACTTGACAATATCTAACAAGATTACTGATGCATATACTTTTTGACACAGTGATTTAACTCTAGGAATTAATCCTGATAATTTTTCACACTTGCAAAATGACATTTCTACGGGATTATCCATTGTAGCACTGTTTGCCACAGTAAAGAGACTGGAAACCATATAAATGTATATGTATTAAAAACTGGATAAAGTATTATCTATTCAGGTAATTGAATACCATCCACTATAATAAAGAAAGAGGAAGATCCTTATGTACTGATACTGATATGCTACCATTTATGTGATAAGCACACTTTTACTTTCATATGCTTGAAATTATCTCTGGAAGGATCCCTCAAAACCTGGTTATTTGGATGGTTCCTACGGAGAAGAACGAGGAAGCAAGGGAACTTACTCTAGATCATTTTTGAAATTTCTGAACATTGAACTATGTGAATAGGTAAATAGTTAAATAGTCTCAACTATTTAATAACCTAATTAGAAAATAATAATCTGATTTTCAGAACCAAAACTCAGTGCCTCATTCATTCAGCGATTCGGAGAGAGATTCACCTTTCATGAGGCCAAATTTAAATTCATCACTCCATTTCCAGCACTGCTTTACGTGTGAACAAAAGTTTGTTAGGAGGAATGAAATCTTCATATTTTAAATGCACTTATTGAACTCTCCAGAAGCTCTCTGATGCTCCATTATTAAGTTATACTTGCACAGAAAACATCATTTTAGTAGCACCCGGGACAAACAGTTACTAGGTAAACATGCCTCAGAAAGAGTATATATTTCTCACAAAGTTTTAATAAAAGGTATGCCATGGCCTGGAAACAAATTATATGATATAAAATGCAAAGCTCCCTATCATTCTTTCTTTAAAAATGTTTATTTATTTATTTTGACAGAGACAGCATGCACATGTGAGCACGGGAGGGGCAGAAAGGAGAGGGAGCACATCCCAAGCAGGCTCCACACTGTCAAAATGGAGCCCAAGGTGGGGCTTGATTCCATGAACTGAACTGTGAGATAATGACCTGAGCCAAAATCAAGAGTCAGACATTTAACCAACTGAGCCACCCAGGCACCCTCATTCTTTTTTATATACAGATCTCTAAGAAAAAATAATTCCAGAAACTAAAGTTTAGAAAGAATCCTTTTAGAAGAAATAAAATACATATGTAGCAGAATCATCAGGTGGTAGGCTAGTATAATAAATCATACTCTCAATAAATTAAAGGATATGAAATAAATTGCATGAAAGTTTAAATCCCGATTCGGCGTTTATTTCATTAAGATTCAGTCTATGGAACCTATGTTCAGCTCTTATGTAAATCAGAGAATATACGGCATACTTATGTGTGCATGTGACAAACAGCCCCGAAAAGACTCTGAACTCCATTGATATCACTTTAGGTTAACACCAGTATTTTGGGAAAAATTGTAATTATTCCATTTACATGCATTATGCTGTTTAAATTGCTGTTTGTGCTCATTTTACACTGCTTAGGAGTCACATTTTAAAATTAACTTTTCCCCCACGTAGCTATCCTGAAGGAGATGCATATGTGACATGTTGTACAAAGCAAGTCCAAGTGAATTTAGCTAGGATCAAACTAAACTCAAGCCTTCCCTTTCTCAGTCCTATCTTCCAAAGAGAATTGCTTGTGTTTTTGGACTCAGTAAGGATTTTTCTGACCTTTAGCTGTCTGCAATTATTTTTTAACCTCCTTTTCTGGATTATCCAACTGTTTAATATATTCACACAGAGACTCTTGGCCTTTCAAAGTTTAAAAGGATCTATTAGAAAAGAAGTTTGTGATACACCATAATTTTACAGGAACAAACAAAAGGTCAAAGGATCCAAGCCCAGAGATGACAAGATAGTTCACTGGTAAATCAATATTAGGTTCTATGTTGACCGTGACGAAAGATTTATGAGCAAAGGGCAAATCATTTAGAGGGTTCAGGGAAACCTTGTGCTTGGGCAAGATCACCCCCCCTGCACTTTTGTCTCACCTGAAAATCCTCCTGTCTTGCACTACAGTTCTCAGTGTAAATATAACAAAATACACGTTTAAAGTCAGGTTCTAACATTTAAAATGTTTTAAATGCAAGTTTTTCCATATATTTTCAATTAAATCAAGAAAGCATACATTCAATAGGTAATATGGAAGTTAAGATGGCCTCATGGTTTAATAATTAATGAATCCAGCTGCCACATGGGTATGGGTAATGCCTTCAAATTCCTCCAAACCAGTCTCTGGAAAATGGAGGGTAGAGAGTTAAGTGTACCACCAAATATGTGTGTCTATTATCTTAATGGGTCAAAGCTATTTTAAAAGATACATCTAGAGCTCAAGTAATTTTGTTAAAATAAAAGAACACTTTCTTAATTATGTTAAACTTGAAGAGGCGGAAGGAAAAGAGATGGTCAAAATCTGACACTGTTACAATTCTGAGAGTCTACCTAAGGATTTATTTCAAATTAGACTTAAGTCTATACGTGTAGTTACACTGTCTAATAAGACAGCCACTAACCAGATGTGGATATTATGAATTAAGATGTTCTGGAAGTGTAAAATTCCCAGAGATTCTGAAGAAAAAAAGATGAAAAAAAGATGTAGATCTCAATAACTTTTATACTGGTTGCACCTTAAAATGTTATTTTGGACACTGAGGTAAATAAAAAGATATTATTAAGACGAGTTTCACTTTGCTGCTTTCCTTTTAACACAGCTTCTATAAAAGAAAATAATTACACGTGCTTCACATTCATACCTTACATTATATTTCTATTGTCCTTATGCATATGTAGTTTAGAAGGTACTATACACGCACGTATATGTGTGCATATGCATATGTGGACATATTTTCATATTTTATAGGTTGACATATTATATATATTTCCTAAAGAAAAAAAAAACTTATTGGAAAAGAATTTACGAAATGATAGAAGGTACTTTCATGAAACATGTAGATTTGTTTAAAAGGCCATTCTAAATACTGTACAAGCAAATGCTGGCTTTGAATGGCACAAGTTCAAGAATAGGTCACCAGAAGCTAAGCATAATGCCCATAATGTCTGGGCAGCCTCCAGAGGGGAAAGTGATAGCATGCCTACATGTTTTAATCCCCCAGTAGCACAGGCAATTGCTCTGGAGGACTGAAATGAGCTGCCTTTCCAGATAAGGTAATACAAGTGATTATGAAGAAAAGCTTTAAAATCCGTGCAGTAAATCACTAAAAAAAACAATGTGTTCAGAATTCTTGAGGCAAGTAAATTATTTTTCCTGGATTGTGGTAGCGTGCTCTACTTTGCTGGTTTGTAAAGGTGGCCCTTGGAGACTCTGAAATATTGGAATTTAGCTTATTTTTATAGAAGATCAACTAGACACTTAAATTAGCCCCAAAGACTTCTTTTTCTCTGCCAGCGTCCTAGAATGAGGCCTCTTCCTGCCACTAAACACTAGGGAGATGGGAAGAAAGATATAAATGTAAAATCTAATTTGCAATCTCTTTTGTAATTACAAACAAACTGCATCAAGAAGTCCTTTAGTTGAGTCACCACAGAGTCCGAATAAGTGAGGTTTAAGTGACAATTTCCTCTGTGAAGGCAAGACGAATATAAAAGCCAAAAGCATTTCTTCTTGTTCAGACTTGGAGGTAAATGTCAGATTTCACTAAAATGATCTTTAACCTCATAAATCATCAATCACATCTTATTGCACTGATGCTTGATCTAACAAATTGCTATTAAAATATATGCAAATTTGATATTCCTCCCACCCAAGTAAACCAAAGTCCAATCTGAAATGTTTTCCTGTGAATATCAAGCATGTCTCCAGGTAAAACAATCAATTCCATTTTCATTTTTGATGACTATCTTTTCACATGACATTTTAGATAGGGAAAAAAAGTTTTTAAACCTGCAGAAAATGTTACTTTATAAATAGAAGTTTGAAAAAATCTTGGATTCATAGATTCCACAACTATGAGATCAATTTAGGGATTCCAATCGACTTTGGTGTTTCTTTTCTTGTTTTTAATTGGTCTATCTAGACAAGCCCACACTATGTTCATAGTGTAGTTAAATACCATGTGTTGACTCCTGACATTATGCTGTTATTACCTTAAAATGGAAACATTCATTTAAAGTATATAAGTGGTGTACTTTTAAAGAACCTTTCTGTGGTTTTCCAAAAGCATTCCAAAGAGGTTACTTACGTTGCTTTGAAACTGGTTTGAGTTATGGGAAGGCCATAGCCTTAGACCAGCAGCTGAGACAGCAAAGGAGATGAAAAGTTTTCAGCTTTGAGATCCAAGGGGAAACACAGCTGTCGCAGCTGGCCTGCTAAGATCTCAACACTTAGTACAATGATCGAGAAGGCGATAATGCTGTGTCTCGGCTTGAAAAGTGCATTAATAAAAACAATCCTTAAACAGAACAGGGAAATCGATTAATCAAATCTAGGCTCCAGGCTGAAAAACAAAATGATTTAAAAGAAGACAAAAAAAAAAAAAAAAAAAAAAAGGCAAGTGAAGGGGAAATCCTCTTAGATTTTTAAAGATATCTGCTTTTGAGACATCATCTTGGCTAAAATACATCGTATAGAGGATGGAATATAACTTCTTATGAAACCAAGTTAGGGGCACCTTGCTGGCTCAGTCAGTAGAGCATGTGACTCTTGATTTCCAAGTTGTTAGTTTGAGCCCCACGGTGGGTGGTGAGATTACTTACAAATAAAATTAAAAAAAAAAAAAAGCCAAGTTTACCTTGGACAGGTACTTCTAAAGAGCTTCGAATTACTGTAATAGAAAATGAGGGGTTGATGTATCTTCCATATTAGGGGCCAGAAATGTCTCGAGCCATAGTTTGTTTCCTTTTAATAGGTGCACTGCAGAACACATGTGTAAAGTTGGTAGATCTCAGAGATTTAACTGTGGCAACGTGGGGAGTATGCGAAGCCACACCTTAAAACAGTTGTCTAAGGAGGGCAACCATGCTTCCACGAATGCGTCAGGGAAGCTATGGCAAAATATCCGATATCGCATTTTTCCAAAATAATTATAAATATCAGAAAAATGTAAGACTTTTCTTCTCATATTAATAACTCCTTCCTTCCAAGGACTTCAAAGTTCTAAACAGCCATTATCTTATTAACCTTAACAACCAGTCAGGCAGGTAAGAGAGTGGTATTATTATACCTATTATTACACCTATTTTAAAGATAAGGGCTCTGGCTTGGTAAGGGCATGTAATTTCTCCAAGGCCACACACTAAGTTAAAGAGGAAATAAAACTAGGCCGTCTCATCTTGGTCTAGAAATTCTTCACTGTTCGTTTGCAGTAAATTCTGCTTTCAGGTAAAAAGACAAGCAAAGATAATTAAATGTATTATACTTTATATATATAATTGGTTTGTTTGTTTGTAGAACAACAGTGCATTTGGAAAAAGGTCAACCTGACAGAAGATTATAAAAATTATCAGGCAACTAAGCAGTCTTCTGATATCTCTTTTCCCCCACTTATTCTTGTCAAAAGGCAACATAAAACTAACTTATGCATTCTGTTAAGAGCCTTTTTTTAAAGTAATCTCTACACCCAATGTGGGGGCTTGAACTCATGATCCAGAGATCAAGGGTCACATGCTATACCAACTGAGACAGTAAGGCACCCCAACTTGTGCATTCTGAATGGTATGAATCTTATTACTTTTCTGCAAATGAACCATACCATCATGACATATACAAGAAACATTCCATGATTTTATGTTTTCTCAACAACCAAAGAAATGTGTTCATTCCAACTGGCCTATTAGTTGCTTTAAAGGAAAAGGAGAGTTTTGTTGGTATTACTTCTTTATCCCACCCATGAAAGTAGAAAATTTTAAGGAGTTCTATCATAACTTCAGTAGGAAATATTTCCATTCAATCTATCACTCATTCAACTGAATTTGTTCTAGGTCCTGAGGGTGAAGCAGTGGACAAAGAAGATGGAGTCTTTGCCCTCATGGCAATAGTGCTAATTAGAAAAACAAAAGGAGGGTGAAGGGGTTAGAGAGTATGGAGGGGGGGAGCAGGTTGCCCTATCATATAAGAAATCAGGGCAGTCTGTTTTCATCACTGCTGTGCAGCACAGATTTAAAGGAAATGCATAAGCACACCAAGTGGGCATCTGGTAGACAGAAGTGGCTAAGCTGAAGGTGTCCTGCGACCCTGGAGAGAAATGAGCCCATGGTCAGAGAGAGATATGGGGCAGGTAGGTGGAGGGGTGATGATAATAAGCATCATGTCAGGTACATAATCTTTGGGGAGACCTTGGCTTTGACACACAGTGAAACTGAAAACATCCAAGATCATGAAGTGGATTACATTTTAAAAGGATCACTCTAGATACCGTGAGAAGGAAGAGAGATGAGGGACTGAGCAGGATGGAAGGAAGAGCCCACTTAGGTGGTGACTGCAATAATTCAAGTAAAGATAATGGTGGCTCGGTCGGCCACAGTAGTGGTGATCAAAACCAGGATGAGAACCTGGATACATGTTGAAGGTATAGATCACAAGATCTGCTGATGGACTGGATGAGGTGTAAAAAAGAAACAGAGGAGTCAAGTACAACTTAATGGCATTTATCTTGAGCAACAAGTAGAAAATGGAATTTCTATGTACCAAGCCTGGAAAGCTGGGAGTAGATTGGTCTTTAGATATTTGTTTTGGGTACAGTGAGACTGGAGAGTCTTCTAGATCTTCTAGTAGAGATGCTGAGCTGGTAGTTCAGCTGGCAGTTCCATAGAGTCCAGTGGAGTCATGTTTTAAACCAAAGAGGTTTAAGGGATCTAACCAACAACTTTGATTTACTTTGTAGGGAAGCAAGGGAATGTTCTCAGAAACACATGTTTACTAGAAGCTTTGGCAGGAATCAGGGTCTCGTGAATCCCAGTTAATCTCTTACTTCAATATATCATGTCATAACTATATGTGAATAAATGGTCAGCTTTTTAAAGGATCTTTAGGGGCGCCTGGGTGGCTCGGTCGGTTAAGCGTCCGACTTCGGCTCAGGTCATGATCTCACGGTCTGTGAGTTCGAGCCCCGCGTCAGGCTCTGTGCTGACAGCTCGGAGCCTGGAGCCTGTTTCAGATTCTGTGTCTCCCTCTCTCTCTGCCCCTCCCCTGTTCATGCTCTGTCTCTCTCTGTCTCAAAAATAAACGTTAAAAAAAAATTAAAGGATCTTTAAGGAAAGGACTGCACTTTCAAATCTTCGAGTAAATGAAAGTGACTTGTCTCCTTTTTGAGAATGCTCAAAGAGAAATTTAGTCTCTTTTGAATGGTTCAGTTATGATGAGAATATCAATAAATATATAAAGTTGAAAATAAATATGAGGCCTATTTTTGTTTGATTTTTAAAATAATTTATATTTCCAATATCATCTTCCTTTTCTAGCCATTGCCAGTATGTCTCCCAAGAGCAAGTACAGATGATATAAAATATCATCATCATCAAAGTCTAGATGATATAAAAAGGTTTGAGAGGAGGTTCAAAGCATCCTTCTATGAGTAACACCTACCCATTATTGTTTAGTTCCTAGTTTCCACATGTCTTTAACACAGATGAGGCGAGGACAGGACCTTTATGTTGTTTGCAATCAACCTCCCTCTCATATACCATATATACACGTACACGTACAGACATACATATTTTAGTTCCCCCTTTTGGGGTGGCATTAAGCATTGAGTCCGGCTGCAAAATTATGTTTTCAAATAGGAGTTAATAAGCTTTATTTCAGAGTATGATAATAACTTTTTTTGAGCAGAAAAAGGGTAGCTAAAAAAGGTAACTATATCAATCTATATTTTTAAAACATTTTTAATGTTTTTTTTTTTTTTTTTTGACAAACAGAGCATGAACAGGGGAAAAGCAAAAAGAGAGGGAGACAACAGAATCTGAAGCAGGTTCTAGGCTCTGAGCTGTCAGCAGGGCCTGACGTGGGGCTCAAACCCACGAACTGCAAGATCATGACCTGAGCCGAAGTCGGATACTTACCTGACGGAGCCACCCAGGCACCCCTCAATCTATATTTTAAATATTGTTAGCAAACTTTAATATTAAATTTGAAACCAAATAACACGTTTAACGAGAAAAGATTAAAGTAGTCACACTGAAGGTCACGGCTATACAGTAGGACAATAAAATAATAGCTCATCTCTTTTCATCCCCTTCTGTTACATAAGTCAGAGGTAGAATACTGAAGCCAATACGTGATACAGAACAAAACAAAGTCTTTCACGAATTTTAGGGAACAAAAAATCTGTCAGGAAGTCGGACACGGAAAAGGTCTGCAAGGACAAGAACAGTCCAGGTGGTGACAAGGGCCAGCAATCATGCTGCGGAGCACAATGCTTCAGGCACAAGTGCTGTTGCTTGGACTGGCACACCCATTCACTGCAGTCAATTATGTCTTCATTTCCTCAGTGCAGTCCTTTCTTTTCTGTCCTGCTTGTTGGTCTCCATAGATTGTCGACAGAGAACACAATTACAAAAGATGCTAGAAGATAAACATAGGATGTTTCTGTCTCTGGAAAGTCCATTTCTGGTCTGGAAAACAGCTCACTAAGGGGATAACACTCTTTATTACCTTTACTCTCCCCTACTCATCTTTTAAATAGTTTTAAACATGTAAGATTACATCTAAAAAATACATGCCTATTAGCTTACTTACAAATGTTGTCAAGAAAATCTATTTGTTGCCTGCTCCAAAATTAAGAGAATAAGAATGTTTGGCATGTGGGTAAGCCACGACTATCACTAGCTCTCCCTTTCCTCATGACGAGGTAGTTGTGGAGATGAAATATTATATACCTGCTCTATGAAGAATGCTCAGCCTCTTCATCACTATATGTGTATAAGTTATAGCTAGTAATTCTCACAGAAAACATAGAAGAATTTCTTTGAAAGGGCACCCAAAAGCACTTGAGAATATGTACATCAGTTTTACAAAGTGTTTGTTAGTATTATAAACCATTGTTGATTGATCCCCAACATGTAAGATACAAAAATACAAAAAGTAAGTTAACAGAGCTATTTGAAAATAAAGCAACAAAAAGAATAGGTAACTTTTTTTGAAAAAGTAAAGCAGACTTGCTGTTGAGATTTTGATTTTTTTCAGATTAATCCCCTTCATTTAACTCAAAATAATTTATAGACTGCCAACCAACAAATTGATTTCTTATTAAAAAATACCCAAAATTCAGTATTTTTAGTATAACATAGCATAGCATAACATAAATATGTAAACATTATAAGCAAACACTTATGGGATGCTCATGCTAGTTATCAATAATGTTATGAACAGTAATCTCTCTATATATTATACATTCAAGCAATACATTAAACCAATGTATTGTAGCTTCCCAGAAATTTAAACCATGTTTTAATTTAGAATCAGTTTCTAGGAAATGAAACATAACATCTAGCATGCAGTCATTTTTCATGGTTCCTATCAATCCCTAAAGCTATTTAAGGATTTCATTTAGTATTGTAGGATATTTATAATTAAGCAAAGCAATTTAATACATGTTAAGTAGAAGTGCAAAGATGATTTGTGGGAAGGAATACTTAAAAACTCTGAAATATATCTGACTCCAATTAAGTTAGAATCTTTATCATTATAACAGATTTCTCTTTTCTCTATGGTAATGTCAATTCTACTTTCTGTAGTATGTTATAACAACTCTTATTAAATAATACTACCAATGACAAGACTCTTTAACTGGAGATTAGCAATTCAGGCAACATTAAGAAGTTACCAACAAGGGGCATCAAGCTGGCTCAGTCAGTAGATCATGTGACTCCTGATCTTGGGGTTGTGAGTTCAAGCCCCACCTTGGGCCTAGAGCTTACTTTAAAAAAAAATAAAAGAGGGGCGCCTGGGTGGCTCAGACGGTTAAGCGGCCGACTTCAGCTCAGGTCATGATCTCTCGGTCTGTGAGTTCGAGCCCACGCGTTGGGCTCTGTGCTGACAGCTCAGAGCCTGGAGCCTGCTTCAGATTCTGTGTCTCCCTCTCTCTCTGGCCCTCCCCTGTTCATGCTCTGTCTCTCCCTGTCTCAAAAATAAATAAAACGTTAAAAAAAATTAAAAAAAAATAATAGAAGAAAAAGGAAAAGGAGTACATATTCAAAACAAAAAAAAGTTACCAACAAAAATTAGAAAAAATGTGGTCAGGATTGTCATTTAATTCCTCCTTATAATTTTTCATAAAAATATCTAATGCTTACCCATTGTTCAATTCTTTGTGATGACTATTTGATGCTCTGTTATTTTAACAATGAGAAGGAAGATATCAATAGGATGAAACAAGGGAATTAGGTAGGGAGCAAATCAAAAAGGACTTTGGGTAACAGGCTAAGAAATTTGGATTTTACCATGAAGACAATGACCTTGTAAGAGATTTGTAAAAAGTAAATGATGAGATAGGGTTTGTATATCAAATAGATTTTTACAATGGCAAAACAGAAAACAGATGCAGAGCATAAGCAGAGGCAAGTTAAGAAATGCCAAGTGGTGGTGGGGATTGTGAGGTGTCTAGACAACAGATTCTATTCATGGTGGCCACTGAATGGGAAATAATGGTTAATAGATAGGAAAGAAGATGGGGACATTAAATATAACCTGGGCGAATTAACTTCATTCAAACAAGAAAAAAAAAAAAAAAGAAAAAAAGGAATGGATTTGAAGAGATAATAAATTCAGTTCCAGATACTTTTGAGGTGATTATAGGAGGCTCAAGTGAAGATCACAATAAGCATTTGGTACTTAAGAGTCTGAAATTTAGAACAGAATTCTTGAAGTCATCAGTTACTTGAGTGACTAGAAAAGCAGGAGAGGAGGTCAGAAGCAGGATGGGAGGGAAAAAACGGAGGGGAGGTGATGGGAAAGGAGAGGAGTAAGCAAAAGTTGCACATAAAGGAGACAAGGAAAGTAGGGAACATCACATATACACACTAAAGGTGTGTATATATATATATATATATATATATATATATATACACACACACACATACATATATATATAGCATAGTATATATACTATATACAGTATATGTAGTAATATGTAGTATATATAGTGTGTATATATACGTATGTATACACTTATTGTGCATGTACAGTTGCATGTGTGTACATAGGATGCATTTTACATTAAATATAAGTATAGTGTATATATATAAGATCACTGTGATGACTAATTTTGTATGTCATCTTGGCTAGGCAATGTTACCCAGTTGTTTGGTCAAGCAGTAGTCTAGATGTTCCTATAAAGGAATTTTTAGATGTGATTAACATCTAAATCCAAACACTTTAAGTAAATCAGAATACCCTCCACAATGTGGGAAGTCTTCATCCAAATAGTTGAAGGCCTTAGAAGAAAAGGGTGAGATCCCTTCACATCCCTCACCCTCCACACACACAAGAAGGAAATTTTTTTAAATGTTTTATTTATTTTTGAAGGAGAGAGAGACAGAGTATGAGTGGGGAGGAGCAGAGAGAAAGGGAGACACAGAATCCGAAGCAGGCTCCAGGCTCTAAGCTGTCAGCACAGGGCCTGATGTGGGGCTCGAACTCACAAACTGTGAAATCATGACCTGAGCCAAAGTCGGATGCTCAACCGACTGAGCCACCCAGGCACCCCACACAAGAAAGAATTCTACCTCTAGACCCCAGACAGCAACATTGCTCTTCTCTGAATCTCCACCCTGTGAGCATGCCTTGCAGATTTTTTGTTTGTCAGCCCCTCCCCCATCTCCTGTTTTTTCTATAATCTCTCCTATATGTAGACTTAATATTATTTCTGTTTCTCAGGGGAAGCGTCATTAATGTAATCACTTCATAGTTAAGGAATATATATCTGCATTAAAAAATATACTTGCCAAAATATGAAGAGTAGCTTTCTTTGCATGTCTGGATTACGGATGAATTCTACTTTCTTCCCTACCCAGTTCTGTATTCTATGATTTTTCTTGGAAGAGCATATGTTAGTTTTACTATTATAATCAGAAACAAGACATAAACTCTTTAACTAAAAGAATTAAAAATTTATATTACAAATCCTAAAGAAATCTTTTATGGCAACTATTACAAATTTTCCAAAATTGTATACATGTTTGAAATTGTATACAATTTTAATATAGAAATTTGTCTAATAAAAATGCAATGAAGATTATAGGTTCCTTTCCACGTATTTCAACTAACTTTTATAGTGTGCCAAAATATTAAACATTTGGCCTTGCCCAAATGGATGGGATATTTTCCAGAGCACCAAATTTTGCTCATACTGTGAAAAGATGGTCTATCATATCTTAAAAAAGAAGATTATAGCTAGAAAGGGTGGGAACTGATCAACAAAATAACAGACCAAAAGAGGGTCACAAAACAGAAGTTTGTTTGGGATTAACCATCAAACCAGCATCCACTGAGAAAGGTGCCAATGGACAAAAATGTGATTTACCTGGTACTGGGAGCACACAGAGTGCCTATTTTGAAGATGATATCATTAAGTTCACTAAGCTAAACATTTGCATCACACCTTGATCATTTACTCTGATCTCATGCTCACCCAGCAGTAGCCCAAAGGGAATAGGTATGCCTTTCTATTATGGCCATAAAGAGAAAAGTTGATGTTTGGAGAACGTTAAATGTCTGAGTTAGCGGTCTGGTTTATGTTCTACAGGTCTCCTTGAGTTGATTAATATTAATCCACCCTGAGCAACAGATCCACTCTTGCAGTGCTAACAAACCAGGTATCTGAACCTGCAAAGTCAGGCAGTATGCAGACATAGGTAGATTCAGCAAGGCAAATTTGCTAAGGCCACCGTGTGAGAGCTACCTGTGTAGAGAATATGCCTTAAACAATTGCCACATCTCTACATTGCCAGGCAACGTTGAGTTTTTCATTAATATTTTACACCATAATTATTCAAATTATATGCTCCTTGGAACTTAAAGTGGCTCCGATAACCTCATTAAGATATGCTTTACATATTATTATGTGTCTTTAAAATTCTCTGCTCAGGCTTCATGCATTAAACTTTTAAAACTAGGTCACTCACATGAGTACAAGAAGGAAGAAAATTCTATTTTAAATATTGTTTAGCAGAAAAAAGTATTTTTATTTACACAAACATCCTAATAGAAACAAAAGAAGGACTGCAAAAGAAACTTGAATTTACCACAGACTGCTCATTCACTCAACATAAAATGATGAATACTTAGATGAAACCCCACTCCCCGCCCCAGTGCTTTTTTTTAAAACACTAAGGGAAATAAAAGTGGAAACTACACCCAAGTCAAAAATTACTTTTACTTGTTTTTAATATTCTAAGAATAGAAAACATTTAAAAATTAAAATATAGTTAGTTTCAAGGGAGTATTCAGAAATGGTACACTATCAGAACTTTCTAGTTTTTTAAAGCTTCATGAGTAACAAACTGTACTCTAAAAGGAGGATCTATTTTCTAATTAAACTACATAAGGGTTGTCATTTCTTTACAGTTTTGAGTATCAGAAATGGGTTCTGAACAGGAAATGTAGATGGCTGTTTCCAAAACTTATTGTAAATTATTAATAGAAAACACAAAACTTCAGCTAAACTTGAGAAGTATAGTTAACCTACAGTAAATATCATACCCTAGCAAAAAAAAAAAAAAAAAAAAAAAGAAAAAAAAAAAAAAAAAAACAGTATGAAAAAATCCAGGGGAAAAGGCCAAGAACAAGCACATAAACAAAGTGAATAAACATGTCACCAGAAGAATATAGGAGCTATCTAACGCTGAATAACTTCCCTATGCTTATTACAAGCATGTCATCTTGGGAGATAAAATATAGTACCATAAATTTAAAGGTCACTGAATTTTTCAAGGTAACCCAAACATTGTAAGAACATACAATTAATTCTCCCAACAGTTAGTGTATAACCAATAATTGCAAGAGATCCAGCTGCCTCATAAAGTCTATATCTACTTATGTGCCCTGACCTTTAGGTACAGTCCAACTTAATAAAAATAAACTAAATTATCCAACCTCCTTTGATATACTTTATGTTTAGAGTATACTGACCCAAAAGAATTCTCTTTAAAAATCATATTTCATACAATTAAGTGAATACTCTGCATTTGACCAAAATGTATTTCACATTTTGGACTGTCATTGTAATCTATAAGAGATGACAGATAGACATTTGAAAATTATCACCATTATTTTCTCTAGTCCTAAAGAGCCACTCCTAAATTTCACCTTCTTATTCCTTTAAAAAATCCGATTCAGAATTATTCTATTGACTTTTCAGAACAATGTTTACAGTGTTAACTAAAGGCTAATTACATTTAAAAGTGAGTTTAACAGTTTTAGTTATATTTTTTTAATATATATATTTTTTTACCGTTTATTTATTTTTGAGACAGAGAGAGACAGAGCATAAGCAGGGGAGGGGCAGAGAGAGGGGGAGATACAGAATCGGAAGCAGGCTCCAGGCTCTGAGCTGTCAGCACAGAGCCCGACCCGGGGCTCGAACTCACAGAGTGTGAGATCATGACCTGAGCTGAAGTTGGACACTTAACCGACTGAGCCACCCAGGCGCCCCGTTTTAGTTATATTTAAATCCATTTTTTAAAACCTCCAATCAGAGCTCAGGCAGTAAATATTATTTATTACATTTATTCAAAGAATATTCAACCTTCTAAAAACTGTTTTTCAAGGCCCCAAATGGGTGGTATAATAATTAGGTAACAAATTTGTGTAAACAAATGAATACGACAAGTACTGAGAATATGTACATAAAAAAATATTGTAGCCTCATAGACAAGCTTCATTATTTAACTACTGGACGTGGGTATATAGGACATGAGGAAATGTGTTTTTCTGCAATTGTAACAGGTTAATTGGCAGACATTAAAAAACTTGAAATTTTGAAAATCTAAATTTTGTATGCCGTTGGTAATGAACCACAAATGGTTAACTTGAGAGTTAAACATCAGTTGGGTCCTGATTAATAGCCTGATGTTTTGAAGTGTGCTCTATTTTTACAACAATCCCAAAGAAGTCAGTCCTGAAGATTCCTATTCTCGTTATTAGAAAACAAACTTGAAGAGGTTAAGGCAGTGGTTCTCAAAGTGTTATCTCTGGACCAGCAGCATCAACATCATATGGAAACATTTTAGAAATGCAAACTCTTCAGACCCAACTCCAGACCTGCTGAATCAGAAACTCTGGGGGTGCAGTCAGCAATCTGTGTTTTATCAAACTCATCAGGTAATGGTGATACATGCTAAAATTTAGAACAACCATGGGTTAAGGTAATTTGCCTAAGGTTATACATCTAGTAATTGGTGAAGCCAGAGGGGGAATCAGGTCGGCTTCTCTCTTTTAAGGCCCAAGCTTTAAGTCAGTATCTTAATATGACCTTCAGTTAAAGGCGACCCTTTTGGTTTCAAACCTGTATTTCTTCCTAAGTTGGGTGACTTTTGATAAAGAGAGTATGCTGCACATAATGGAAGAACTTTGATGTTACAGAATTTTACAATGTCTCAAGGTCAGCATTCTGACAAATGTTCAACTGTCACATAAAACACAGGAAACATTCCTGATATATTATCAAGATTTGAGATTGAAATATATAATGCCTCTAGCTCCCAGCTGCTGATCTGGCCAGACAAATTCTCCATCCCACCTTTCTCAGACTATACACAGGCCTTCTTCATGAAACAGAAAGGGGGCAGTGTTTTAGGACTGGGGCTCTGACAAGGAGAGGGTTATTTATTGTTGGGAAGCAAGCAGAACAGGGGACATCCCTCCTCTCAGAGGACACAGCAGAGGAAATCAGGAGCAAACATTCAGGCCCCACATCTCTAAAAGAGCTCTCTCATTTACCTCTTCATCCATCCTAGATCCCTCCCTCACCAGGGCCATAAGCAGACTTTTCATGAACCATGCCATACCCAAGCTATTAGCACAAACAAGCCCTGACATTGGGACCATCAGTGCGAGCCAGATTCTCAGGCAGATCCTTTGAAAGTGGAAATCTGGAATCAGCGTGGGTGCATGTCCAACACACTTTGTGTAAAGGAATATCCCTGGCCATACACAGAAGTCAGGTTTTCCACAACTGAAATAATAATAATGAAGAGACTGACCATAATTACCTCAGGACATATCCTGAGAACTGCTTTTTAAAAATCCCAAAATGCTTTTTTTCTAAACATGCATAAATCACTCATTCATTCAACAACTATCTGCTGAACTCCTGTTCTGTACCATGTAGGGTCTGGGTGGAATGTAGGGAGGGTGGGGAGACCAGTGACAGACCCCTGAATTTGTACAGTAGAGTGTAACTCATGTCAGGGTGGTCCTCGTAGAGACAGAGCGAAGTATTAAAAATGGAGCTGGGGTATTTTTGGAAGTAGAATATTACTGTTGAATTAAATGCAATGACAACATTTTAAGTATAGGTTTTGGAGAAAGTATGATTTGAGAGGTGATAAGATCTAGGATAGGATCAAGGAAATGTAGAGGAAAAGATTATTGTGGATGAGAAGGTCAGAGAACTAAAGGCCAACTTTCCAAGATGGTGACGGATATTAGAATTGAAAGGCAATAAATATGGTGTTAAAGTTATTATTACATGAAACAGAAGAACTAGAGAGTGCCAGTGTTTGATAGCAATGAGGAAGGATATTGGGAGGTAGTCTGCTTAAATGAACATCAAAGAAACAGGGATTTTTGGAAGAGGAGAGAAGAGAAATCATATTTTTGTTACCTCATTAGGTGTTTCAATTAGAAAAAAAATGTGGAGAACCATTGCTTCAAGAACATAATGATGTCTCTAGTTATTCTGGTCTAACTATGATAAAGACCTTCTCTTTGGTTCAGAGGAAACAATGATGGATTTTTTCCCCCCAGAAGGATCATTACTTGGAAACTAAGGGAGATGAAAATGAAAAAAAAAAAAACAACCAATAGTAGAAAAGCAAAGAAATGAATAAGCTTAAAAAGGGGTTCCTCAACATAAATAGTCTAACCGCAGATGGAATTGCCTAGAACCAGGACTGAACAGTCGGCCCTGATTCATTTTCCTCGCCCAGAACCCATGGGCCTTGCCTGCCAAATGAAGTGGCTTCAATTCAACTCAAACCAGAGGTAGATTTTTAGCCTCTGCCAGGACCTCCTAGGTACCAGCCTTCAAGGTATTCTCTTTGGCTGCCCTCTGCTACTGGAAGCTTCCTTAGTCCAGTAAAAGATACCTCTTCTTGGAGGAGGCACTTTCCCACCTAGTCACAAATTCTCCTCTAGGTTTTGTTGCTGTTTTAAATTCCAGCTTTACTGAAAAAAAAAAAAAAAATTCCAGCTTTACTGAGGTACCATAGACAAATAAAATTATAAAGATATTTAAAGTGTCTACCGTGATTTGACATGTGTACACATTGTGGAAGGATTCTCCCATCTAGTTAATTAACACATCTGTCACAGTATTTATTTATGTATGTATTTATGTATTTAATATATTTATTTATGTATTTATGTATGTAAGTTTTATTTATTTATTTATTTATTTATTTATTTATTTATCTATCAGTGGTAAGTACCTTTAAGTTCTACTCTCTTAGCAAATTTCCTTATACAATATGGTGCTGTCCCTTAGAGTCACAATGTTTTACATTAGATCCCCAGACCTTATTCACTGGGGAAATAGGGAGGGGCTGGTGAAAGAATACATATTTTCCTTTTCTAGTTTTGAAGCTGCCCTGCTAGAAGGTTTTCTCAAGCATCCCAGGTGGTTGCAGGTGAACCGCCTTCACCAATTAAATTCCTGCTACGTCCTTCTCATATGTGGACTACCGTTAGTCTTGCAAAGGAGCTTATGGGTTTCTTCTTCTTCTCCTTCTTTTAAAGGTTTTATTTTTATGTAATCCTGACACCTAATGTGGGGGCTCAAACTCACAACCCCGAGATCTAGAGTTCCATGTTCTACTGACTGAACCAGCCAGGTGCCCCTCTTCTGCACTTTTTTTTTTTTTTTACTAAACAACCTTACCCATTCTTTGGCCTTGACTATCATATTGATGATGAATTTCCTAAAGATATTTCTGGCCTGTAACTCTCCTAATTTCCTTCTCTGATTGCATGAGGACATTAAATACATAAATCCAACTTCTATCTTCTCCTTCAGAGGCCCTATTTTTCTTCCAATCTCCTTTATCTTCAGAAAATAGCATCACCTTTCTTAGTTTCCAAGGTTACAAAATGTCCTATCCGGACTCTGCATTTCCCTTCAACCCTTCATTCAGTCAGTCAATCACCCTGAAAAAATTTCTCAACATAATTACATAATTTCTACCATTTCTCCTGCCACTTTCCTGCCTTTGTATTCTTCTGCACAACTGCCTTCTCAGTCTTCTGCCTGTAATATATCCTTCACATTGACGCCAGGCTTTCATTTTCTAAAACCTGACTTTTAGTCTATTACTTCCTGCAGTCTAAAAGCTTCAGTGACTCCTATTATAGAATAAAGTTCTAACTTCTTAGCGTGGTTATACAAAGTTCCATTTTCATTACATATTGCCATGAATTCTACCTAGCTGCTGTCACATCCTGAATATAGCATTTGTCTCTGCTTTTATGTCTTATCATCCATAAGACAAAAAATACCTTTCCCTTACTCATTCTTCAGGCTATCCTTCAAAAGCTACCTCTTCAAAGAAGCTTTCCTTGATCTTTTTTTTTTTTTTTTTTTTTTTTTTTGCTTCCCGTTAAAATAACTGCAATTTCCTTTATGTGCCAAACATTTTTTTGTGGCTCTCTTGAGCCCCTTACATCTAAGTAGGTGTATATAGACTATTTCTCAACTAGACTAAGTTTCTTAGACTTTCTAGGATATTTAATACAAACTGTTGAACAAGTAAAAGGGAGGACAGAAGAAGGTTCCCTAAGACTTTCACATTTCAGACTATTTGGATTTAGAACACCCTGAGCATGGTAGATAGAATAGCTCTCCAGTGATACCCATGTCCTAATCCCTAGGATCTGTGGATATTGTTACCTTGCATGGCAAAAAGGGACTTTGCAAATGTAATTAAGGCAATACATCTTAAGATAGGGAGGATATACTGGATTATCCAAGTAGACCTGATGTAATCAAGGAACCCTTACAAGAAGAGAGCTTTCTCTGATTTGTATCAGAGAGATGTGGCAAAAGTCAGAGAGGCTATAAGCATGAGAGAGGTTCAGTCAGCCCTTGCTGGGAAAAAGTTAACCTCTAGGAGCAAAGACTGGCCTCTGTTTGACAGGCAGCAAGGTTAACAGGGCCCTCATTCCGAAAACCACAACCACAACCACAACCACAAGGAACTGGATTTGGCCAACAGCTTGAATTAGACTGGAATTAGATTCTTCTCTAGAATCTTCAGTAAGGAGCACAGCCCTAAGCAACTTCTTCATTCTAGCTCATGGGACCCCAAGCAAAGGAACTGGCTGAGTCCACTCAGACTTCTGGCCTGCAAAACATTGAAATGAGGGTGTGTTGTTTTAAACTGCTAAATTTGTGGTGATTTGTTAAAAGAGCAATAGGAAATAAATACAACAAACTTAAGGCATCAGTTTTTGTTAAGGATCTGAGAGTATCTGAGAGAATCTAAGTGATTAGTCCTTAAAAAGTCACTTTTACTCACGGAAACCTGACTAAATTTAAATAAGCAAAAATGCTGTTTTTATTTAAAAATATAAACATGGTCCCTAGCTTCTCTCCTGTTCTGAACATACTTGAGAAATATGATGTAAACCTCTCAGCAATTACCAGAGGACAGTGTTTGGGCGGAGGATATTTATGCCAGAATTTGCAGGGTGTCATATCCTCTTGATAATTCTAATACACCCCATTCCCCAAATCCCTCTCCAAACCTTCTCCAGTCCAGCTGGTTAAGAAACACTGATTTGGAAATGTCAAGGACCAAACCTATACTTTTAAAGACTCTTAATGAAGTTTAAACTAATCATAACTGTAATCTTCTGAAAGCTGGATCTTAAACTGCCCCAAAGATCCAGTTTTCAGAAGAAACAAATAACCGTATCAATACCAGGGTAATGTCAATAAAATTATGGTAATTATGGAAAGAATTTATTGAATGTTTACTCTGAGCCAAGAAGCGTTCTAAATATCATAGGTCACTGAATTTACCCAGAATGTATAGGATAGTCTCTAATTCTCTCTCCTTCAAATGAAGAAATTGAGGGAAAACAAGTGAACTAAGATGTCCTGGGTCTCACGCGTAAGAAATGGTTCAGGTCATAATTAATCTAGAGACCTAACATTCTCAACATCCTACCACTCGGAACTGTAACAGCATCTAACATCCACTGAAACCTTTTCATATTTTATCGACCATACTTGCATTTTTCATTACAAACCTTTAGATTTTTAGGTCAAGGGACAAGAAGCAGCAGCCAATCAGGAAATAGGCAAACTATGTGTGAAGAAAACAGTGTGAAGGCAGAATGGGAGCTGGTGGTAAAACCAGCAGGGGAGGCCATGGCAAGAGGGACTGCCAACCACAAGCCTGGTGTCACTCGCCAGGAGGCTATTTTAGTAGTGGGGAGTGTACAGGGATCTGGGGAAAGTAGTCTCCCTACCACTGAGCCAATGGTTCTTCCCAGTTACTGCAAGAGCAAGGCCAAAAATTACACTTGTTTTATAGTTTCTTCATTTCAGGGGATTCTTTGGATCTGAAATTTCATATGCTTGGTTTCAATCCACCATGTTCTTTCAGTTAAATTTCAGCTGCTTTCAGTTAGTAGGCTAGGGAAATATGCCAAAATATACCCAAATGTAGTCACTGTTGCACTGCATGCTATTTCTGGTCCAACTACTGGGAGCTGAAAGAACGAGGGATGGGAGGGTCTGTTGACCAGCAAGATCATTTTGACAAATGTTAGACAGACAAATGTCTCATCTGGGAGCGCATGGAAGAATCCATGGCACACTGATTCAGCTGAGAATAACATAACTTTTTATGCCCTGTAATTAAAATTTATGGTACAACAACCTGTTGCCTCCACACTGCTACAAGATTACCGCCAACATAAAGGTGTAAGGTCCTTCAGAGAGTTGGCTTGCTGCATTCTCTGCTGCTTATGTAGTTCACAAATTCATTGACTGCTTTTTTTCCCATCTTATCAGGAGCATAATGAGATTTACCCTTTCCTCATCGGGAAGAATATGTTAATTTATTATCTTCCAAACTACACTAATCCATCTCACTTATCCCTCCCTCTTCTTCTAAAAACAAGCAAACAAAACAAACAGCTGGCTTCATGGCTTATGAAGGAATGCCATTTACCTTCTGAACCCTTTTCTTTGCCTCAGATGATCAGCTCTTAGCCAAAAGCAATAATCCTGGTATTCACAATGTTTATGAAAGTGAAAACAAATTAATTGCCTTGCGTAAGCGATTTAATTTGTGGGAATCCAGATATAAATTGATATAGCATTTCCCCTGGGAGGTCTATGCATGAAGAGCCTATACTTAAGTAATTTTAATAAATTTCCAAATAACATTATATAAATGTAAACAAATTTTTCAGGGACAAAAAAAGTTCCTAAGAAAGATAGTTTTTACATAGCAATGCATAGTCTGAAATTTGATTAATTCCTTAACAAGTAAGTTAATTTCTTACAGCTAAATTAACCTCAAAATTCCTTTTCAAAATTATCTTATGTATGTAGATGTATTTTGAATTAAATACAACCAGTTTTAGATTCTAATGGTATTAGCAGAAAGACCTTTTGCTTTTCATAATAACTTTTTTTAATAGATTTAGAAAATCTGTCTTATTAATTTTTTTTTTAGAACATTACCTAATTTACCCCTCTGAGCAAATAGGAAAAAACAAACCAAACCAAACACAAAATTCTTTTCATGGGAGAACAAGAGAAAAGAAAAAAAAAAGACATTAAAAAAAATCACTACCAGATGATATTGTTGACCCGAATGGTTATAAACAGTTTGAAAAACGAATGACTTGTTTTTGTTTTATGTGACAAATTTTCATATTTGAATACTATTGTAATGGAGGATGCTATCTTTACTAAAACTGGTACTCGTACCAGTGACGGCAGGCTACTGTGTTGACTGGCTTGTGGGAAACTGTTTAGATCAGGATGTGTGTCTGCACATTTTACTTATTAATTTGAGCTGCATAAACCAAGCACAGTTCCCTTTGTGCAGTACTTAGGGGAAAACAAATAACTGGAACAAAGTGTACAATGCAAAATTACAATGAATTACTATCAAAATTGCCATAAATGTCATAGCAACAATTCTGTGGTGAAAATGCTGCCTTGCTTTGATTTTGCTTCGCAACTGGCAAGTGCATTATGATACCAGAATGGCAAAACAAATTTTCACCACCACAGTCTCTAGTCATTTGCACTTAAATATATCTGATGTTCCATTTTTACCTTAAGAATAGTACCCCAAAATGTGAATTGCTTCTTTACTGCACATCTCATACACTGCCTTGTATAATACAGTTATAAGGATTTGCCTATGTTTACGAGAAAAGTATTTGAACACCATTAATGTCAGAAAGAGTGTCTTATGTTTGTGCTCTTCTCTAGTACCTAAAATAGTGCTTTGCCCAGAGTATACATTCTAAAAGTATGTATTAAATTAAAGAAGTTCCAAAGTTATATGAACTGTAATTGTTTTCGAGACAATGGAAGGCATGATAGTAAATTTTTAAACTTTATCATGGTTTGAGACACAGTAATAAGCTATTATTAAATCATACCATCTATTATAATCTTGATAATATGCACAAGTAATTCCAGTTACTACCCAGAACAATCCTGTCTTTACAGGAAGACCTCAGTTTTTCTTAATGATCTCACACAGATCTGCATTTCAGATCTAGCTTGTCAGTTACCTAAAACAACTCTTACACTCCAAAATCGAGACATCTGTGGAAAAATGCAACTTCGGATATTCCTCCTGCTTAATGGTCTCTCTGTACCCTCAGAGCTCCCCACACACAACCACATGCCAGCCTCATTCATTATATCTAGGGCTATGGTGTTAGGTCCCCTGGTCATTCATCCTGGTCAATATTTTAAAGTTAACAGAAAAGCTCCAATGCTTACCCATCATCCTTATAAGAGTGATTTCCCAAGTTTCACAACTCACACACACAGGGGATGACTTGGGGCGCCTGGGTGGCTCAGTCAGTTGAGCATCTGACTTCAGCTCAGGTCACGCTCTCACAGTTTGTGAGTTCGAGCCCTGCGTCAGGCTCTGTTCTGACAGCTCAGAGCCTAGAGCCTGCTTTGCATTCTTGTCTCCCTCTCTCTGCCCCTCCCCTGCTCACATGCTGTCTCTCTTTCAAAAATAAAATAAAGATTAACAAAAAATTAAAAAAAAAAAGGGATGACAAAAGTTGCCAGGAAAAGAGAACCATTCAATATGCTTCATAAATTACTATGTATTAATTTTACTACCAATTTATAGTCATCTCACCAGACACTAAGTTATGTGAGTTAAATGTATTTGTGCAAACATATTATCTTAGCTTTGCATTTCTAAGGTTTAATACAAACTGCAACACAAATTTATTCTGAAGTTCATAGAATTAAAATTCTCCACTAAAAGATTGTTTTTGGGGTAGGATTTTTAGGAAATGGCTCTAATGGTGAAAGAAAGAAACTCAACATTAATTGTGATCTTTAAAAAGACACACAAAATTTCATTTACTTGCAGTCTGATGGGGGAATGTGCTAGTTCAACAGGGCAAGGCTCCTTGGCTGACAAGCCAGCATTCCGATATAAAACATATTTAGCTTTACATCAAATGTTGGACATGGTTCTCAAATAGAAGATATAGATACAGCTCTCTTAATATATCTCTTTCTGTATATATCATAGGTAGCTTTGACCAAATCCAACTGTAACAAAAATACCTCTTGGAGATTCTATCTCATGTTCACCAAACAGCCACCAAGTGTTACACATTTTGGAAAAGAGACACATTTGAACTCTTATCATCCTCGCATTATGTTTGCATAAATATTATTTGTATGCTCATTAAAACTGTCTTTCTTTTGTAATTACATTTGGACTTCAATGAACACAAATATCTGCCAACCAAAAGCAATACAAAATTTAGAAAATTATTCTCTATTTATTACTAGCAATGCTTATGTGTGTGAAAAAAAGGCACAGGCAAATGTGCAGAGAACAGCATTTCCCACAGGTATTCCTTGAACCACCTGTGCCCAAAGAGAGACGCTTCACTTAAAATAAGGCAGGAAAGATGGAGACTGCTAACTCTTACCATAAAAGAAAACTGTTTGCCTCTGTTTACCAAATTGATAGACTGTGGAACCCTGCTTCCCATCCCCACCCCATGCCATTTCCTCAGACACAAACATGCACATATTAAATAAAGGAAGCACTATTATGTCGACCTGGAACCAGAAATATATTTTGTAATAATGCACTGCAGAGGCATAAATTCACATAGCAATCCAGGTGACTAAAGTAAAATACATTTGGGGATCTGAGAACTCTTACAGTTGTTAAATATTCATCCACATAATTCCTGTTTTGCACTGGTCAATGTAGAAACAACTTAACTTACATGGTTTTAAAACTGCTGTGGATAATTACAGTTCATACAGGGCTTTGTCTACACTGCTTTTATCTCTCGAGAATAGTAGATGATGGGAGAGAAAAAAGAAATATAGTCTATAATACCAGACCATGAAAGATCTCCACTGGTATCAAACTGTGATACTATACATAGCCGCAATTTACACAGGAGAGTTTAGACTGTAATAGATCCTTTGTGCTTCAGTTACTCCCACCCAAGAATGTGATTAGAATAAGAAGACAAAATTGCCCACTAGGTTTATAGTTCTTCTTTGAGAGATTTGGTCTATCACTAATTTTGACAAATTGAGACATTATTTTCATTGAACTTTCTGTTTATCCTGGAGAACAATTCAGTACCTCATTAAGAAAATCTCTTTGCTCTTAACTTGAATATTTCAAGGGATGGTTCCTTTACCACAAACCCATGCAATCAGCTCCATTCCTGTGTGTTCTTTTCTTTTCTTCAGATTATTGTTCCACGAAGCTACCTTGTCAGGAAACCAGAAAATTGCCTTCTTCATTTATATTACCTTAGTCTTATTTGTAGTCTTATGATTATATCTCTTCATTCCCATGGGAGAGAGGCAAAATGCTAGCAGTCAGAGGATACAGGAAATTGAAATTTTGTCACCTGCAGAGGACTAAAAATGTGTTTGATTTTTTTTCCCTTCAATGTTAAGAAAGGATCTCTTGTGCGTGAAAGAAAATTACCTTCCCTTCAGTAAGACACATCTGGAAATATTCTTAACTATACTCTTGCAGAATGACTAAGAAAGCTGATACCAATGTTTTTGTGATTTATTACAAGAATGCAGTAGAGTCTTTAAGGGATGTTTTCTTTTACTCAGCTATTTGCTTGGGAATCATGATGCAACTGATAGCCAGAAACAGAAATTTTTCTTCACCGGAGGGCATTTTGCTCCAGATATCTATACACCGCATCAAAATAAAGTTGAAACCAAATAACCCAGTGGGCTCTTCAGACTTGCAGAAATGCCTTCTAGCTTGTTTTAAAAGCCAAATTGGCTACAAATTTTCTTCAAGTGGTCCACAATAGAACTCTTATCTTCTTATTCATCAAATCTTCAACAGAAGAATTCTGCCATCTCCTAAGATCTCGTGCTGTGCAGGCAGAAAATGCGACTACAGCAGAGTAACCCAATTTGCCTTAGAATTGAGACTAATAGCAGACCCTCTCTGTCTATTCTTGTCTTAAAGGCTTGTTAGACTCCCGATGGGGAGGAAAGTTTCCCTGCTGATAGAGTTGTAGCATATCAAAAATGAATCATGAGTACAAAGAAAGATTATTTTGTTCAATGAGACATTTCTTACTCCCTTGCTCAGGCGACAGCATTTCTGGCTAATTACCCAATTACCACTGATATAAGGTATGTGGAGAGAATTCAGGACGCAAGGGAAGGAAACACGTGGAGCCACCAGGACTTGATAATACTGTATTCCTATTCCAGTAATGTAGTGGAGGGACAAGAGCACGGAAGAAAATTATTACAATACACACTGCAACGCACTCAGAAATACGATGATTACCAAACTGTATAGAGGATGCGACAGCAAACCTGGGAGATCCTAAAGACAAAAGAAAAACGAAAACAACTCAAGTTCTGCGTTAGAATTGAAAAAAGAAAACAAGAGACAAAAAAAGTTGATGATATCGTCCAATGATATACCCAAAAAAGAAACTGGAGTCAATTTAATGGGTGGTTTAAAATATTATTATCTTTTCGTTTTATAATGGCATTATTTCTTACATATCTGGAGCAAGTGCCTCCCTGCTCAACTAAATGATCTACTATTAGAAATCTTGTGTTTTAATCCACAATTTAAGGCAGGACCCAAAGGTGGCAACAAAACTATTGAAGTTCACTGTTAAAGTCCTCACACTAAAATTTCAGGGTAAAGTAAACATAGGGAAATTGAGCATTATATAACACTGAAGCAGGAAAGGATTTATGCACTCAAGCACAAGATAAAAAGGGAAAAAATACACTTGGTACATCCCAGCTGTCTTCCATTATATATAATTATCCATTCTCAGCCTGAGCTAGGGAACAAAAGCTTAGAAAGAACAATGAATACGTAGATGTCAAAATGTAATGCTTCTTTTCAAATACTGTATGTAGCTTTTTTCTTTTTTAAAGAAGTGTAGGTAGAAACAGAACAACCTGTCTCTGTTTTGCAAACTTTGTCTTATTTTGCAAGCTTGCATAAAATGATGTTAAAAAGTGTTGATCAAGAATAACTTCTATTAAACAGTAAATTATAAAGTAATTTCTGTCTTAAATTAATAAGAATTATTTAAAATAAACATGTTTATTTCTTATCACATGAGCACATTATTTAAAATTTTAAAGCTGAAAATCAACTAAAAATAAGCTATTCTTTAGAAGAAACCTTTCTGTTGCCACAAATGACTCAATGAACTTGATATTTAACTATCCTCTTTTCAAAATTATCTTTTTTATCAAAGCTACAATCTCAGTATTTTTAGAGTTAAGAATTTTGAATCCATCTGTCTCTTTAATTGTTCAACTTAACCCAGTAATTAAACTTGTATGTAATATTTTGAGGGGTGAATCTCTCCATTTAAACCAACAATTTTGTGTGATAGAAGTTTCAAAAATTTGTATTTTGCGTTCTACCCACAAGTAATAAGCTTTAAACAAGAAAGTTAGTGTTTCATATCTGCTATAATTAAACAATATAATGAAGAGTAACTTCAGTATACAGGTCACCAGTACTTGGTCACCCTTTCAAAGATTAAGATGCTTTCTATAGCTGTTTTAAAGAAGATGATACCATGGCAACTGAAAACAAAAAGAACTTTGTGTAAAATATGGGTCATGAATTTAAAAGAGCAGAAGGACTTTACTTTTTAATGGGTATTTTTTGTCATTCATCGTATGCACAGTTCTCATTTCTCATCTGCACTTTGTGTACCACCTCTGCTTCTGTTGGGGTTTGTTCCCTTGAATTGCCTTAGGGGGCCTGGCCGAATGCATCTATCTATTTGCCTGCAAGTTGACAGAATACTGTAATGAAAAGAAGTTGGCAGTAAGTCTGGAGGTTGCTGATATTAGGGTTTCTGATGCTCAGCGCGGCCTCCAAGGTCCCACACTCTCATTTTTAGTTCTCCATATAAATGTGTTTGCCATGTCTCTCCCTTGTGATCAAAGGAGGACTCCTCCTAGTGCCCACATCTCATCCCCACCCCACGGAACACTATCTTCACAAAGACCCGAATGGTTAGGAATAAAAACCTTTCCCCTGCATTGCCTTACAGGAAGAAACGATTCCCCTACAACGATGCCCCTGAAAGGACAGAACTAAGTCAGAATGAGGAGGTTTTTCGGTTGTACTGCATAACTTAGAGGGAGGGATGTTTCCCAGGAGCACGCTGGTGCAAACTTCCGTAAACGTCGGGAGTTATGGCTGAACCCATCATCAATGGCAAGGGGTAAAAAAGATTGCCCAATCAGGACTCATCCTCTCAAACTGGGCCCATGGCTTCCCAGGTAACATGGAGATACTGTGAGCAAGAGAAAATGGGATGGAAGAGAGAGAACAGAGTGTCAAGCAATCTACCAATCTTGGGACATGGGCCTCCACTTACTAAATGACCCTGAAGATGTTTCCTTTCTAAATCCGTTTCTACACCTGTAAAATAGGAATTAAAATAATAGCATGTGCTCCATGAGATTATTTTAAAGATTAAGTGACATAATATGTGTAAAGCACTAGGTATAATTCCTGGAATACACAAAGTGTCCAGCAAAGGCCATTTGTTGTTAGCTATTATGATGCTACGAAGAATATGAGATCTTAGGGGCGTGTAGGTAGCTCGGTCAGTGAGTGTCCAACTCTTGATTTCAGTTCAGATCATCATCCTAGGGTATAGGATTAAGCCCTACATCAGGCTCCACTCTGAGCATGGAGCCTGCTTCAGATACTCTCTCTCCCTCTGCCCTCTCCCCTACCAATGTGCACTCTCTCTCTCTAAAAAGACAAAAAAATTACAAAAAATAAAAATATGAGATCCTGGGGCGCCTGGGTGGCTCAGTCGGTTGAGCAGCCGACTTCAGCTCAGGTCACGGTCTCATGGTCCGTGAGTTCCAGCCCTGCGTCGGGCTCTGTGCTGACAGCTCAGAGCCTGGAGCCTGTTTCGGATTCTGTGTCTCCCTCTCTCTGACCCTCCCCCGTTATGCTCTGTCTCTCTCTGTCTCAAAAATAAATAAACATTAAAAAAAATTTTAAAATATGAGATCCTGCATTGCCTATTTTAAGAAAAGCCACATTTCCTCGTTTTCTTCTAAAAGTAACCTCCTGAAAGGAAAAAAAAAAAGTCATCTGAAGACAGCGGTGCCTATGTGAGTGTAAACATTCGAAGCAGGAGGGAAGGACACCCATATGAAAGTCAGTGACATAAAGCCTGGTTCAGTTTGTGACAGTAGCTATGATCCCAAGCCTCTGAGAGTTAATGATTAAGAAGCTTTGTGCTTTTCATATGGGTCAGTTTCATTTTTATTATGTAATTTAAAATACATTGACCTTTAGATTTTCAGCTTTTCTTATAAGGTATTAAATTCCTTTTAAGAAAAAAAAATACAAACTTTCCATCTCCTTAGCTTTCATTTCACATAGCAACAGTTGTTCACTAAAGTATGATTTTTTTTTCATTCACAGCACTACTATTTTGACAAAGCTATACACATTTTCACTATGCATCTCATTTTTTCAAAGTTGCTCCTTTTGCATTCTTTCCCTTTTTTGTACTACTGAGCCTTATTTTTTTCTCATTGTATTTGTACAATGTGTCAAAGAAAAGCGAGTGAAATTTGTAAATCTCCTATTCTTTTGTAAAGCCAAGTATTAGAAAAATACATTCTTTGTGTTATATGCTTTTACAGCAAAAAGGAATATGCAAAGTTTTTGTTTAAAAAAAAAAAAGGTGTGCAAAAAGTTGAGTCTGAAACAGACCCACTTATGAATTTCTACCTTCACCTACCTGAAAATGGAATGAATTCATTTGTCACCATAAAATCATGCTCCCAATGTTCAGTTGTATTAAAAAGAGAATATGAATGAAAGAAATTCCCCCTCCACCAATCCCCCCTTTTGCTTTAAATTCATGACCCATCAATTTTGGGCACAAGTGCTTTTCTCTGTCACTTGCTTTGTCATCAACAACATCAGACTTATCATTGAGTCTAGGTCCCCCTGGGCCATATTTTATTGCAGATATTTTAGGAGATATGAGCATAAGTTGCCTAACATTTCACTGTTTTCTGAGACTTGTGACTACATACACTTCAGCCTAGGGAATTGTCTGACTTTTAACAAATACTCTCTTCTGTGATTCCTTGTTGTAACCTACCCCCTCCATTCCCCCTTACCCCTTTCCCCACCAAATTTGACTGATGGTACAGTAAGTAGAACCATGCCAGGGGTAACACAGACAACTTTCCCAGAACTGCCTGTGTGCTTTGATAAGGAAGTAACTCCAAACTATGCTGAGTTTGGGGGAAGGCACAATGTCTGGTTTGATAAATCTTGTCTGGACTTTCCAACTCTACTCTTGTTTCAACTTCCTCTGCTGCAATCTGAATCTATTCTGGAATCCTAGAGGACTACAAAAGGACAAAAGAAATTTCTTTTATTGTTATAAGGTTTATGACCTTCCGTTTGATGTTTGACAGTTGAGAAGGATTATTCTCTCTTCCTAACAATCAGCAACTGCCTTTGAGATCTCAACATTATATTAAACAAACACAGTGAAGGACAAATTCTGATTGGTTACATATTCAAAATTAAATACAACATTTGGGGGTGGAAACAGGGGCAGGGGGTATGGGATTTAAAAGTAGGCTAGTTTCCAGGTTGTAACACTCACGTTATCAGTAGGCCCTCCAGACAAATTAAGGTATTCGTCCTTCCAAAAGTCCTATTTAATTCAATAGCCCAAATACAAGAGTTTCAGAAATCCCCATGATATTGGTAATTCCACAAATACCGTTTTTCACTTCAGAAACTCTTAAGTAAAGAAATATTCAAAATGTGAAGTATTGAGGGATATTTCGAGAGACTATGTCATTATAAGATATACAAATTTTAATTTAGGATGCATTTTAAAGTTAGGAAAAATGACATTGAAAATGTTTATATTTCCCAACCCAGAAGAAACAGTTCTGTTTCTTGTTGTTGAAGAGCAGAAAAAAAGCATGGATTGGATAAGATTGACTTGATAATGTTCTTTCCTTTCTTTTCTTTTATGGAATATATGCTATCATATTTAAAATTCTTTCCCCTCCCCAAAACAGTCTAAGGGGAAATATTTCGAACTCTCTCCCCTGTATATTAAAGCGCTATGGTTAGTCCCTAAATCAGTCAGCCTCTGTTTCCTCTCCTTCCCCCTTCCTTTAGCTCTCCAAAGGAACTCAGGTAGCTCTGTCAGTCGAAAGGGGATTTATTGTGCCATTGCACTTAGATCTCCCTCTGGAGATATCCAATTCTGCCCTATCTCTTCCTTCGAAAGGAAAATAGATGAGCTGGCCAAACTGTTAGATCTTACTTCTGGATTCTCCACAAATTTCTGTCCATGAATTGAAACTCTAGCTGAAACAACATCAAAGACATGAATTCCAATTTTTTCCCAGAGTGATAGTCTGTGCAAGTGTTTTATTACTTGTCATATGCTTGGGACTAAGGAGATTTCTTCTTACACAAGAGTAAATGAAAACATAGGATACCAATTTGGAAAATACTTCAAAACAGATATTGCTAATATTTGAGTCATGTGAAAGGTCCAGTATAAAATTAAACTAAAGGAATACTCCTTCAAAAATCTAAATTCGCTATCATGTATACTCCTGAAAGGATTAGGGAATTTTTCACAAATGCTTTCCATGGAAGAAAAGTTGAAGACCTTTTTACTGTGTTCATTTGTTTGTTTTCAGGTGACTTTTATGGGCCATACCTTACGCTGCATATTTTGTATTTCGATGATCTCATTGAATTTATATATACATCAACACTATGACTAATATAGATATTTTTATTTCAATTTTATAGATAAGGAAACGAAGTCTTTGGAAATCAAAGAATCCATCTAAGGTACAAAAGCTTGCACTCAAACCCACTTTGCCTATCTCTGTACCCCGAACTCCCATTATAACCTTTGCTCATTTGGAAATGTAGAGAGGGAATATTCTTTAAGATATATGACCTCCATTACTAACTTTAAAAGTACTAGGAGTTGATGTAAGCTCAGTTTTCAAAGAAATATTCTGAAGGAAATATGCATTAAACTATTAAATTAGATGGGGTATTAAAATATATTTATCATTCAATCAACTTGCAGCATTTTTAGGAAAAATTACTTGTATCTCCTATAAATATACCGTTAGCAATTACCTAGCACACAGTAGGCACAAAATAAATGTTTACTGGGTCATTGCTTCTTAAAATACGCTTGTTTCTTCATAATTGTATATCCATAAAATTCTGTGATGTAAAAAACGGTTAGGTAGTTAAAAGAATTTTCTCTCAAGTTTATAAGCCATTAATACTTTTCTATAAAGCCATCATAAAGTTAACTTTAAAATACCATGTCGGGGGAGGGGAAGGGGGAAAAAAAAAAAAAGGTTAGAGAGGGAGGGAGCCAAACCATAAGAGACTCTTAAAAACTGAGAACAAACTGAGGGTTGATGGGGGGTGGGAGGGAGGGGTGGGTGGGTGATGGGTATTGAGGAGGGCACCTGTTGGGATGAGCACTGGGTGTTGTCTGGAAACCAATTTGACAATAAATTTCATAAAAATAAAAAAATAAAAAGGCAAAAATAAATAAATAAAATAAAATAAAATACCATGTCAAAATACTTAGATAAAAAAAATTAGGCAACACCCAAAACTACAATGTTATCTTAAATTATTGTTACTTTCACTACATGAACTACTGTTACTTCAACAAGTTACCGCAAATGAAATACCTTTATTCTATTGAAATGTACCTTAGAGTCAAAGACATAATACCACATCCCACTGCTTTACTTCAGAATGAATAAATGACTGACTCTAATAACAGATTAGCCCTTCAACACATATTTAAAACATAGGAATTTTAAATGTATGAGGTTTGTAGAACTGCACTGGAGCGCTAAAACAAAGTGTTTTTAGCTCCAGAAAAGTCATGCGAAGATGGGGAAATGACAAAACTTGGAAATTTAAAGTTTCGTTTTAAAGTTTTAAAAACAGAGTAAAATCTGAGTCTCCAGATGGCCAACAAATAATCCTAAGCAGCAATTTCAGAGTTATTATGAAATGACTCATTTAAATAATAAACGGATTAGGGATATTTAGAAAGGGAAAGGCAATCACAAGGAATCAGTGTGGGTTCACTAAAAAAAAAAGTCATGTCGCCTTCCAAGTTTGCTGGACTGGGTGATCAGGAAAATGGGATAGAAGTCAAATTACATGATAGTTTTTATGAAAAATACTAGGACAGAAAATTAGTAAGCTTAAAAGCAAAATACTAGGACAGAAAATTAGTAAGCTTAAAAGCAAAAGTAAACTAAACACAATTCAAATAAAGTGAAGACATAAATCAGAAGGGCACTAGGACTGTGAAGTTATATAAATGACATATAATGGTAAGTTGAAAAGAGCTTTAATCTAATAGCTAAAGTGATTTGGTTGCACTGATTACTAACTTATAATAAAGCTAGGATAGAAAAAAAAATCCAAATACGTGCACTCAGACTAGCTTATGGAAATATGTACAAAGCGTCTGCCAGTCCAAAAGAGACTGAAGAAAGGGGTATGTTACCAATTGAAAAATTATCAGAATTCAGGCCAAGTATTCTGGCAGTCTCCAAACATCAGAACATTCAAACAATTTGGTTTTAGGAAGACAAAACGTTACAGAGAGAATCATGAAAATCTGTCCCACATGGAGATTAAAAGAGGAATCAAAGTGAAAAACATCAACCCCTTACCTGTCAAAGTTAGGAACTAACAACTCAGTGGAGAAAGAGGAGCTATTAATAAATGCTTCACATATATAATCTTTGCAATTTAAACTCTACTTTTCTTTAGTGACAGGTTTTGTTACCTGAAATCAATCACCATTTACCAAAGAACAATACACTAAACACTAAATATAGGCCAGAGCACAGTAACTGAAGACCTACAAATAAATAATTCAGTATTGGCAGACAGGACTGATTCACAGTATAAGTACAGTGCAATGACTGGAGAGCATAAAGTCCCAAGAATGAAAAGGAAAAGTTAGTCAAAACTGAGGAATCAATAAAAAATAATAGTAAATTCCAAGGATGAGAGGTGCTATTTCTTGAGTACAAAATTCACTATTTTCATTTTTTGAAGAGTATCATCAAGTAAGTTAAATGGTAATATGAGTAAAATTTTCAATAATAAAAATATATTTCATATCATTCAAAACAGTTTTATGTAGTGTAACCATACATAAAATAGTCCAAGGAGTCAAACACAGATTTATATCTGTGAAAGAACCTGTATCAGCTTAGCCATATTTATATCTTATTCTTATTAGGATCGAGTTACCTGATGATACTATAGAGTTTGCTCTGTTTATTCAGATTGTTATGAAGTCTGTTGATAAATTCAGATAAATATGTGTCAATAAGCATAACAGTGGTAGTAAAGAAACTAGCACTTGGCTTTCAAATACTGGTATTACACACAACGTATTCCAACTTACATAATCGATAATTGTTAGAATAACAAGGTCCGTTGATCCAATATGAGAAAAACCAAAACTATTTCAAGTAGTAAAAACTACATGAAAATTCCACAGTTGAAGTGAATAAAGTCACTTTGAAATGAGCCACTCGCTAATACAAAGATCTGATTAGCTCCATTCAAGATTACATCATGGCGAAGAACCTACCAGGATGTAGTCTGAAGGTCTAGTTATTGTGAAAGCTTTGCTGCGTTACATTTAAAATACCTTTGATCAAACCAGATAAGGTGAAAAATACAGGAAACTCTGAACCAAAAAAATGTCTTTAAAATACCATCATTTTTTCTTCCCTATTTGAACTATTCAGAAACTTCATTCATACTATTTATATGTGTGTGTGTGTGTGTATATATATATATATATATATATATACACACACACACACACACACACACATATATGTATATAATATCATTTGGGATTCACTTGCTGTGAACCCATTGCTTTATAGAGACCACTGAATTCCTCAACATGGTGTCAGTGCCAATCCCTGCACCTCCAACAGGATGTAAGCTCCATCAAAGTAAGGACTTTCACCCATTTGGTTCACTGCTGGATCCGAGAGCCTACAACAGTGTCTAGCACATAGTAACCACTAAATATGATTTACTGAGAACGAATACCAAAGATCAACACAAAAGCAACTGATGGTACTAACATTTTAAAATATTAGCTCGATAAAATTTGGGATGTACTTCCATTCTATACATTTTAAAACAGAATACATAGAAAAGAATAGAGGAAAGAAAACCTTGTGGAGAATTTTAGACCTCTAAGCATACATATACTGAAAAAAAAAAAAAAAAAGAGAATACATCTATTGAGATCAAGAAATATTGACCTAAAACTAAAATTTCCACATGAAAGAGAGTGATAAGGATGATAGAATAACAACATAAAGTCAAGGAGAAAATGCTAGTTATTAGAAGAATTCACCAATACAAAGTACTAAAAAGCATAAAAACAACACTAAAATAAACCTAAATAAAAGAAAAATATATAAATAGCACAAGGGTTTACACTAAATTTGAATAAGAAAAATATTCATATTCAAATGTTTCACTGAAAGCTTAAAAATAACTCTGGTATATTATGAAAACATAGTTTAGATCTAACTTTTTAAATAGCTTTAAGGTAAAATGAGCATTCTTGCACATGTCTAATTACATTCATTTCAATATCCCTCAGACTATTCCTAAATGATATCCACAAACAGAGTTAAAAACTGTCTTTAAACACAAGGAAAGCCACCTCCTTTTCATTCATACAATGGACTAAAATTACTGCATTCACGTGGAACCTTTATAAGATGCTATGTTAAAAAACAAATAGAACACATGGTGAAAACAGGGTGAATAAAAAGGTAAAATCTGTGTAAAATTATCAAATACTTTTTGAATTTTGTACTAGATTGAAAAAAATTTACATCTATTCAGAACTAAAAATGCATTTCAATGAGGATCTCCAAATTGGGAACATAGCCTGTATGTATATAGCTTCTCATTTCAACAGACTCTTGAATCACATACCTTCTGAAGGACATGATTCCTGTGCATATCTTCGCACCTCCTTATGCACTTTCACCAAAGATTTCTTTTGACTCCAGGCTGTTGCTCTCAATGAGAAATGTTGTATTACTTTAGGGAAGTTCTTGTTTAAAACACCAAGAAGCACGTAATACTTTAACAGTGAATAATTCAGGCTCAGTCACAATCCAAAAAAATTTACTCCAAAAATCCACTCTCCAACTCCAGGTTCAACTCCATGCCTGTAATGTCTAAATGCCATGTGTATAAGAAGACACTAATAGGCTGTGAAATGTATACTTTTAGGTCACTACATAGTGGGCACCTGCATTTTAAACTACTTTGGAAATAACCAGGCAAAATAAGATGCACAAATTAGTTTCCTAATGATAAAATACTAACCGGTATCACGTATTTAAGTTAAAGAGAATATGTGAAGCCAAATTTTATCAATCATCAGTCTAACTATCAGCCATCTATGGTTTATCTGTCATCTATCTATCAACTCACATATTTCTCTATTTTGAAAGGCCTTAAAGAATGCAAGAGAAAATTCATGCAGTGTTCTGTAGACTGAAAGTTGAATATTACCTTACACAATCCGGGTAAAAAAATACCTGTTTTCTGTCATAGCAGGCAGATGACAAAAAGACAAAAATATTGCTATTATAAAATAAAACTCTTAAAGTTGGCCATTTTGTGTGGAAGCTATGCTTTATACATGGAGAAAATGAGTCACTGTGCTTGCATTGTAAGATAGTTGTTCCTATTTAAAATTGTTCATTGTCTTGCTCCTGCAGTTGTTTATTCTTCCCTTAATTCACTGCGCTTTAACATCGTTCTGCCAAAAGCATTTTAAACGAAACCAAATAGCATGTGTAACAAATTTCCTCTGGTATGTTAAGTTGGACTTAATAAAAATTATTAAAGAATATAAATAAGGAATTACAGGCAGGATAGAAGACCTATGAGAAAAATTCTCATTTTCCCCCAACAAAATATCCCACAATTTCAAATGGCATATACTTGATCTAAATCGACACATGCGTGGGAGGGAGTGTGTGTGTGTAAATACTCCTATCATGCCAATCAGCTGGATGGGCAAAATTGCATCATCTATTTATATAAATTTCACAGCTCTTTCTACCCATGGTCTGACCTATACAGAAGGTTAGGCAAATATAAGCAAAACTCAAGTAGCATTTTTTTTATCTTATAAAAATTCATGAACATCATCACCACATGCTTTCATTCACTTAAAAAAAAAAAAACTAAATACCATCTGTGCACAATAGTCTAATTAGAGGATTAGAATCACAGACGCTTTGCTGGCTCACATGTTCAAGCACATGCCCCCTTGACCATTTCAGAAAAGAAAATAAAAGTGAACAATAAAAATGTAGTCAGGGGCATCCCTTTAGGTTCAGCATTGGCTACTAGAGTTAACTAACCCACAGACTTTAGCTGTCTAGCACTCCCATTGGAAACTGACTTTTTTTCCCCCCTTGATGTGCATGCCTGCCCCAGCACAAGCCTTAGAATAAACTTGGCATCACATGAATCAGGTTTTAATAAGTTCAAACAACATTGTACAGTAGACTGGTAGTTAATCTGCAACATACTACAGGGATCAATTTTCCTGGATTTGGTACCCACAAAAGAAAAATCAAATGATAACACTAAATTGTTCTGAAAGAAAATAAATGACCTATAATCATTACTCAAGAAAGATGCGTATAATGTATACATGACCCTGTAAAATATGTGTAATAGAACCTGTAATACCTATCCAAGCTTCACATTAATTTTAGGGTCTATGAATTATAGAGGTGCAATTGATAAAACGAATCCATATGGAAAAGTCAAGATACATCATTTTTATATTAATTGGGGCTACTATTTTTCCTTACCCTAAATCCTAGTAAAATTATTGCACTAGAGGCATTTTAAACTATAAATATCATGCAATCTTATTTGATATATATTCTACCAGTCCTACCAGCTAGGGTCATTAGATTGAATCCCACACAATTATTTAAGATGTCAATAATTAAATACATTCTGCAAAAAAAGAGCAGTGAAATTTTGTTGTATTTTATAACTGTAAAGAAAGGTAACTTTGTAGATTACAAAAGTTTTCACCTTAGAAAATGTAGATGACAGAGAAGCACAAACCCTTCATTGCCTTATTGAAAAGGGCACCTTTATGTCCTCACCACATAGCAAAGGATAAAAATGAATGAATACATAAAACACAGTAAAAATAATAAGAATAAGCAGAGTCCATAAATCAAAGGAGTAAATCAGTTAAAACCCGAATTGCTACAAATATTAAATTTTTTTACATTTAAAATAAAATGATTACCAAAAATGCAAATTAAATGGTATTTCCACCAGGCTATTGCTCTTTCAACTATGATGGCACCTAGAAAGTCAAATTTTTATGCATTTTTAAAATTTTATTTCTATTCCAATCACAGTGCTCCATAAAAGGAGTGACCAGTCTGCTAAAGAACCGCTATTTACGTCCTGGTTTCATAAGACAGATCCATGTCCAGCTGGAAATAAGTTCAGGCGTTTTCAGCCCAAGCCAGCTATATAACTAGGTCTTTTCAAGTAAAATTAGGTCTACACAGATTCTCCACATTCTGATCCAAAGAGAAAAAGCCCCAATTTAAATATAGCTTATAAAATCTGGAATTACATGCTATTCTCTCAGTGGTCAGACTCTGCTAGTTATTGACTAGTGCGTTCTCTTTGGATTCTGGAGGCCATTTCTTATGAATATTGGCTGCTGCAACAATTTCATATTGTCAACAGATGCCGTGATGCTGCTTATTCAGCTCAGGAGTGGTTGCCAGTGGAGGCTTACTGCTTCAGGCTGAAGCAAATTAATCCCAGCAGAGATGAGTTTTATTTGTTTCTCTAATAGTGGGAAGAAATATTGATGAGAGGATTCTGAGCTCTACTAAGGGCAAGAGACTGCTGAAGATCTCACCAACTCAATTTAGCGTCTCCAACTTGGTGGGAATGTATGGTAGGGAGTCTCTCTCAGTCTGCATTACCCGTAGGGCATTCACCTCACAGACTCCTCTTTTCACAACAAACATACAGCCCTTTGTTCTCCCTCTGCTTACAGCCGGGGTGGGTTAGTCTCCTGTATGGATGCATTTATATCCGGCACTACAAATTTCTGAAGATAATAAAAATGCCACTAAAGATTGTAAACACAGCAACAACTAAAAGCATTTTTCTTTCGTTGTCTAATTTTGAAAAGTCTGATTATTTTTAGACCTTCATCATCTTATGTAAGTATCCTGCTCCTCTGAATTTAACTTTGATGAGCTAATTTTCTAACCAGAGGCACTGTTTTCTGTATTCTCTTCTTATTTCCGATGAAGAGTGCCTCCTCCCCAGGTATGAAAACTAGCAGATTTTACCAACAACTGCGTCTGAGTTCATGGCCTAGTACAGCAAACTCTCAGAGTAAAGAAATAGGAAAGGATGAAGAGTGAAATACGCTTGAGTCTTTTAATTAGAAATACCTCTTACATTAGCTTATGGGCATCCAATAAGAGTAAAGTTACTAATTTTTTTAATAAGACTTACTAATTCAGCACACTTTTAATGGACATGGTATTAATAGATCAAATGGAAATAAAATACACAAACAGAGGTTACGGATTTTAACCCTTCAATCATTGTTAGATGTATAGTAAATAAGTAACACATGAATTTGGAAGTAATTTTATGTCAGAGTTGACGTGTATGTACATTTCAGCTTTGTTTTCCATCTCTTTAAAAGATAATGGTATGTGAAAATGTGAATTTTAGACATTTCTTAACTTCGATTTTAGAGTTTCCAAGTGCTAAATGTTATAATTCAACTTTAGGGCGATTTTTTTAAATGTAAAAATGTTATAGAAATGACTACATTTGGAGAAAGTGTCTGCTACGATAGTATTAGTTGAATTTAGTATAAGTCCTAAGTTTTATGCTGAATTTCTTCACTTATAAAGGTAAAAAAAAGGGGGGAGGGGTTGATACGTGAGAAAGGTCTCCACCAAACTAAGAAGCAGTAAATACTTTTTTGACTAAAACAATGGAAGTTGAATCACATATTGGTCTGCTTTACAAACAAAGGCCATAGGAACACTGTGCACATTCAAAACACCACTGTGTCCTGCCTTCCCTTATGTTTCTGTTGTCATTTGCTAGATCTTATCCTTTTTTTACTTCAAAATACAACAAGCTGTTTTGAGCTGACATTTTGAGCATACGGCCATCATGGTGAAATATCTTCCAAATGTTTCTTCTCCTCTGCAGCTTTCTGTCACCTCAGGACTGGACACACGCTCTCTTTCCTCCCATGTTTCCCAACATCTACCACTGAATTATCAATCTATGTCCTCAGGCCCTCTTCATTCTTTTGCCCCTCCACCCATCTTCCTTTATCTACTACTGTATCTATTTAATCCACTCATTTCTTTTGGACAAAAACTGGCAGGAAATACTTCTCAGTCCCTCTACACTCAGAGGGAACCCCTCTTTTTTTCCCATCCTTTTCTCCCACCTTTTCTTTTCCATAGTAAATGCACTGAAATAAGCCATTAGGTTCATTCTAATGAACTTTTTTTTTTTTTTTCTGGGACATTTGTGTTCAAGGTTTTAATTACCTGCTTTCTGTTGGTTGAGAAAAAGAAAAGGGGACATAATGGAGTTCAGCGTATCAATAAAATGTAATATTTCACCATGACTTCTGGGTGCTGTCTTAGAGCAACAACCACTGCTGTGATCACACTTGGTTATCTTCAAGCATAAGTTATTTAAATGATTACAATTTTTCATCCTATCCAACTGCATTATTAATGATTTGTTACGCAGTGTATCTAACTACAGTATATGCTTTTTGTGGTTCACCAAACCAGCCACCTTTTTAAACTCCCTTTCTTGCACCTAATGCCTGAAGGTTCTAAGATTCACAGCTTTTAGATCTGGAAAAGACTTTAGAATGTAACCTGAATTTTATGATTGAGGGGCTTTAGTCCAAAGAGTAAAAGAGTTGGCCAAATATTTCACGGCAAAACTAGGACAGGGAGAGGACACTGCATGTGTTAAGTCAGAGAGCCTGACTGCCCTGGGTAGTCCAGGACTGCAGGTAGAAGGAGCGAGAACGGAGATGAAAAGGAAGGCAAGGGTTACATCATGAAGGACTATACGGCAAGCAATTAGTGACTACTCAATACACACTTCATTAATTAACATTTACCTGCCAAGTAAAGGAGCTTACATTTTATTATATACCTGATGAGTTGTCACTATAGAATTATACTACAGGAAATAGCGATACCAGACCTATATTTTAGAAATCGGTTATTACCAGCAATGCGGTAGAAGAATGATTTCTCTAAAATGGTACTAAAAGCACGAAAGCCAGTTAAGGAAATGTAGTGGTTGAGAAAAGAAATGATAAGTTCCTAGACTGAAACAATGCCAGAAGGAAAAAGAAGGAATAGATCGTGTGTGTGTGTGCGCGTGAGCGTGCGCGCACGCCCGTGTTTGTTTTCTGCAGGTTCCCATCATGGAAAGCAAGTCATTTCTTTGTACGAATGCTGCATCTTGGGAGTCCTCCACAGGCAAAACTCTAACCTGATCTATGAGATGTCATGTGAGCTCATCTTCATAAAGTTCAAATAATGTCATGAAAAGTTCTGAGCATTTTCAAAAATGTTTCTTTTAAAATGTTTCTAAATTCCATTTGCTAAGGTGAGGATTTTTCATCTATTCAAACCAAAGTAATGAAATAATTATATTATTAATAATAATAATGTCAACAATAGCATTTGACACTTTGGGAATATACATGTGCCAGATCATATTCGAAATGCTTTACATGTGTCAACTCATTTAATCCTTGAGGCAACTTTACGAGGTAGGGACTTTTACTACTCCATTTCACAAATAAGTAAAATGAGAAATGGGAAGGTTTACTCACATCCACATTAAAGAACTACAAAGAGGTAGAGAGTGAATTGGAACTTTGTTAGTCTATCATACATTGACACTATACTTTTAGAAAAATAATGATCATATAATCTGCTCATTTTACAGATCAATAAAATGAAGTAAAATGACATGTTCAAGGCCATACAACTACTGATAGCCAGAGTGTATATATGTGTATATGTTTATGGGTATGTATATTTAACATTCATTTGATAAATAATATTACCTGGATATAAACAAGCTCGTATTTCTGTGAAAATTCTTTCAACATGCAATATGCAATATTTTCCTCTTAATTTCATTAAAATTTTTTTTCAAAGAATTATGTCAAATATTTAATCAACAATGCTTTTGCTACCATGAGTTAACCCTTACAAATATAAAAATTTAGCATATAAATCTTTTAGAGGGGAAAGAGAAAAATAATAAGCTGATTATAAGAAAAATACTTATTTTTAAGGTTCTTGAATCAAAGTTCATATATTGCTAACAAATTCAGATTTCATTAATTAAAAATTATATTATGATACATAGATCTGTTACCAGAATAAAGCAAGAGGATGACATTCAAAAGGCATTCATTTAATAAATTATTATTTCTGCATAAACCCATATATATGAATCTCAAAAAGACAATATGGAATATAGAAAAACGCACATAAAATAATACATTTATGATTCTATCTCTGTAAAGGTAAAAACTGTCAAAACCAATATAATTAATATATGATGTTAGAAGTCAAGATGGTGGTACTGTGGGAGAGAAGGCAAAAGCAAAGATTAAGAGGAACTCCAAGAAGATTCTGGGTTGTTGATAAAATCCTATATATTGACCTGCAATCGGTGTTGCATGGCTATGCTTAATTTGTTATAATTTGTCTCTAACTATACACTTATAATTTATAAAATTTTCTTTATGCAGATTTCAATTAAATTTGCATTTTATAAAACATTAATTAATTGAGTCGGCATTTTTGACCATTTAATTAGATCAATTAATGCTAGAGTCAATGCTAGATCAATAATGCTAGAGTTCCTAGCATTGAAGAAGAAAATATGGGTGCAATACAATTAAAATCAAATCTCAGAAAGGGAAAGAAGAGAGACCAAAAACATATATCAGGTGGCATGATGGCAAAAAAGTTAGGTGAAGAATAGGGGTGCCTGGGTGGCTCAGTCGGTTAACAGGCCAACTTCAGCTCACGTCATGATCTCGCAGTCCGTGAGTTCGAGCCCTTCATCGGGCTCTGTACTGACAGCTCAGAGCCTGGAGCGTGCTTCAGATTCTGTGTCTCCCTCTCTCTCTGCCCCTCCCCTGCTTGCACTCTGTCTCTCTCTGTCTCTCAAAAATGAATAAACGTTAAAAAAAAAAGTTAGGTGAAGAACTATCCGGATTTTAGGGTCAAAGTGACCTCAGCTCAAAAATATGCTCCATCACTTCTTAGTTTGGGACTTATCTGTTAAAAGGGGCTTTGGGGTGGGAGCGTCTGGGTGGCTCAGTCGGTTAAGCATCAGACTGTTGATTTTCGCTCAGGTCATGATCTCACATTTCATGAGCTTAAGCCATGCATCAGGCTCTGAGTTGATGGCATTGGAGCCTGCTCGGGATTCTCTCTCTCCCTTCCTCTCTGCCCCTCCCCTGCTCACTCGCTTTCTCTTTCTCTCTCCTTCAAAATAAATAAATAAAAACTTAAAAATATATATAAAATAAAATGGGCTTTTGAGCAGACTCAGTGAAATTCATGACTGGACTTTAATCAACATTATTTCTTGTGTCCCTATGGGGTTTTTTAAAGTTGCACGCAAACACAAAAAAGTGATTCATTTAAGCTATAAGGTTAGAGAACAGCTACAAAATTTAAGACTTCCCAGAAACGACAACTGGACAGGTACTGGAAGTAGGAGCTGAACTTCATCAAGATGATTTCAGGGAAAAGCAAATTTCCAAAAAAACAAAAAACAAACACATAGATGTCAAGCTATTCAAGTTTGGTAATACTTTAGTTAGTAGTGTGTGTGTGTGTGTGTGTGTGTGTGTGTGTGTGTGTGTAGAGGAGAGGAGTGGAGCATGACAAAAGGAAATGCTGATATGTTTAAATCAGGTTGTATCAGGTTGTATTTAAACTAAGTTGTGTTTAAACTAGGTTGTGAAGGGCCTTGTAAGCTAATGCAGAAGTGTTTTGCTTAGTTTGCTTTTATCCTATAATTATGTGGTCTGACATAAATACCAGGCTCACCTGGCTCCTTGAGATCTGAATAAGATAGTCCAAACCTCCCTTCTAAATCCTTGGCGGTTCAAACACCTCCTCGAGCTTTAGGCCAAATCCCTGAATGTTGTTTCTCAACTGGGATTTGTCTCACGTTGCGTGAGACTGAGACTCTTCCCAGTTTTCACATGACCCCACCTTCAACAACAAAAAAATCCTTTCCAGAAAGCATCTGTCACTTTTGTCTCTTGTCTTGAGTGGGAAGATAATAAGAAGATTGTACTGCACAAGTGCATACCACTTCAAGTTCAACAGTAGATGCTGCATTTCTTAAAATGTTACCTCACAACAAAGGGAAATTGGGACTAAGGTATTCTTTCATGTTCCTCTTTTTTAAAATGGAGTTTTAACCAATTAAATGTTTTTAATCAAAGGATATCATTAAAAAATTTGCTTCTCTATATAATGTATATTTCATTCATTAAAATGTCCCACTCTGAGATTAAAATAAAAAAAATGTTAACAGTAAATTACTGGTAAGTCACTGACTTACCAAATTGGAATTTTTATAGGTATGTGGGTTTTTAACATCTTGTCTGATCATGGCAGGAAAATGTAAACTATGGTATGTACTACAAGAAAGCAGCAATTAGTAGGCTTTTGTGGTAACAGAATTAAGTATCCAATAATAATATTCTTAAAACAAGTCTTATTTCAAATATTCCCTTTCTTGCTCAAAAACAACCCACCATTTTTAGAATGTCAGTCTAGTTAAAATTAAGTAACCATTTTGACCCTCAAGTGAACACTCTCAGCAAACAAACAAGATTATAGAAGTCCTTTCTCCACCATGAAACAGTAGTTCTTTACATTTCATAAAACCCTTTGGGTTGCTTTCTTGTCTTGACTTCAAAGAGATATATAAAGCTTAGATCAATTCTGCAGTGACATACAGCATGATGAGAAATGAGCCTGACTCTGTTTCAGGTCATGGTGAACCAACCTCCAAAACTGCTAAAAACTGTACAAGTTTTATAAGAATTCCCTTCAGTGGTGCCATAAAATAGCTAGCTATTACGTTAAGATTGATTTAAACCTGTGAGTCATCCAAAATAAATAAATAAATAAATAAATAACTGTTTACCCATTGGTTTGATGTTTCTCGTGTGTTATACTAGATATAACCAGAATGTGAACAATGGGTCCTTTAAAAGTACAATACTGCGATCCTTTCTTCTGACAAGATGATGCATTCTATACAAAGATACTTCCTCTCAAAGGCAATGTTGGAGCCTGTATCTACAGATTAACAGAAAGCAGGATTTTAAGAAAGAGATTTGACCTTATTCGATGCTGCAATTTTAAGAGTTAAACTATTAAGAATCTCTTGGAACTGATCATAAATAAATTCAATAGATAAATAAAATGTATTAATATTTCTAGCATGAAGTAAACTAGTGTTTTTGCTTTCCTTGTTCTATATTTACATTAGGCACTTTTTTTTTTTTAATATGCCAGTTTGTTTTTATTTCGTAAATTTCAAAAAGAATTAAAGATGAGCCAGGACAGCACATTTTTTTTCACATATGCTGCAGCAGCATATTAGGGGAAGTCTACAGGCTACAGCGTTCTTTCTTCTTGACTTAAATGACATTTCCACATTTACCACACATAGAACCCTAAAATTAAACGAAATTCACCAACTTGCCTTTTTTTAGAGAACCATGACTAAGAAGAAAGCACGCATGTGCATGAGGGTACATACACATAAACATGATTCTAATTAGGGAGGACACAGTCTTCTGGTGATTGATGCATACATGATGTTTCTTCCTAGTTAGGCAGAAATGTTAGAAGTCAGCAAATTTGGTGGAAACAGAGACTGCCATGTTTACTGCCAGTTGGGCAGCTTGACAAAATGGGGTTTTGAATCATGCTTGGGTACTCTGTGTTCATAACAGCACAAGTCTCATTTGGAATTATGAAACATAGAAAATAACTCCAAGGGAAAAAACAAGTGGAGAAAGTCAGCAAAAAAGGATGTATTTTAAAATGCACACAATTAAAAAAAAATTTTTAATGTTTATTTATTTCTGAGACAGAGAGAGACAGAGCGTGAGTCGGGGAGGGGCAGAGAGAGAGGGGGACACAAAATCCGGAGCAGGCTCCAGGCTCTGAGCTGTCAGCACAGAGCCCGACACGGGGCTCGAACTCACAGAACACGAGATCATGACCTGAGCCAAAGCCGGACGTTAAACTGACTGAGCCACCCAGGCACCCCAAAAATGCATACAACTTAAACATTAATAATTAAAATACAATCTCTAAAGAAACAAGATTGGAAGAAATGAGATTTTTAATAAAATACAACTTTCCAAGCTAATGATATTAGAGCATTTTTCGCTTGTTCTTGTTTTTCCTTCTGTCTGACTGACTCCGCCAGTACTGTCAAATTTTATTCAAATGTCATCCTCCCAGTAAGCCCTCCCAGGCTATTCTAAAGAAAACTCTTTCTATCCCCATTGAACTCCCTATATCCCATTTACACCTTTATTTTTTTCCTGAGCACCAACACCACCTTAATATACCATATATTTGACTTATTCTCTTAATGTTCATCTCTTCCCAATAGAATAGAAGATCTCTAGGGACAGGGATGTTTTCAGTTTTGTTCACTACTGTATCTCTAGGACTCAGAACATTGTTTAACAGACTAAAGGTTTCACAACCATTTACAACCATTGTAAATAAACAAAGAATTCCCATCAGTGGAATGAGTACGGTGGGGAAGAGCCACAGATATTTTGCTGTCCATTAAATTATTCTAAACTTATTTTTTTCAGTTTTTTATTTTTAACTATCTGGATCCTTTATCTGTTGATGACATTTGTATTACATGTTTCCCCCCCTGTGCAATCTAAATAGGTGGTTTGTTTCAATATTTCTTCCATTCCCTTTGACATGGAATGATATTTTCAATCTGATAAAGTCTTATTACACAAGGATATTAGAAGAAATCAAGGTGGGAACCAGTCGAGACTATTATGAAAAATGAGTCAAAGATAGGGGATTCTAGTTGCAGCTTCAGTAACAGCTACACAGCTTAAATTAAACTAACCCACCCACAGATAACCATGATATACTTTGAAGGCACTGGAGAGTGACTAAAATCAGGCATAAACTGGAGAGAATTCGACCTTGAGAGAAGGAAATTTCACTGGGGATTAATGCACGTTGGTACACTTCTCCAGTAAGACACTCCCCAGGCTGTGCAGAAACAATGCATTAGAACACAATCACAGAGCTCAAGTAGAAAGCCCCAATTTTACTGGCCTGAGATGTAAGAGAAGAAAGCTCACAATGGCCAGAGCAGATACAAAGTGAAGGAGAAAGTATCCCAGAAATGAGAGAGTAACATACAAGGGAGTTCCAAATCTGCATATAACCTCCCCTCACATCCTTGAATGACTCATGAATAGCACATGTGTAGTGGAGAGGCCGGAGATCCCAATGGGAGGCATCAGCTGAAAGGCCAAAAGACCCTAGACTAACATGGGAAAGGTGGGGCTGAGGTCATGCCACGTTAGAAGAGGCACATCTGATGAATAAAACCATGTCCTATGCAAAAGGGATTCATCTTGGACCAAGTGCAAAACCAAACAAACCACCAAAAATTCATATCAAAGGAGAGTAAAATAAAGCCACCACAATGTTTAAGGTGTAAGAATACAGTTTAATTATCTGCTAGAAAGAAAATTAACACTTTTCAGGAAAAGATATTAGAACACAGAATCTCTCCAATATCTAATTTGAAATGTATGACATACAACCAAAATTTATAGACGTGTAACTAATGTGCAGGAATATGCTGATGAAGGAAAAAAATTCTATAGAAACAGATCTCAAAATCTTTCTACTCTTGGACTTAGAAGACAAGGGCTTGAAAAGAGTTACTGAAAGTAAGTAAAGTGACTTATGGAAAAGATGATCATAATAACAGAGCAGACGGAGATATTCAGCAGACAAGTGGAAAATGTAAAAACAGAGTAAAACTTACACTGTAGAACTGAAAAGAAATAACTACTTAAAATGAAATTCATTGCATTAGCTTACAGCAGATAGGAGACGGCAAAAGAAAAGGCTGGTGAACCTCAAAAACGGTCTCTAGAAATTATCCATCTGAGGAACAGAAAGAAAAAGTATTGAAGTAAAATGAGCAGAGCCTCATGGGCAGATGAGACAATACAGAATACCCTTATACATCACTTCTCAGCCTTTTGGCTGAGCTCAAGTGCAGGATGGCCTTATATGCATGTAAACAAAAATGGTGAAAATTGACAGAAATGTATTCTATGGAATAATGGCAAAATTTCCTAAAGTAAAGTACAAAGACCAGAACTGTAAACTAAAAGGTTCCAAGGAACTTTATGAACATCAGCATGATAAATCAAAAGACAACCACACCTAAACACAGCACAAACTTCTGAAAAGCAAAAATAAAGAGAAAGTCTTGAAAGAAACCAGAGGAAAAGATGGACATAAATTATATCGAATTTTTCCTCAGAATCAGTAATAACCAGGAGATATAGATTATTAAAGTGCTGAAAGATAAAAACAAAACAAAACAAAGCAACATTTTTTTTAAATCCACAGAATTCTATATCCAGTGAATATATCCTTCAAAAATGAGGTGAAATAAGGCCATATTCAGATAAAGGCTGTGAGAATGTACTGCCAAGAAAACTGCACCACAGAAATGCTAAATGAACTTCTTTGGGCCAAGGAGAAATTATACCAGATGGAAACCTTAAACTACAAAGGAATGAAAAGCACTTAGAAATGGAGACATGTGGATAATTGAAGGCGTTTTTTTCCCTTAATTTCTTTTAAAAACTAATTTTTAAAACAAAAAGTCTCAAACATTGTGGGGTTTAGAAAAAGTCAATAGAGAGACACCTGGGTGGCTCAGTAGGTTCAGCCACCGCCTTCAGCTCAAGTCATGATCTCACAGTTCATGAATTCGAATCCCGCATCAGGTTCATTGCTGTCAGTGCAGAGCATGCTTGGCATCCTGTGTCCGCCCCCCCTCCCTCTACCCCTCCTCTGCTCAATTTCTCTCTCAAAACTAAAAAATAAACATTAAAAAATGTCAATATAAATTATGAGACAACATTATACAAAGGATGGTGAAGGTAAATAGAACTTCACTGGTACAAAGTTCTTACATTTTAGTTGAAGCAGTACAATCTTGATGCTACATAGACTATTATCATTTAAGGATGCATATATTTATACCTAAAACAATAATTTTTAAAATAATATTAATAGTATAGCTAAAAAGAGTATAGTTAAAAAGCCAATAGAAATTAAAATGGAATACTAATATACACTTGATATATATTAAATACATATATGTATATTTAACCCAGAAGGTAAGAAAGACATAGAAGAACACAGTAACGTGGGGAAAGCGAAACTGAATGACAAAATAAGAAGCCAAACCCAACTATAACAATAATTACATTAACTGTACACTAAACATTTTATTTAATAGAACAGACATTATTAGAGTATTATATTGGTCACATTAGATTAAAAAATAAAAAAGGCAAGACTACATAGCTTTGAAAGTTGCGTTGCAAATAGGAACATACGGGTTACAAGTACATGGATGGAAAAACGATATAACATGCAAACAGTAAGTATAATAAAGTTGTTACGTCTGTATGAATATCAGACACTGTAGAATTCAGGACAAAGAACCAAGATAACAGAACCAAATGGAGAACAGATTAACTGACAATCATAAATTATACTTGAAGATTTTGACATCCTTGCTTAGAAACTGTTAGAAAAACTTCATATAAAGATGTCCATTTCGTACAAAATAGATTTGATACAATCCGAATAAAATCAAAATGGGTTCATGGGGCGCCTGGGTGGCTCAGTCGGTTAAGCCTCTGACTTCGGCTCAGGTCATGATCTCACGGTTTGTGGATTCCCCCGCATCGGGCTCTGTGCTGACAGCTCAGAGCCTGGAGCCTGTTTCAGATTCTGTGTCTCCCTCTCTCTGACCCTCCCCCGTTCATGCTCTGTCTCCCTCTGTCTCAAAAATAAATAAACATTAAAAAAAATTTTAAAAAAATCAAAATGGGTTCATACTTTTGTTGGCATTACTGAAGTTATTGTATAGTTTTTGAAAATTGTAAAGAGCCTAGAAAAGCCAGAATAATTTAGAAAAGAAAAAGATGGAGGAATAACTTCAAGATTTCAAGATGTTTATGATACAGTAATCAAAAAGGTTTACATATTTGTTTTGGGCATAACCAAAGACAGATTAGTGGAACAGAAGAGAAAGTCTGGAAATAAACCACACATACACAACCAATTCACTTCAAGGAAAGCACCAAGGCAATTAAGTTGGGGAAGGAAAGTCTCTTGAACAAATCATGCTGGAACTACTGGATAAACCTAGGAAAATTAAACTTTGCCCCCTTCTTCACACTACTACATACAAAAATCAATTTGATATACATCAGTGATTTAAAAACAATAAGCCATCTGGAAGAAAACACAAGCAATATATTCATGACTTTGGAGTAGGCAGATTTTTTTAGGACATAAAAGACACTAAACATTTTTAAATGGATAAATTGGACTTTGCCAAAATTAAAACCTTCCACTCACCTGAAGACACTACTAATGAAATGCAAAGGCAAGTCACAGTCTGAGAGAAAATATTTTATCTCTGTATTTACATAATTCCATTTATATGAAGAAACAGATGATAGATGATAGATGAGAGAGAGAGATAATTTGCCAAAGGGTTAGTATCTAAAATAGTTTTATTTGTTTATTTTTAAGATTTTATTTTTATGTAATCTCCATACTCAAGGGGGACTCAAACTCATAACCCCAAGATCAAGAGTCACATGCTCTACCAGCCAGGTGCCCCTAAAGTGGGTTAAAACCTTCGACAAGCCTCCTAAGTGGGCAAAAGACCAAACAGAAAATTCACAAAAGAAGACATACGAATGGCTTATAAGCACATGAAAAGAAGTTCAACATCCTAAGCCATTAGAGAAACGAAATTACACCACATTGACAGAGATTTCATATTCGCTAGGAGGCCCGCAGTAAAAACACTGAAGATACTAAACTTGGGAGGATGTGAAACACCTAGAACAGTCACACCGCTGGTGGGAACACAAAATGGTACAATCACTTTGGAAAACTGATGGTGTTTTATAAATTTAAACGTGTACTTAACACGACCCAGCAAATTCCACTCCAAACTATTTACTCCCCCAAATGAAAACATATGCCCATAAATATACTTGTAAATAATGTTTCTAGCAGCATATTCAGAATAGCACAAAATCAGAAATAACCAAAGTGCCCATTAGTAGGAGAAAGGATAAACAAATTGTCATATATTCATACAATGTAATTCTATTCAGTAATAAAAAAGAATGAAATACTGATGTGCGTAAACTGCTGCATGAATTACACAAACATGTGAAGTGAAAAAAGCCATACCAAAAGAGGACACACTGAATGGTTTCATTTATACAAAGTTAAAGAAGAGGATAAACTGACCTACTGTGATAAATATCTAAACAGCAGTTGTCTGTGATGATAGAGACTGACTAGAAAAGACAATGAAAAAACTTTTGGAATGTTGGACATGTTCTATAGCCTGATTAGCATTGTAGTTACATGGATATATACATTCATCAGTATTCATCAGATCAGGCAGAGATTTATGTATTTCACTGTAGGTAAATTCTACCTCAGTAAAAGATGTGATTGTCTATTCCTTAGTTTGGTATATATTTCAAAATTAACTTTACCAAACACTAATTATCAAATAACTCATGAGATATCAGCTAATTTGAAATATTAAATATATGAGATCTGTGTTTCCAGAATTAGAACAGGCATTACAATCAGCACTAAAGCACTATGTTATTTAGCTCTTGTATTCACAACAAACCTTGTTAAAAAGTTAACTGCTGACCCTAGAGTGGTCCTTTCTGCATCACTGAAACAGAATGAAAAAGAGTTCCTAACACTTCAGTGGTCTTCTGGAGTTAAAAAGTATTCTTTCTACAGAAAAATAGTTTTGTTTTTTGTTTGTTTGTTTTAATCTAAAATACTCATTGTATTTTTGTGCCAGTACCATACTGTTTTGACTACTGTAGCTTTGTAGGATAGCTTGAAATCTGGCAGTGAGATACCTCCAGCTTTGTTCTTTTTCTCAAAATTGCTTAGGCTATTTGGGGTCTTTTAGAGTTATATACAATTTTAGGATGAATTGTTCTACTTCTCTGGAAAATACAAGAGCACATAAATAAACCCATGTTTTCATGGTCAATTAATCTATGACAAAGACGATAAGAATATACAATTCAGAAAAGACAGTCCCTTCAATAAATGCTGTTGGAAAAACATGTAGCACACTTACATACATGCAAAAGGATGAAACCGGACCACTTTCTCACACCGGATATAAAAATAAACTCAAAATGAGAGACCTGAAACAATAAAACTCCCAAAGAAAACATAGACAGTAAACTCTTAGACATCAGTGTTAGCAATATTTTTTTAGATCTGTCTCCTTAGGCAAGGGAAACAAAAGCAAAAATTTTTAAATGTAATTACATTAAACTAAAAAGCTTATGCACAGCAAAGGAAACCATCAACAAAACAAAAAGCCAACTTACTGAATGAGAGAAAATGTTTGCAAATGATATATCTGATAAGGGGTTAATACCCAAAATATATAAAACATTTATGCAACTCAACACCAAAAAAAAAAAAAAATCCAATTAAAAATGGGCAGAGGACCAGAAAGGATGTTTTTCCAAAGAATACATGCAGATGGCCAACAGGTACATGAAAAGATTTTCAACATCACTCATCATCAGGGAAATGAAAATCAAAACCACAGTGAGATACCACCTCAAACCTGGTAGAGTGGCTATTATCAAAAAGACAAGAAATAAATGTGGGTGAGGATGTAGACAGAAGGGAACCCTCATGTACTACTGGTGGGAATGCGAATCGGTGCAGCTACTATAGAAAACAATATGGAGGTCCCTTAAAAAATTAAAAATAGGACGACTACATGATCCAGCCATTTTACTTATGGGTGTCTACCCCCAAAAACAAAAACACTAATTCAAAAAGATAAATGCACTCCTAAACTGCTTGCAGCATTATTCATAGTAGCCAAGATACAGAAGCAACCTGAGTGTCCACTAATAGACAAATGGATAAAGAAGATATGGTATGTACATATAATATGTGTTTGTGTGTACATGCACACACATACATATACGTACAAAGGAATGTTACTCAGCCATAAAAAAGAATGAAATCTTGCCAGTTGTGACAACATGGTAGACCTAAAGGGTATTATACTAAGTGAAATAAGTCAGACAGGGAAAGATAAACACCATACGATTTCACTTACATGGGGAATTTTAAAAGCTAAACAGGGGCACCTGGGTGGCTCAGTGGCTTAAGCATCACCCTTCAGCTCAGGTCATGATCTCAAGGTTCACTATCAGTGCAGACAGCGCCTGCGTGGGACTCTCACTCTCTCTCTCTCCCTCTCTCTCTCTCTCTTCTTCCCCCACTCATGCTTTCTCTCTCTTCCTCTCAAAAAAAAAAAAACACTTTAAAAAATATTAAAAAGCTAAACAAATGAACACACAAAACAAAACCGAAACAGACTCATAAATGCAGATAACAAACTGGTGGTTGCTTGTCAGGGTATGGGAGGGGGAATAGGTGGAACAGGTGAAAAGCACTAACTACAAACTTGTAGATATAAAATAAGTAAGACATGAGGATATAAAGTACAACATAGGGAATCAATACTATTGTAATAACTTTGTGTGGTGACAGATGGTAACTACACTTATCCTGGTAAGCAGTACATTTCTTAATGCACATAAATGTCAAATCACTGCGCTGTATACCTGAAACTTACGATATGTCAACTATACTTCAGTTAAAAATAATAAAATAAAATATCAGTTTACGACATGGGGAAAATAATCTCATGACAAAAGTTACAGTCACTCTTTTTAAAATTTTTGACATACAAAAAGTTGTGTAAGTATAGTGTACACACTCTGATAGGTCGAGAGACACACATACATACAACTGTGAAAACACAATCTACGCAATAAACATACCCATCACCTCCGAACTGTCAATAATTTTTCAACTTGTGCAAGTATATTTAACTATCAGAGGCACTCTGATAGTGTCAGAGTGATAGTGTCTTCATATGAGGTTGCAATACAGAATACTTTCAGGCACTTTTTATAATTCTTCCTAGAGCCATTCCTAATGATAAGCATTTTAATTAGGGTATTTAGGGATATCATGGAACTTAAACGTAGGCTTAAAAATATAGAAAAATTATAGAAAAGAAAATCTCAATAGTCACCAGTAATTATATGTTTAACTCTGAATATAATAAGATAAGCCTAAGTGATTAGTGAGATTTCCAATTTTTCTCAAGATTAAAAAAAAAAACAATAATGTTGAATTGTTCAGAGATAGCACATGATCCTTATTCTATATGCAGAATTTCACTGTATTAGTAAGTTTAAATTCAATTTAGATTGAATACAGATATCTGTGCTGGGAAGCTAACATTTCTGAGTCACAAAGATGATAAAGACATGAAGAGAAGGGTTTCCTTTCCTTGAAAATATATGAACACTGCAACTCTACCAAAGTTTGTAGGACGCTATTAGGGTCATCTCTATGCATGTGTCTTCAGTACCTGAGATTAAAGAATGACATATCAAAAATAAAGGGTAGGTATAGGGGAGTTCCGTTGAAACTAACTGCTTTGTTGCATTGAAGGTAAACTCAAATATTTGGTCATTTCAGGAAAGATGTATGGACAGGTTTCTCATGGGGAAAAATTGGTCAGAGTCCCTCATTAACAATCCATATAGCTGAATCCTAGAAACTTGAAAGCACATGAATAGAATATGAGGGCATATGTGCATCATACTGTGCACTTGACAAGAAGTAGAATACTTGGCACACAGAGGAGTTCACTAAATATTGGTGAATAAAACAATGAAAGAAACTAAGGGGAAAAAGAAAGTTTTCACTTAAATGAGACAGGGTAAAAAAAAAATCAGTTCATTACCAATTCTTATGGAGGTTGACACTTCTAATTAGATGCATATAAATCATACCTTGACGAGAGAAAAAAATGTAAGTTTATTTAGGTGATAGGCTAATGGTTAGCACGTAGGCCCTTGGAAGTAAGATCTGGTGTGATAAAACACTGGACACAATCAACTTGGGCAAGTTAGGTTATCTCTCTAAGCCTCGTCTAAAATGGAAATGATGATATATGCTGCATTGTATTAAGTGGAGTTACTGTAGGAATCTATATATAATTTTTTAATGTGTTATTTATATTTGAGAGAGAAACAGTGCATGAATGGGGGAGGGGCAGAGAGAGCTGGAGACAGAATCCAAAGCAGACTCCAGGCTCTGAGCTGTCAGCACAGAGCCCAACGTAGGGCTTGACCTCGCGAGCCATAAGATCATGGCCTGAGCAGAAGGCGATTGCTTAACCGACTGAGCCACCCAGTCGCCCCATTGTAGGAATCTATATAAAGTGTTAAGCACAGGGACTGGTAATAGTAATTGCTCAATAAAAGTTTCATCACCATCATCATCATCTTGGTTATTCTGAGTGACAATCATCATCATCATCACTATTATTCTGAATGCCAAAATGAAAGACTAAAAGGTCTCACTTTAAATCAATTGAGTTAAAAGGCTGTAATATTTGCAGTGAGTGGATCAGTAGAGAAAGTGCTTAGTTCATGTTTCTGAAAAGTTTAGTTCCCTTAATTTTTATGTTTAAGTAGACCATTTATCTCTGGCCATTCTAGTTAATGTAGTCTCATTCTAATTTACACTGGTCTCAGAGTTTTCTTATAGCCTTCATATAAAATCAACTACTTGGCTCATGGAATTCTTCTTCCTATGCCACTCTCAGAAAGCGAAGGTCGCCCCAGTCCAATGTTCCATCAGGTCAATGACCATTGCCCTCTGTTTCTCCCCACACCATAGTCCTCTGAATTCCATGTAAAGGGAATCGCATTCTAGCATGAGCGAGGAATACCTGTGACATCTATCCCTTCTCCCACCTGCTCCTGTCCACCGCCACTCACACTGTTGGTAAGCACAGCTCTCTGGGAGATATGTTCTTACATCTCAAGTTAAAATTCTGAACGCATTTGTCCTAGAATCACTGCTGGGTTTCATGTATAGCCTGCTTATTAACATTACTCCCATGCCTCATGTATGATTATTATTTATAAATTATAATTTTGTTGGGCAAGTGCAAGAATTAACTGCCATGAGCTTTAATGAGAAAATAATTTCAAAGTTGAAATAATGTAGTATACTTTGGGGAAAAAAATCTCTTCTATGTAAATGAAAAATTACCTTTTCTTTTCCATTTCATGCAAGCAAACTCTTTTGTACAGTACAATGACTGACTTCTCTAAAATATTAGTTTATGACAGATTTTCCTCCAGGATCTGGTATTAGAAAGTTCTCTCTTTTGAGAGGAGAGAAGCCTATAGATCATGAATTAGTACATGAAAGACCACAAAAGGGCTTTTGCTCTTTTCTTTACTACTCACCAATTTTGAACTTTGGCTTTCCTATTCTTAAAATGGAGAGAATATTATCTCCTATAATATTTCTTTTCTTTTTTATTTAATTTGTGAGTGTTTTTTTTTTAATGTTTATTTATTTTTGAGAGAGAGAGTCAGAGTGCGAGCAAGGGAGGGGAAGAGAGAGAGAGAGACACAGAATCCTAAACAGTCTCCAGGCTCTGAGTTGTCAACACAGAGCCTGATGCGGGGCTCGAACTTATGAACCAAGAGATCATGACCTGAGTTGAAGTTGGACTCTTAACCTACTGACCCACCCAGGCAGCTCTCTCCTATAACATTTCTAGTAAGATTTCTGAATACTCACAGATAAAGTTTCGACAGAAATGTTTTATCTTTTCAACACTTCCCTGAATCTCAATTACTTTGTCTATAAAAGAACCATTCATTTACCTATAAAATTCTAAGGTCAAATTAAAAGAATATATGATTCTAACTGTGAAAGAAAACAGATCACAGCAGAACCTACATTAGTATTTCCCTCAGCCAACATGCCATTCATTTTCAAGATAATCTGACAACCACAAAAATTCAAAGCTATGAAAAATGTAAAAATAGCAATTAATGTGCTATTATTATTACTATTATATATACTTTGGCTATTAAGAAATTTTAAATAAATGAAAAAACACTCAATGATTTATGTTTTTAAAATAAACAATACTGAAAACAACATTACCTAATTCTCATCCATGTTTATGTAATACCTGTTCACTCTTCTGGTAAATTATAAGAATTATTTAGATATTAGACAAAGGATAAATTGAGCTGCTTTTTGTGACTTTTGTGACTGTTATTTTTGTGACTTTTGTGACTGTTATTTTTAACTGTCCATAGATGTCAGTATTTATGAACAACTGTTAACATAGAAAATGGCTTTCCCAGCACATCAATAAAAATAAAAGATAACACAGAGGACATGAAGAAGAGAGAGGAATTTAAAATGATGTTTTTCTTAAAAATGCCTGTCAATTACATGAGAACAACCACTTAGATTAAAGCAAAAGAATAATATAGCAGAAGTGAATTGCTCCTAAAATTCGCCAAAATTTCCAAAAATAAGAAGCCTTGCTGTTCTGTCTATTGTGGCTGCCATATGTGCCTGCAGAAACCCCCAAAGGCAAGAACAGAGTTTTTTAAAACTTCTGATTACACCCCTGTTTTAGGCACACCTCAGGCAGCCTAAAGGTTCTGCTAATCAATTAGCTGGTTCAGGCTCAGCCCAGAAAGAGAACACTGTAAGGAGGGAGGCTGGAGCCCATGGAACAAAGCTATCTATTGCATTGGATGGGCTTTTTTTGTGCATATGCACGCAGGCCATTGTTCCATTCTTGAAGAATCACATTAATCAATGTTCAGAGGCTGCACCTCCGAAATAGAGAGTTGGCTGTTCATCAGTGATTTATTACAGAGCCGAACATGCCTTTGACAGGAAACAAGTTGGTAGTTTGGAAGCTGCCAGCGGAGGGGGGCAGGAGAGGAATGGTTTGAAGGGTGAGGGGTGCTAATGCAGACACAAATCAGTTCCCTTCAGCAGTCAGAAAAACAGTGCTGCTGACAATTATGGTTACAAACATTCATGCTTTTCTTCATTGAAGGCCACATGTATTATTTTGATCAGCAGAATTAGGGAAATGCTGAGACTTGAAAATTGGAAAAGAAAGAGAAGGGGAGGGGGGATTTCCAAGATGGGGAGGGTTATAACCAATGAAAAAGGGTGTCTTTGTTTTTCACAATGGTTTAAGCTTTTAAATTGAATTATTGTTTATAGGATATATTTTAAAATGCTTTCATTAGGTGATTAGGTGATTTCATTAGGTGACTGTCTTATTAGGTGATTCACATTATAAAGTATAAAATGAAGTATAAATTTAAAAATAAGTCATGTTGTACTAAGTGAATATTCTCATTGAGCCAAATGACCAGAACCTTGAGTATATCCATTAAAATACAACATTTTCCTTGGGTGAAAAGTCATCTGTGCTCTGGCAGGATTTGACATTGATCAAGTAAGTTTCAACTTACTTATGTCGTGGTAGTCATCTTAATTCTCAATATAATTTCTTTTGAACCAAAAGCCATTTTTAGAAGTAACAATCAAATATTTTAAAACAAAAATCTGGATACAACACTTAATGCGTTTCACATGACCTATTTGGCAATAGGACTGAATTTTTCAGGATTGGGTTCTCTTAGAAAATAAGGAGCGTACTTTTGTCATACATTCAGGAGCAATACTCAAAATTTCAAAGATGGGAAGAATGCATGTTTAATTAGTCCTGTTAGATAAAAGTAATTATTCATCACCATTCACATATCTTAACTGCTCAAGACATCAAAACCTTCAGAGAGTTAAGACTATAAGAAACAGCTGCTTTTGGCCAATTATGTTCTGGGCTGTCAAGATTCATAATACTCAGAGAGTTGCTCTCCCTATTAAAACAAGGAAAATTATTCAAATAGGTATGTTGATTGTAGCAGGAATTTTAACTTGATTGAAATAAAAGAAAGTACCCAAAGAGGATTATATTCTCCTTTTGTTGCTTTAGTTTCCTAAGCTATAAAATGGGGTAACAGTACTAAAGGACAGGGTTGTTTTGGTAAGTACCCAATAAATGCTTCCATTTGTTGAAATTTTAATATACTGATTGATGTAATCATTCCATCAAACCTTTAAAAAATGCATTCATGGTCAAGTTCTTATTTTTACCCATCTTGCATTCATAAAGGAAAAATGTGCTTGAATTAGCCACTAAGTATACCACCAATCCAAACAATGAACGAATCTGCCTACATAAAAACAATTCTTGGTTCACAATTGGATGCAGTCAGAACAGTAAAGGTGAGAAAAAGTATGATTTACTCCTATCATTTGTGCATGTGAATGCACATGTGTGCACATACACTCCCACATACACATCAGAGGTTCTACTATCCATCAATAAGGTTTATTTATATAAGGAAATACTTTGGTATAGTTGTGAAAATGATGAGTATCTTACCCTTATTACTCTGTATGTACTTCAAAGGTCTAGACTAGGGATACCAAAACTTTGATGCACAATAGAATCACCTGGGATCTTTTAAAAATTCCAAAGCCCAGGCCACATCTCGACCCAATTAATCCACAGTCTTGAGGGACAGGGGGATGGACATAAACATCAGTATTTTTAGAAGGCCCCCAGGTGATTCCAGTGTGCAGACATGTCTGGGAACCATAAATGTATCAAAAGCAATTTCCAGGCAGGTACCATGTTTAAAAGTCAGGATTGGGAATAGCCCTTATGTATCTTTGTATATCCCAAGTAGTTAGCATACTTGTCTTGGTTTATTATTTTTTTATTAGTTCACTTTATATAATTTTTTTTAAAGTTTTCTTAAATTAAGGAGATATTTTGAGTGAGAATCTGTGTGGTACACTCATATTATTTTGAAAGTAGCCTGGTTTACCATGAATGTGTTTTTAAAGAGGAATCATTGCATTATTTTTATATTGATTATAGTGCACTATAATATTTATTTAAACCTAATACATTTTTAAATAGATGTGTAAAATGAATCAACATTTATATCATTCCTTTTCAATAAAATTTTTAATCCATAATTCCGCATAAGAAACAAGAAGAAAACATTACAGCCATAGCCAAAATGTAAACAGTAGTGCAATAGGATGCCTGGCTAGCTGAGTCAGTAGAGCAAGACTCTTGGTCTCAGGGTTGTGAGTCTGAGCCCCAGGTTGATTACGTAAAACTAAAATCTTAAAAAAAAAATAGTGCATCACTGATGGATCCTCATTCTTGACTGGGAACAAAAAGATATAATGAGGTGGTTTTCAGATTTTTGACTTGGATATACAAAATGCCTGTTAATATACAACTTACAATAGTGAATGGTAAAACTCATATGTGACATATTACAGTTAGTAAAGCAAAAAACATAAATCAAATCAAAACATATAGTGCTTATTTTGTACTGTGTTACATATCTGTGTCTACAGAAACATAGACATGTATATATATTTATATCCCAAAAGTGATTTCTCTTTTTTGATAAATGTCATGCCTGTTTTCAGTTACTTTGTAAATGGAAAAGAAAAAAAAAAAAAGCCTGAAATGGGCACAGTCTGACTATTGGCAGAGAGAAACAGACTAAGAAGCCCAGAGTCTCCAAGAATGGAGCATGCCCAAAAGACCCAGGCATCATCCACAAGTCCGTGCATTTGTTCCTTCCTCCCACTTTTATCTAATTCATTACCGATGTCCTGTGCCAGGGCTGGAACCCCAGTGTTCACCCAATTCTGGAGTCATTAACCGGCTCAATTTAAAAATATTAAGTATCCTTCTGATCTATATTTATCACAGAATAAATGTACTACACTTTTTTTTTTCTTTTTAAAAAACAAAGCAATTAGAGGGGGAGGGACAAATTAAATAGGTGATTACATTGCCTGAAGATGGAAATCCAACTCATATAAAAATGCCATGCTATATGACTTCCTATACCTGAGAGCCATTAAAATTGTAGATGCCTTTCATTGCAAAGGAAACAAACTATCATAAGCTAATTATTCAGCAACTTACAAAAGTGATTATTAAATGCTAATATGTTTTATAACCATGGTAGACAGTTATTCCTCTGCAATTCAATATTAAACAGAAGGATGCAGGGTTATGTCACACTGCAGGTAAGTCATCTAGTTTGGGTTAATATACCCCTGTCTTTGTATTAGATAATACCTAGGAACCAGGGAAAATAAGGATGTTTACTCTCTGAACACGAATTTTTAAACAACTGTAAATATGGCACTGCTATAAGGAATGACAAAAAGAAACACACTTCAAAAATAAAGAATTTACATTCAGAAGGTTCTATTAAACATTATACTTTCGTTTAGATGGTAAAGGAAATGCAAATGTAGCAAATATTTAAAGATTTTTAATAACCATTTCTTTTCTTGCCTATTTATTACAGTGATTGCTTCCTTAAAGATAACATCAGTTTGAAAAGCACACATCCTATAGGATAAAGAGAGCTTCTATGGATTAGTCAATATGATAGGTTAGCAGTTGAAATTTAGACAATGAGATAAATGCAGATAATTATGAATTGTGTTATGAAATGAAATTGCTTTCAACAGCATCGTTAGAATTTCTTGTTCTTGAACCCAGTCTGGAGCCCTGCAATTGCTCTCCGGGTACCTGGCAGGAAAACCTCTGGGACTTTGGATGTGTGAGGCTATTATTTCTGGGCTTTGGCAGTAAGAAATATGATCTGTGCCCCAGGAAAAACACTGAAACCAGAAGACATGGTAATTTAAGGCCTGACCACAAGAAAACAGAAAGTTCAGTTACACATAACTGCACTTCTCTAAGATAGAATCAATACCAACATATTAACAAGTAGTTGTTAAATTAATATTTAATTTGGTTCACCAATAAAATTCTTCATACATTTGAGATTATTTCATAATTCTTATTATTCTTCAATGTCTACGTAAAGAGGATGTAAATAAGAAAGTGATTTCTAAATATTTAATTGCCAAAAAAATAAATGTATAGATTCACGGGTCTCGAGTTATAGCATTAAACATTCAGAATACTGTAGTAGGCTAAGAACATAAACTTTTAAGTTCTTGAATGGTAGATCTGATAAAAGAACTTACATGATGTTCTCAATGAAAATGTTGGCTGCCAAATTTTAAAAAATGTATTCATATATGCATTGGTATTTTAAAATTAAACCTTGTTAAATATTTTTAAATAGGCCCTAAAAATTTTTTCAGGGATGAGAGTTTCTATCTCTTTTATCTTTGCCTACATGTTTTGTTTAAAAATGAGTGCATTTAGGCAAATGCTTAAGCATTCACACGTTATTCTACGATGTGTGTGTGTTGAAAAACAAAATGTTTCTAAAATGCTTTTTCATATTATCTTTAAACACCCCAAAAATAGTATTTGAGTTACAGAGTATGTTAACCAATTTCCAATATAAAATAAAAATATTAGCCCTTTCTCCAAAATAAATGTCATGGTCTGGAATGAAAACAAAAAGAAATTGGAAACAAATCCTTTTATATAAAGTATTAATTTTATAGGAGAATTTACAAAAAAGAAAAAGAACAGTAAACGAAATGTAACACCTTTATTCATCTCATCTGTCTCTTTCTCATTATCCACCCATGGAGACATTAACAGCCTCACTACAGAGAGAGAAATTGCTTGTTCATTTATTGTGAGAATCTTTTTCAGATAAGTGGCAATTTGCATCCTCATGAGCAATGTATGGCAATGTCTCATCTGGTCCAATGCAGTATGCAATTTTGCACACAATGTCATGCTGACCTGAAGTAACTAGGATATATTGCTTGCATAAAAAATATAATGGGTAGGGGAGATACCCACATTCATGTCTTCCAGCCCACAATTTCATTATGCCATGACAATCAAGAACACAGCAGATGCCACACCTGAAAATATTAGGAAGTTAATTAACCAATGGAATATCATCAGGGACTTACTTTGATTCAGCCAACAAAAATAATAATGTAAAGTTCACTCAAAGACAGTGAAAGTTTTATACAACTCTTCAACATTTACAAAGAAAAAAAATAATGGATGGGAATATGCCTTGAAGAAATTTTACTTTAAAATATAGTAAATATAAAAGAGAAGCAATGTAAAATATTAAAACTTACTACTAATTATAGATAATTTCTGGTATCCAGTAGGGATTTTTTTTAATAATGCCATTTATTTTAAAATGCTCTTTCAAATTGTCAGAAAGCTTTTAAAATTATTTTTGACTAAAATCAAGAGAGAAATTTGACTACAATGGAGTAATGTATCTTTCTCTAGCAGGAATGATTTAAATCTGTGAAAAGTGAGGCCTGACAGGCATAAATTGGCTCCTGTCTTTTGATATTTAGAAGATGCATTAGCTCTCTTTTCCTGACAGAATACAGTATTCCATAGGTAGATTAGACCCCATCAAATGTCTACACTAATAACATTTGTGATTGCCCATCTTTCCATTACAGTGGCCACTTTTTCCATTGTTTTCTTTCTGTCATTTACTGCTAGGGGGAGAGAAAAATTGGTCTGATGAAATATAAGTGCCCTTTATAGGTCTCTCCAAAAAATTACAGCTTATTTTCTTATATATAGACTCTTAAGTCCATCTACATTCTAGAATCCTTGATAAATACCAGCCTAGAAAGCAATAGAACTCAAGCAATCACTTAGTCCTACTAATCCATGACCACTTGATATTCTGGCCATCTTTGATGACTTTCAAAGCTATTATAAGGGTCAAATATTTTCTATGCTCAATGAAATAAACAGTTAGAATTTCATAAAAAGCCTTAAATAAGTGAGATAAAATGCATCAAACATGGTGAAGTGGAGCTATATTAAACATGCAAATAATATTTGAAATCAAAGAATTTTAAGCTCTATTTTAGGCGAAAGAATTCTTTTTTTTTAAATTTTTAATGTTTATTTTTGAGAAGGAGACAGAGCATGAGCGGAGGAGGGGCAGAGAAAGAGGGAGACACAGAATCCGAAGCAGGCTCCAGACTCTGAGCTGTCAGCACAGGGCCCAATGCCGGTTCGAACCCACAAACTGTGAGATCATGACCTGAGCTGAAGTAGGACGCTTAACGGACTGAGCCACCCAGGAGACCCTAGAGTGAAAGAATTCCCTTAACCACAATACTATCTTCATAGAAAATAAATTCCTTTCTGATTTTGCAAATATTAAGTGATAAGGATTTCTAAAATCTAAACTGATTTCTTTTGCTTTATCCTTTGCTGGCTTCAGGACACAAATAATAACTTTTTATGTGATGAAATTTTCATTTTGTGTTTACTTAAGAAGGCAAATAATATAAAATTTCTATCAAAGGGAAAAATATAAACTCTATCTATCTATCTATCTATCTACCTATCTATAGATATATTGGTACAGACACATTTTCTCATACAGTCCCCAAACTCCAAGCTATAGAGTTTATTTTTCCTATAGTTAATTTTCTTTGAAAAAACTTCCCAGGCATAGAAAAATGTAATTATTTGGGGTGCCTAGGTGGCTCAGTCGGTGAACAGTCCGACTTCAGCTCAGGTCATGATCTCACGGTTCATGAGTTTGAGCCCCGCGTTGGGCTCTATGCTGACAGCTCAGAGCCTGGAGCCTGCTTCACATTCTGTGTCTCCCTTTCTCTCTGCCCCTTCCCCGCTTGTGGTGTTTCTGTCTCTGTCTCTCTCTCTCTCTCAAAAATAAATAAACATTAAAAAAACTAAAAGAAAAAAAGAAAATGTAATTATGGTCAAGTATAAAATGATTTTGAAAATTGCTCATTTATATATACAGGGTTCAACAATTCCTCTCACCAGAAAGGGACGGGGCAAACAGAAACAGAACACATTATATACAAATAAATAAGTAAAAATCATTAATATAATGAATGTGTGTCACTTTATATTAACATAATCTTCATTGAAGTACATTCTTTTGAATTCTCTTTTATAACTTCAAATCCCACACTCATCATAACGATAAATATTATGGTTTTTCAATTTAGCCAACAGAAAGTGTTAGCTGCTAAACAAATACGTTCTCCAAATGTCTATTTTACTTTTGGAAGTTTTGTCCCGCAACACCCCATCCCCAACACCTGCCTTCCAGCTTAACTTCAAAGGGATATTTCATATAAAACATCTGAGAGAAGAAGAAAAATCTGACACCACACTTGTGTGAGCTTCCACTTAAAAAAAAAAGTGCAAAATAAGCAAATATATATTTCTTAAAATGAGGCAATTTAAAAAAAAAACAAAAGGTTAGAAGTCTGTCTTGCCATGACACTTGATTATCTTAGACCATATAATAAAATAATTAAATAGGAGAGAAGAGGCTAGACTGTCTTTGTTGAAATTCGGGTTCTGTCATTTACCAATTATGTGATTTGTGGCTAAGTTAACAATCATGCTGAGGGTACTTACACCTCATCTATAACACGGAAGCAATTTTATTTACCTCAGAGGATTGTTTTATGAAATAATGGTGATCCCATATGAAGCACTTATAACAGGGCCTGACACAGAGTACTCAATAATATAAGGTGATGTGAATATAATTATATTGGTTAGAGGACTATAATTATTATTAGTGTATATATACGTTATATACACACACATACACACATATATACATATATATCTCATTCCTAATGACTATAAATCTGTTCAGGAGGTTTAACTTCACTTTCTAAACATTCTTAAGTGCCGATATTATTAATTAAGTATCAATACTGAACAGAACATATAAACCATTTAATAAACTTTTATGCACTATGACATTAATCTGTTTTAAGTATTCCTCATAGCAAGGATATCAAGCAACTTACTACACTAAGACCAAACTTCAATTTTTCTTCTAGCTCCTAAGACTCTATCCCTGGCAAAGTTGTAACTGGGGCAAAAAACAAGCAAACAAAAGTCCCCAAACATCAACAACTCATCCTTATCTTTTCCCCAAATTTTATTTATATCCATAAGGAATTGGAGCTGGATAAATAAGCTCCCAAAGTAACTAGGAATGACATGCTCTTAGTAAACGTTGGAGCAAGCGGGAAAACGAAAACCATCCAAGAGAACTTAAGTAGTACGGCCCTGTGTGCACACATATTGACACAAACACAGACTCATGGACATGTCTTCCTGCTCCCCTCTTACCAGAATCCAGCAAAACAGTGGACCATAACAATTAATAGAAGAATTTCTATTTTATGTAAATGTCATCTCTATTAGTCCACCAATTCATTCTTTCAATTAATAAACTAATATAAATGATCCCTTATCATAACAGTAACTGTATCTCAAATTTGCTTTCAAGGAAACCCAACCCCATTCTTTTCAACTGAGGAATCACTGGGGTCTTATTTCTGTATATTTCTCTAAGTTGCTTCTGCCACATTTAAAATCAATTAAAGCATAAGGATGATGCAGGATGAACCCAAGTTTCTGTTTAAACTAAAAATATCAAAGTATGAGAGATTATGCTTTGTCACTAATTATGAATTAACCTAACTTGACGTCAATACTTCTGTCTAAGGAGCCCTAAGGGGCTATTTTTACTTCCCCTGAAAATGACTGGGTAGCCACTACACGAACCCTTTTGTTTCTGCCTTCATATGCTATACCTCTGGAATCTAAGGCAACACTGGGATATTTATACAGGGCAGGGTAGGAGGGGATGAGCGAGAGAGAAAAAGACATCTCAAACATTAAAACTCTGTTGTTGCTAGCTAGCTCTAAACAAATTGATAGCTGAGTGAGTAATACCTGGGGCAGGACGAGTGGGAAGAACAGAGAGAGAGAACACGCACAGATGCACTCACTACAGAAAAGGTACTATATTTCACACTTAACTGTGTTTTAATACTCACATAAATCTTCAAGAGAAGTACTATTACTCATTTTTAGACGAAGAGACTGAGCCCTGGTGAATTAAGACAACTTGCCAACACTCACAAACAGTAAGGGTTAGAGGCAGGATTAGGATTTGAGTATGTCTGACTGACTTCAGAGCTTTCACCACTATGATAGATTGCCTTCTACAGCTAACTGCATAACTGTCAAGACTAGGTATGATTCTTGAACAAGTCAACGTAAGTCTAATCAAAGTGCAAAAGTTGTATAAATGTGGAAGGGAAGCTTTTTGCTTTGTTTTGGTTCTGTTTTTTGTTTGTTCCTCTGTTTTGTTTTAGATATATATTACTTAGGTCACACTAACAAGACACTCTTATTCTTGAATCCTGAGGTCCTTCCTGCCATATTAGGTTTTCTCTGACAATCATTATGAACAGACCAGCTGTCCAACATCGCTCATAAAATAGTTCCTAATTCACACAGAATCGCTTGCCCCGAACCCCTCTTTCCTGGCTTCTTTAAAAAGCATATGTCACAGCTGCATTTCAGCTACACTCAAGTAGTGCCTCATCTGTGAGCCATCTCAATGGACAACTAACATTTTGAAGTGCACACAAAATGGGACCAATAGTGTCTTACTGTTAATTAAAACCATCCTGACAGCAACGGACTTGGCCTTTATGATCAGCTTCTCTCCATGTTTGCTGAGTTGAGTCAACACATCTGCACCTGTAGGCTGGCTCAAGATGAATCAGATGTGAAAACTGAAGTGATCCTTGAAAAACAGGAGGGTTGAACTTCTTTTTCCTAAGATAAGCAATTCTCCTGCACCAAATGTGTATGTGCACATTCAGTCCAATACTTGGAACATCACTATTATTGCTAACAAAGGAACGTTAGACATTCTCATATCTTAAAGCAGCTGTTCTCAAATGATCTGGTGTCAGGAGCCTTTTGTACTCTTAAAAATTACTGAGGACCCCAAAGTGTTGTTATTTATGGGAATTTCATCCATTGATGCATTTATGTTAGAAACTCAAATGGAGAAAAATTTTAAAATACTTACTAACTTACTTGAAAATAAAGATAACCTTGTTAAATGTAAACATAAATAACATTTCCAGGAAAACTATATTCTCCCAGACAAATACAGTGAAGAGAACAGCACTGTTTTACATTTTTACAGGTTTTTTTTTAAATGTCTAGTTTAATGAGTAGACAGCTGGATTCTTCTATCTGCTTCTGCATGCGGTCTGTTGCAATACACTATTTTGTTGAAACACATGAAGAAAATTAAGCCTCACAAAGACATCAAGGTAGAAAAGGGATCTTAATACCCTTTTCAAACAATTGTGGCTGTTCTGCTTTCATACTGCAACAGGAGTCAACGTGGAGTGGTTCCCTTAAGTGTTAGTGGCAATGTAGAATCTGAAAATACACCAAGGAACTTTTTATAATCTATTACATTAAAACATATTGTTTTGTCTTGACCTTTGAATGAATCTTTTACCATGCATGATTTTGACATCGGGGACTCCCTAAGCAGATCTCTGGACCAAACTTTGAGAATCAGCTATGAAAAAAACACAACAAAACTCTGAAGAAAGTATGAATGAATGGATTTAGCACAGTGACAAAGAAAGATGTAGCAACTGTACAAAGAACCTTATAAAAAGATTCAAGACTTTAGTTACTCCATAGCAGTAGATTTGTACAGATTAAAAAAGAGGCCCTCCTGAGGACCCAGCCTTACAAACTCGGCTTAGAGAGTAGTAGGGAGCCCATTGGAGAGCCTCTATTGCTCCCCAGGTCAGACTGATCTTTCACTGTAAACAAACTACATAACCATAGGTGGTGGTCCTAGTCACATTTACATACAAGGGACAGCAATTCACACAGAGTAGGAAAAAAAATAGAAGAAAACAAATCTGCACTTGTGAAGAACAGTCTGATAAAATTCATGTTATTCTCTTTTATTCATTCATTTCTGCAGTCTGTTCATGACAAGTTTGATAGTTAAAAGTCCATGATTGGTAGAAAATAATATCAGGTCTCAGCTCAGGGCTTTTATTTTATGACCTGGGTATGGGGGTGGGTGGGTGGGAAGTAGGTAATAGAAAATATTGAAAAAGAAAGAAGCCTAATTTTTAAATTGTAATAGTAAGAGCTTTTTTTTAAAAAAGTAAGCAATTCCTGTCACTTAAATACAATAAAAATTAAAATTTCTAAGCATTTTGACTTTGTTTCATAAAAAAAGATGCATACAAAAGTGACTTTATGAATTTATGTGACTTCAATGAGAATATAGTGAGGATAAAATGGAACAAGAGATTCTAAAATAGCAAATTTTATTTTAAAAACCGAAATAATTTAAAACATTTTTCTTAAAATTTTGAGACCACTAATTTTAGCTAGTTTGCATTAACGAAAGAGTACAGCAGTGAAGATACTTGTAACTTAATGAATATTCAGTAAAAATTAATTCCTATCATTGCTCTTTATCATGCCATGCTGCAAAAAAAAATAATAATAAATAAATTATCACGCCATGCTGCAACCATTATCAAATTCAGAATGGTCCCGTATTCAATTTATGTGTATGTAGTTCTAATGAAAATTTGACTTTTACCAACATAACTTACCATAAAAAAAACTAGCTATTTCCTACTATATCTGGTGATCAGAGGGTTCAGTTCTGAAAGTAAGGTAATTGCTAAACATCAGTGTCATCAGAGACTTGTGCTGTGTGGTAAATATGCAGTTTTGCAAAACACAGAGCTTGTAAGTGATGACTACATATATAATGGAGTTTACCAATAATTCTGAGTTGCCATTTAAAATGAATATATTAAATGCTGGTCATGAGTAGAAAAACTACTCTATTTGGTACTAATTGTGGTTCTTTTTTTTCTTGACCGCTGTCTGAGCTCATTAGAATCACATGCTGTGCAAATCTCTCTCCTTTGGAAAGTCAGACATTATTGCCTCCCTTATGCCATTAGTTAACCTTAAGCTTCACTGTACCAAGGGGCTAGGGGCATTGAAAGTGCCTACTGCTGCAATGGTGAGGACAGTTTCTCTTCCACAGATGAAAAGCACGCACAAGCTGTACTGAACATTAAAGTACACTCTAGAGCTTGCTAAAATCCTTCCAATAGACTTTTTTGGTCAGCCCTTCAACATAGGTACAATAAAAATGTAAGATGCATCCCATACCCTACTCTAAAAAGCAATCTTAGAATTTTACTAAAAATGAGTGCTAAAACCCAAAAATATAAACATGAAGCTTAAAACAATTTAAAGATTTATTTTAATTACAAAAACTTTTTAAATTACAGGGATATAGGTGGTAATGCAGAAAGATCTATGCTTCTCCTCATGATGGTGACTTACGGTAACTGCCATTTCAGGACAGGAAACGTGTTTAGCATCAGTATCTCTACCTACAGTTTACTAATGCCCTGTGAAGTTAATTTCTAGTTAGCCCCATATATACTAGAATTATAGATGACATTCTTCATTAAATAAACAAACAAACAAAAAACTACATTCACATTAACTTTGAAATTGTTCAAAAAGTCAAACTGAAAATTATCATATATATAAAATACAATCATTTTCCTGTTCACACAAAGGATTGAGTTATAAGTTTCATGCTGTTTAGAAGTATCTATTTACTTGGTTCACAAAGCAAAATGTAGCCAATGTAAGTTCCATGCTATTAAAAAGAGGAGAGTTTTGCCCGAGTGAGTTGCCAACACAAAAGTTATTCCTCTAGGAGGTAAGAGGTACATATATTAAACCCAATGAAGTGTCTTAAGACTAACAGACATCTCTTCTCTAATTACATGTTCACCAAGAAAAGTCATAGTTTGACTTCCTGACAGCAAAAAATTTATTTGTTGTTGTCAATACTCTGGTCTACTAATAAATTCAATAAGTCCTCAAACTGAACATTAATAAATTGCTATTCTTATTTCCTTTTTTTTTTTTCTTGAAAGAAGGTATTCATTTGATATTTTCATCAATGATCTTCCAAGGATAAAAGAGCAATTCCAAGAGAAAAACCTAGTCATATTCTTAGACCATCAGTGTATTTTGGTAAATAGCTACTTAATGTTAATATCAGGCATTATGCATTAAAATAATTTTTAAAGTAGTTTTAATAGCTATCAATAATCATTGCTGCTTAATCATTAGGCATACTATACTTTCAACTATAAAAGCTGATGATACCACAATAAAATAAGATTATATGACCCTGAGACTCTCCAAAATTTAGGTAAAGTTAGACATCCACAGTATTGTTTCATAAAGACGTGAGGAAGAGAAAATATGAGTATCTAAATATTCCTGAGCCTTACTATTATATTACTTAATATTAAAGGACTTTTTTATTTTGAATGAGAGAACAAATGAGGAATAGTACTTTGCACATAAAAGTAAATGATCTTTAATGTATTAGACAGTCAATGGTGTGTTTATGTTTACAAAGGATTGTTCATAGTCCTATAAAATAAAATCTTCATTAAATTGAAATTTCAAGTCATTTTATATATTTCAAAAATGTCACATATTTATAGTGTATATGCATTATACATGAAAATATCTGTGTGTGTGTGTGTGTGTGTGTGTGTGTGTGTGTGTGTGTTAAGCTTTCTTTTTACTCCTCAGTAAAGGATCACTTCAAATCAGACCTACGTTCACCTAAGGAATGGCACTTTTGTAGCATTTATCCCAAGGAAGCAGGAGAAAGTTTCGCTCTTTCCAATCCCACCAATACCAAAGCCTATTCAACTCCTAGAAGAGATCAATGAGAATAGGAAATGCCATTACCTAATTCATAAGATAGCTGATAAGAGTCAAATATTAAGGAAATCTTGAAGAAAACTCCAGTGTGAAAGAAGAGGATTAGGACACACAGAAATGGGGAGAAGAGAGAAATGACAGGTGGGAGGAAATACTGGTAGTTTCCATAAGTGCCCCTCCCAAGTCAACCAAGCAAATGTTTTTACAATGGTTTGGTCAGATGCTATGGCAAATATTCTAGGTATTCCTGTGGGTAATTTCTTCATTACAGTTGAGACCATATTTTGAAAGGTGTCAACTAACTGAAACAGGCTGAAGGCAACATTTACAAAGTATTTTATAGAGCAGAAGTTCTCCATGTGCGGTCTCTGAACCAGCTTCATCAGCAACACCTGGGAACTTGTCAAGAATGCAAATTCTCAGGCCCAACCCCAGACCTACTAAATCAGAGTATCTGCTAACCCAGCAAGCCAGGTTTGAACAAGCCATCCAGATGATCTGATGCGCACTCAAGTTTGAGAACTGCTGTTCTACACTTAAATCACACCCCAGGGAGAAAGTTAGGTCAGAGATCAATCAGCTTGTCAGTGCACTAAATAATCCCAACCATTGCAAAAGCATGTAAATAAAAGAAGTTTACCATCAGAAAACACAGAACCACAGACATGAAAGAACTTAAAGGAAATAATGGATAAGTAAACCCATACTTGGAGACGTTCTGAAATCCAGTGTCTGGGAAATAATTATTGATTTTATGTCTGTAGTTTTGAAGTCTACTTTTATAGAGCACAGTTACATATATTTTTATTAAATTGATATATAAGAGCATAAGACACAAAATTCACTAACCTGAAAATTGAATGATTAAAGAGCATTCACTTTTGATAAATAAGAATTGAATGTATGTGCTAAACCCTCCTATCATATTTCATTCAGTTATTTTGTGAACACTCTTACCTCCTCTACAGATAGAGACTGTATTAGTGATACTGACTGTGCAATACTTGGACACAGAGATTAAACTAATGCCCAGTGTGCTACTGGAAACTTCTGATCCTGATCTTACTAAAATGAGTACGAGAGTCATGCACCAGTAACCTGACCTTTAACCTGAGCTTGCCTTTGGGGAATTTTGAGACTGACTAAATCAATTGATATGGCCATTACAATTGAAGGCCCTGTCAAATTTTTTACAGTATCTGAAAGGGGTAATTGGAATCTGAAATGGACTGTAAGCAACACGGAACTACAGTTCTCAATATGCCAGGAATCCAACACACTTGATTTCTTCTTTACGCTCAGTAACAGGAAGGAAACAAAAATGTTATACAATAATTTCTGAACAGATACTGATTCGACTATTATGATTCCAATATATGTCCAATAATTCTTTCAATAATATAAGAAATGATAGGAGGTAAATAACTTTTTAAAAAATGACGTTTCACAAATATCTCTTGATGGCATGAATTTAACATTTTTCCCTGAACACTTCATAATTTTGGAGGATATGAAACACTGGGAAAAGAGTTCTCTTACCTAGTTCAAAGGAAAAATATTTTACAGGAGAGCCTAAAGATAATCTTTATTTTACATTAAAAAAAACCACAATTGAGTTAAATTGAAGCTTAAATTTTTCAATTTCAAAAATTAAAATATATAGCTTGTTTGTTTTCATTTATGCCTGACCCACAGGGTACCTTTTGTACTGGCCAGAAAAACAGAATGCTCCTTAACATCGATGTGTGTTTTGAATTATACTAATAAGCAACATATCAGCTGCGAGGTGAGACTACATTGAAAAAGACTGCTTCAGCTTACGGAAAATACCAGCTGTCTCCACTCTGTGAAGATGGATTACCACCTGTCCTGTTATCTTCCATACACAATACAAGGCACGTTGGCCATTTTAACCAGGATAACTGTACCCATATGTTCTTTAATTCTGGTCTGCATGCTGCCTACCATTAAATATTCGTAATGGATCATGGTAAATAGGAGATTAGCATGGAAGGCAGGGTGTTTAAGCAGAATCTAAGCCTCTGTTTTATTAAACCTCCTCCTTGTTCTTGAGACCTGTACAACTGAAAATATTTTTGATAATATCATCAATTTTAGCTAAATAGTAAAGCACCCAAGTGTAAACAGAAAGCAGTGAGTTTTTTTTTTTTTCATAAGGCTTAGGCAGTAGTGAGGCTACATGCCACAATAAATTAAAACATAGGTTGCCATTAAAAAAAAACCCAACACTTTAACCTTTAAAATGATCACGTACATAATTTGCTATAAAAAATTTTGCTAGAAATTCCTTTTCTCATCACTTACAAAAATATTGCATGATTGAATGTATTTGACAGAAAATAGTATATGAAAAGCACAGAGTTTTAACATACTATAGTTGAAAAAAGTTACCTTTATTTGAAAAATAAAATGTATATTTTGAATGATATCAGTTACTTCACAAAGTCTTTAGCCACAAAATGGAGATAGATAAATATGCACTTCTACTATAGAATAAACTGGAATAAAAAACATGCTCCATTATCAAATGTATTTATTTATCTGGTTAGCTTAATATGTAACCAGTAGTATATGAAAGACAATGATCAGATAGATACTGAGTTCTGTTTTAGTGAGTACAGGGCTAACTTCAGCTATATAGAAATCACACACAAAGTTGTGGCCCTGTATGTTTGCATTATATGCTGTAGCCAACTGAGCAAAGGGCCAAACAGGTCAACTAGCAGCTGTTTTATATAGTGATCAATACTTAGGACCTCAGGTCAGTATGATTTGATACTAAATATTACGAATATTGTAAAACAATGCAAAAAATAGTTTATAAAAAGAGTACAAAGTGTACCATTGCTTCATTTTAGATTACCTATAAAGATAAAATAATCTCAAATATAATCCCTCCATTGTAAATAGTCATAAAATTCAGCACTGTTGAAGGAAATAATAGATTGACGTTTGCAGGTGTATTTGGTCTTACATTGTTGGGTTCTGACTTATATTAGTCAAACATTTTATTTCCTTCAACTTGTGAAATGTTAGAATTCCTAATTAAACTTTGAAATAAAAAGAATAGGGACAAGCAAATAGAGATTAAAGGAACACGTCACAGAAGCTTTCTTGATTTACAAAATATTTCTTAAAGGAAAGCAGAAAGCTATTGTAATGGTTAAAGACAGAGCCCTTTTATGTGTGCAGATGGGAAGTACTCCCAGAGAGGGTCATATTTCCTTAGGCTAAAGACCAAGAAAACTTAACTGCCCCAGGCCTGGAGTTCAGTGGCAAGAACAATTCATTCATTGAGAACTAAGATTCAGTTATCAAAGTATGAGGACAAGGGTGTGATTTTCATCTCATATAAGGACAAGTGACTACCAATTCAAAGGAAACAAATGGCAGTAAGAAAATGAAATCTCCCATATGGCTAGCATTTTTAAATCTGTGGTCCCTTATTTATTCACTTTTAAATTTCATTTTGTAGGCATCCAAATCGGCCAGGAGGAAGTCAAACTTTCACTCTTCACAGATGATGTGATACTCTATATGGAAAACCCAAAAGATTCTACCAAAAACTGCTACAACTGATCCATGGATTCAGCAAAGTGGCAGGATATAAAGTCAATGCACAGAAATAGGTTGCATTCCTATATACCAATAATGAAGCAACAGAAAGAGAAATCAAGGAATCGATCCCATTTACAATTGCCCCAAAAACCATAAAATACCTAGGAATAAATCTAACCAAAGAAGTGAAAAACCTATACATTGAAAACTATAGAAAGCTTATAAAAGAAATTGAAAAAGACGCAAAAAAATGGAAAAAGATTCCATGCTCCTGGAAAGGAAGAACAAATATTAAAATGTCAATATTACTCAAAGCAATCTACATATTCAATACAATCCCTATCACAATAACAGCAGTATTCTTCACAGAGCTAGAATAAACAATCCTAAAATTTATATGGAACCAGAAAAGTCCCCAAATAGCCAAAGCAATCTTGAAAAAGAAAACCAAAGCAGGAGGCATCATCATCACGGACTGCAAGCTATATTACAAAGCTGTAATAATCAAGACAGTATAGTACTGGCACAAAAACAGTACTTTTTTTTTTCTTGGAAAAAGAAATGGACCCAGAAACATATGGCCAACTAATCTTTGACAAAGCAGGAAAGAATATCCAATGGAATAAAGACAGTCTCTTCAGCAAGTGGTGCTGGGAAAACTGGACAACGACAGGGAGAAAAATGAACCTGGACCACTTTCTTACCCCATACACAAAAATACACTCAAAATGGATGAAAGACCTAAATGTAAGACAGGAAGCCATCAAAATCTTTGAGGAGAAAGCAGGCAAAAACCTCTTTGACTTAGTGACAGCAATTTCTTACTCAACACATCTCCAGAGGCAAGGGAAACAAAAGCAAAAATGAACTATTGGGACCTCATCAAAATAAAAAGCTTCTGCACAGCAAAGGAAACAATCAGCAAAACTAAAAGGCAACCAACGGAATGGGAAAAGATATTTGCGAATGACATATCAGATAAAGGGTTAGTATCCAAAATCTATTATAAAGCACTTACCAAACTCAACACCCAAAAAACGAATAATTCAGTGAAAAAAATGGGCAAAAGACATGAATGGGCACCTCTCCAAAGAAGACATCAAAATGGCCAACCAACACAAGAAAAAATGCTCAACATAACTCATCATCAGGGAAATACAAATCAAAACCACAATGAGATACCACCTCACACCTGTCAGAATGGCTAACATTAACAACTCAGGCAACAATAGATGTTGGCAAGGATGCAGAGATAGAGGATCTCTTTTGCACTGCTGGTGGGAATGCAAACTGGTACAGCCACTCTGGAAAACAGTATGGAGGTTCCTCAAAAAACTAAAAATAGAACTCCCCTACGACCCAGCAATTGCACTACTAGGTATTTATCTAAGGAATACAGGTATGCTGTTTTGAAGGACTCATGCACCCCAATGTTTATAGCAGCAGTGTCGACAATAGCCAAAGTATGGAAAGAGCTCAAATGTCCATCGATGGATGAATGGATAAAGAAAATATGGTGTGTGTGTGTGTGTGTGTGTGTGTGTGTGTGTGTGTACAATGGAGTATTACTCAGCAATCAAAAAGAATGAAATCTTGACATTTGCAACTACATGGATGGAACTGGAGGGTATTATGCTGAGTGAAATTAGTCAGAGAAAGACAAAAATAATATGATTTCACTCATATGAGGACTTTAAGAGAAAAAAACAGATGAACATAAGGGAAGGGAAATAAAAATAATATAAAACAGGGAGGGGGACAAAACATAAGAGACTCTTAAATATGGAGAACAAACACAGGGTTACTGGAGGGGTAGTGGAGGGGGATGGGCTAAATGGGTAAGGGGCATTAAGGAATCTACTCCTGAAATCTTTGTTGCACTACATGCTAACTAACTTGGATGTAAATTTTAAAAAATAAGTTAAAAAAAAATTAAAATTAAAAAAATTCATTTTGTATGAATCACTGGCTATATAAATAGGCCAGAAACATACACTGTGCTCCATAATTTCCAAAAATAGTTTCATATTATATTTTAAAATCTCTTCAAAAATCACAAAGAATTAAACTACTTGCTTTGATCAAAAATTGAAAAACTGATGTTAAGTATAGAAATTTACCAAATATTTAATACCAACATTCACAATACAAGAAAATGTATGCAAATTTAAAGGTAACAGTTACAATATTTTTTTTCAAATAATATTTCACTCAGTGCATGCAATAAGTTTTGCTGAGAAGTTTAATATTAGAAGGGACTTAAGAGCCAGATGGGAAAGCTGTGTATATTTAATATACATATCTATTCCATGTCCATTTGACATACTATTTAGACTCCAATAGCCCTCATCCTATATAACTGTTTCTTTGACACTACTACAATCTCAGTGAATGATGAGAAGAATCAATAATATGAATCAATGTCTTTATTATAACTTATTTGGTTTTGTAACACTAACCTTGGAAAAAGGTGTTCTGGCATAAAATATGCATTTAATTCTACCTATTTAAACTTAACTAAAACCTTAGGTAATAATGGAGAAAGTGCATTTTAAAGATAAGATATGTAGTTGAAAATGGCAATTTTTATGAAAAATGACAAATTAATCATTTGTTTTACACAAAAGTCCTTTCTCTTAAAGGATCAGCACAGAAAACCTTCAAATAAGCCTGTTCCCTTTTTTCAATATTTTTATTGGATGTTTGGTCGAAACAAGAGAAACAAAACAGAGACAAACTGGAAAGACAGAAGGGGTACAGAAAATAGTGGTCCCACCATCACACACGGTTTGATAAAAAAATGAAAGACTATGATCTCTTCTAACAAGTTGAAAATTAGCCTTTACACTTCGGGCTCCTGAAAACACAATGCTCAAAAATATAGAATTGACAGTGGGTTAACTTCAGATTTGTTCAAAATTATAAAGGTACCAAATAATAAGAAACACACAGAATTTTCTAAAGGATTTTCACAATTCTTAAAAATATTTCAAATTTGGGGAGATAAAGAGAAAAAAATAGCATTGGTGTTTCTGATTGGATTTTAACCCACTTCTATCAAAAATTTCTATATTCAATTTCTATTTAATTTCATAATCCTCTATGGTTATTTCTAAACAAAATCACAATGAAAAATATGGATCAGATTAGCATTGTTTTTATCTGGTATAACATATTTCCAATATTTCTACACACTGATTACAGTTCTCTCCCATATCTTTATATACTTTATTTATGAGAGTTTTTTTTAAATTATTTTTCTATAGTATAACCCTTATTGAGATACAAGGCTTAATTACAAAAGCAAAATTTAGATTATATCCAAAATATGCCCTTAACTATTTGTCTATGGGAAAATTTTAATTTATATAAAAAAAATCAAATAGGACTACATTCAGATCACTTTTTCCAAAATGCTGTTTTCTAAATGAAAAACTTTGGAATTGATCTATAAATAATATTGTTTATCTAATCTTCCTCTCTCTCTCTCTCTATTGCTTTTTTTTTTTTTTTTTTTTGGGAGGAGGCGGTGGAATCAGGGATGGGTCCTTGAGGACCTTGAGGAGGTAAATCACTTCACTTACAGAGCCTGTTTCCCCACCCACAGATATTAGGATAAAATATGGACTGCTTCACAAATTTGTGTATCATCCTTACATACAGGACAAGCTAATGTCTGTATTGTTCCAATTTTAGTATAGTGCTACCAAAGAGAGCACTTTCTAATCTCCTTAAGTATCTGTCTTATAACACTTGTGACTATGAATGGAGTATGATACTATAATAACTGGGGCTACAATTTCCAAGCTTCATAAATAATGTAGTTTCCAGGAGTTACTGTCTAGCTTATTCAGAGCCTGAATAGACATTACTTGTTGGGTTCAGGTATTCTCTCATTGGAAAAAAGAAAAAGAAAAGAGACAGATGTACAAATAAGAGTTTATTTATATCCATCTTCTTTGAACTAGTCAGAACAAGAAATCCTCCACTGAGAACTTTACTAAATACCTCAAGTAGAATGACTTAAGCATTAGCAGACCAGCTAAAAAATCTAAAATTGAAAACGTTCACCTTGAGTTCTAAGGCTGCATCATAAAATTTTCATATCTTAATTAATGATGATAGTATCAATAGAGCTAGAATTTCTCTTATATATGGCTATAAAAGTAAATCTGAAATATTCTGTACCAATAAGGATATTACCTCTTAGAAAAATAATAAGTATTTCTAAAGTAAGCAAAGATTAAGCTAAATTACACAAATTTATGCTACTTATTTTGCCTTGGTGCCATATCAATATAAGTATAGTTTGTTGAAGGTGGTAAATTAAGTTGTTTTATATCTAGAAATATGATTAACTTTATAAAATCTGAATTTCCATCATCATTCTTCAGCCACAATAAAGAGAAAAGAAAGCATATTTAAGAAAGACTGTTAAAACTCCAGTCTGAAGAAGTCCTTAGTCATCTTGAACCTTTAAACAGGCCTTTGGCATAAACTCAGATCATATCCCAGTAAGATAATTTCTCTGGGGACATATCGTTCACTCAGCTTTGAAGGATTCCACTTAGACAGATTCATCTGGCCTATTAACAATTCTAATTCAAAGAATCCAAAGAAGAAAGCAAGCAAAAAGGAAATAAACTGTTTTTTTTCCTCAACCCCAACTCTCAGCTTCCATTCAAAAAATATCTTCCTTCTTTTCATTCTTCCCTATGTGAGTTCTTATTCATGTTGTTGAAGATCAGAGCTACTACACAACAGAGCCTAAATTGTTCTGTGATTGTTATATTTTTTTAGGTACACACCACAGGTCTATGCCAGCAGCCCCACGGGCATTCAACACACATTAACTGATGGTAATACTTGATAATAAGTTAAATATTAAGAATTCATGTTGTGAGCACCAAAGTCTGTTGGTAGGAGATTCTGAATCAACTCTGAAAAGAACACATATATATGGTAAACCGTCTATGGAAAAATTGTAAAACAATTCTAATTTATTCCTTTTTCTACGATATAAGGTTAAATTATGTTTATGACATTTAATCTATAAATGGAAAAGAAATCAGTGAAAACCCCATTTTGCAAAGAGAAATAGGTAAATATTTTGGAATGCCTATGGTCCATAAAAGAGTCAGAGTATTAAAAGTGATGAGAGAAATGTGTGAAAACCAATGATGGAAGAATGGCTTGGGAAAGTTATTAACTAGAAAAAAGTTCTAGCATGGAAAATACAGTAACTTGCTGGTTATTAAACATGGTTCAATTGAGAGAACTAAAAATAGCTATAAATTTTAGAGAACCATTTGATGCTTTTAACACTTGAAGATAAACCATTATCCCTTATTTGGCAATTTGTGTGTTTTGTTTCATGTAAATGTGCAGCAATCTTTCTTTACTCAGTGTCTGCTTACTCTTCAGGGTATAAAAAAATCACCAGGTAGGGCAGCCAAAAGAAATAAAGCATCAGCTCAATTAGATCCTGGCTTTCCTTCTTGAACTTTACAAGTTCAGACTGTTGACTGTTCATTTGTCTTCTCAGCTGCCTTGTAAAGAGCCAGAAAATATACCTATGAAGTTGAGGACAATGTACCTATATATACAACCTTCATACTTTTAGGAAACCTCATGCAGAAAAGAAATCCCATGGACCCTGAGCCTATCACCATAAAACATTCAGATATGAAAACAGAAAGTACCTGGCAATTGTCCTAATTTGGTGTATGTCTAATTCTCCACCACGATGTTTCTGTAACCAATTTACTGATCATTTTTTATGCTTCTTTCTGGAGCAGAGGAACATTACAACATTGACATGATCTTTCATATACTTACAAATACTTTACCTATTTTAGTGAAAAAGTCAATGATACATTGACAACATGTTATCTCTGCAACTATCAAATCAAAGTAAATTAGGACTACTCCCTCTGATACAAAGTTTATGTCATTCAATACTATCAATCTGTGTTTGATTTTCTCAAGGCTTATTGTATCTGACCCTCAGGAGATCATGGTCACCTGAGCTTCAAGCAGCCCCAAGTGCGTCCTCAGAAGTGATGCTTCCAGAGATCCTCTGAGCAGGGGAATTCACACATTTTCTAGGTCAGATAATCCAAGACCAGACTGAAATACTGGGACTTTCACATCACTGAAGCTTATTAGCCAGAGATGAGTAACTCCCAGTTTTTAAGTTGAAGAATTACATGCTGAATCTGATAACATAAAACAACAAGATTAAGTATAAATTAAGTAGAATCAAAGTAAATGACCCTAAAAGAAAGCTGAACACATCACAAGAAGGGTCTCATCAATACAAGAGAAAGGGAAGCAGTATGTGTTCACAATGCAAGCCAACTGAAGCTTTACTGCTTCCCAGCTATTTACTTAGTGGATTGTCTAGTCAATATCCAGGCTTTAAAAGATTACCTATGTCATGTCAGAAGATCCCACATATTGATCTCTCCTGGACATACCAGTCATGTTCTTTTAAGGGGTCATATTAGGAATGGTTTCTTGACTCAAAGTCACTTTATCCTTTTTTTTTTCAAGTTTGTATTTAAATTCCAGTTAGTCAACATACAGTGTAATATTAGTTTCAGGTGTAGAAGTCAGCGCTTCATCACATCCAACACCCAGTGCTCATCACAAGTGCCCTTCTTAATGCCCATCACTCATTTAGCCCACCCCCCGCCTCCAGCGACACTCAGTTTGTTCCCTGTATTTAAGAGTCTCTTACGTTTGCCTCACTCTCTGTTTTTATCTTATTGTTTCGTTCCCTTCCCCTATGTTCATCTGTTTTGTTTCTTTAATTACACAGGAGTGACGGAAATCACTTAATGTATCACAACAAATTGAGGAAGATATAGGTTAAGTTTCTTAAGCCTTATTAAAAAAATAATAAAGACAGAAAGAACACTGATCAACCATCAATTTACCTCCTCCTTTTAGCCCATCTCAAGTTTTAATTGGGACGCATATTTTTAAGTATACTAATTTAATGATAGCTCGGTTTGTCAATAATGTATAAATATCAAAGTCATAGCTTAATCTTAAATGCAAAATGTACAGATATTGAATCACTGGCTGCAGCTGAATAAAAATGTATGATTTTCATGTGTGAAAAGGATTTGCATGTACAACATTAACATTTTACTGGTTCTTGTCTGTAACTACAGATTAGGAAAACAAATAGAAAAATACAAACTGAAAATTGTACATTTTAGTACCTACTGCCACATTAACAGTTATTTTACCAAAGGAAGTAAATGTATATTATGCTTTGGTCTTATTTTGTGGGAAGGTAATTGTCTCGAATATAAAATGAATTTGTCTTAAGTTTCACATCAGTGTGAGAAGAAATATAGCATAAGGATCACGGGCATGATGGTTATTTAAACCACCTGGGCCTTGATTTCCTCTAAAAAGTAAGGGTAATAACAATACCTACTTCACTGAGTTTTTGTGAGGATTAAGTAAATTAATAAATATAAACAGTGTTTGGCACAAAGCACACACTCACAAGTAGTGGTTATTATTACAGTTAACACGGCCTTCCACCTCAACTTCTTCTTCAAATTAAAAAAAAAAATAACAACGTAGCTTATATTCTATAAGAAGGTTTTAATAAGAGCCAATTTATCCCACTAAGTTAAATATAAAACAGAAATAAGTTATGTTTGAATATTAAAATTCAATATTCTTCTTCCTCTGGGTCTGTTCAGAATTTCAGCGGCGATATTCCACACACATAAACACAATTTCCATTGCTAAGTACTCTCTCTATGGTGCTTAAAAAGCTTCCAAACAGCCAGGAATGTACTTAAGCCGTTTGATTAGCCCCTTATGTCAGATAAATGAACAGTTTTTGTAAACATTAAGTGAAATACGAGTCACTTGAAAGGAGAGATTCTCTGTAGTACAATAAATGTCCCAAAAGGAATGTCTCTGAAATAATAGGATTTTGTTCTCAAAATAAGTCCACCTTGTAAAAAGTCAGAATTTGGGGGACATTAGTATAAAAAGAAGAGGGTTATGAGTGGCAGGATACAAATGGGTGTGTGTGCATGCATCATTTGTAACAGTTCACTTGCACAAAAACACACTTAAACAGGGAGCAAAATCTGGCACAGTTAAATTTGCCAAACAACTATCAGATAAAGGGAAGATACAGCACAGATTAAAAACACAGAAATGATCTCTAGCCATCTAATGAATTAAACACATAAAAGACAAACTAGGTTTCCACACAATTATAGGCATGTAAGGCTAGTCAACGGAATGAATGCTGTGAGAATGCGATCCAAAACTAAGGCTAACGTTGTCCTTCAGAAATAAAAACCAAAAAAATTATCCCTTACAGAAACAGTTCTCCCACTCCCACATCACCAAGCAGAAATGTCTGGGAAAACATAAAGGAATGCACATTCTTCTTTTTTTTTTTTTTTTAAGATTTTATATTTTTTATTTCTTTCGTTGATTTTTTCATTTTACATATGTGTGTGTGTGTGTGTGCGCATATATATAATGTCTATTTATTTTGAAAGAGAGAGCATGCACGGGTAGGTGCATGAGTGGGAGAGGAGCAGAGAGAGAATCCCAAACAGGCTCTGCACTATCAGCCTGATGTGGGGCTTGAACCCACAAACCAAGAGACCACGACCTAAGCCAAAGTTGGATGCTTAACTGATTGAGCTACCGCGGTGCCCCTAAGACTTTAGTTAAGTAATCTCTCCACCTGACAAGGGGCTCGAGCTCACAACCCAGAGATCAAGAGCCACACTCCAACTGAGCCAGCCAAGCACCGGAGGAATGCCCCTTCTGAAAGCAGGCTTATCATCCCTGCCAAATATGATCATGGTCGACATTCACTCACTAATTTCCCCTAGACATGCAAATCCACATTTCCCGGCTAAAAAACTAAAAAAAAAAAAAAGTCAATAAAAAATACACAAAGTCTCATGAAAAAGCATGATTTTAAAGAAAGTTTCATAGACACGGTCATCATAGTGAATTAAAACTTAAAACCTTCTCCCTTTCCTCTCTTCCTCTCCTCTATTTTTATAGAACCACAGCCTGACTTTCTTCCAGATACTAAGATTGTACGGTTTTGCAAAAGCATAAGAAATATCAGAAGTTCTAAAGATATCATTGATTAGCTAGTAAAGATAACCCCCTCTTATCTGTACAATGCCTATCTCTGACTGGTCCAAATTACTTTCCAATAGTTAGCCAATTATGCAATTATTACATAAGGTAGCAAATTGCATTGCTTATTTATAGATAAGCAAATGAAGTCACAGAGGTTAGGAGGTATTATCAGGTCCTTAGGAAAGTCCCAGAAAATCAATTCCAAGCATTAAACTAGCATAACATCCATTCACCAAACATTCCAGAGACTTGCTTAGGCATTGTTCTAGATCAGCAGTGATAAAGAGTGACAAGCTCCTGGTCCTCATGCAGCAGACACAGCAAGAAGGGAAATCAATGGTAAACAAATGTATATCATTAATCACATTATCCCAACCCTATCTTGTTTTTTGTATGTTTGTTTCTTTGTTTGGGTTTTTTGTACGTCATTTATTGCTAAAATGACAAAGGGCCAGATTAAGATCCATGCACATAGCATGGCAGGTTACCATTGGACAAATTCCAGGTTCTTGAGCTGAAGGGGAGAACAACCTTTAACAGACATGTGTAACTCTACTCTACAGTAGCCCCCCACCTTTGTACCAAATCAAAAGGCTTTTAAGGGGAGAAAAGATAATGGGATTGGGAAGAGAGGAATAAGATAGTACTCCTTGTTCCAGAAGAAACTAATCTTTCAAGCTATCATTTCCACTCATCAACTCAAGTTGCCTATGAAATATGTCCCTCTAAGTCCTGGGCCTCTTCATCTACATGAGCATCAGGAACTCAACAACTTTCACTGTGAACTGATTGCCCAAGGTCCTCAGATATGTGAATGACAGAAATAGTTGCATGAAGTAGAGACTTGACCTGTATTCGGTGGATTTAGTGACTTATATTTTCAAATACGTATTTTCATATTGGTAAACAGTTTCATTTACAACATCTACATGTTATATATTTAATATTATAGGCATATGGCCTGAACTTCAGGGGGACAGGGAGCTGGGGAAGGAAGTGATTCTAAATGTAATCAATTCTGTTACTGAGCCGAAAAAAAAAAATTACACATTATAAAATATATGATTTTATAAACTGAGGAAATGGTGCTTTTGAAAAATAAAACAGTGAGTGATTATAAAGACATGTATACTCAAGTTTTCTAATATACACTTATCATCTCAAATGTGATATAGTTACATCTAAACTTGAATCTGTAAAATAATTTCAAATTAAATATTAATCAAAGGTACAATTCTACGAAATCAATTTCATGCATTGCCATTTTAAAGGATGAAGGCAAACTGAGGTATAAATTATTTATAAGAAAAAATAACCCACAATAACATTGAGCTAATTATCACAGTAACTGTAGCATTTCAGGGCAAGAATAGAGGAAGAGAATTTCTTTGTTCATATTTTTCCTAGCCAAAATTTCATGAATAAATCATATGCTTCAACCCTATTTTTAAGAATCTAAAGAAGATTTGAATCTGACATTTTTAAAAACATTCAAAAGGAGCTTTAACTGAATCCATAGCAGCATGTAAAAATATTTCCTCAGTTTGTGTGCGTGTGAATTTGAATGTGTGTGTATACTTTCTGACTTCAATAAAAATCTCTTTAAAATTGGAACCATGTCAGTGCAGCCACTATGGAAAACAGTATGGAGGTTCTTCAAAAAAATAGAACTACTATAAGATCCAGCATTTCTACTTCTGGGTATTTATGAAGGAAATGAAATCACTACCTCACAAAGATAACAGCACTTCCCTGGCCAAGGCAATGGAAACAACCTAGGAATGAACAAATAAAATAAATACGGGGTATGTTTGTGTAAGGGTATATGTGTGTGTGTTTGTATGTGTGTATATATACATGCACACGATGGAATATTATTCAGCCATAAAAAGAAAGGAAATCTTATGGGGCGCCTGGGTGGCTCAGTCAGTTAAGCGTCCGAGTAAGGCTCAGGTCATGATCTTACGGTTCGTGGGTTCGAGCCCCGCGTCAGGCTCTGTGCTGACAGCTCGGAGCCTGAAGCCTGCTTCTGATTCTGTGTCTCCCTCTCTCTCTGCTCATTCCCTGCTCATGTTCTGTCTCTCTCTGTCTCTCAAAAATAAATAAATGTTAAAAAAAAAAAAAAAAAAAAAAGGGTATCCTGTCAGATGCAACAACATGGACAGATCTTGAGGGCGTTATGTTAAGTGAAATAAATGAGACAAAGAAAGACAAACCAAACTCCTAGAAACAGAGTACAGACTAAGGAGTACTAGAGGTGGGTGTGAGATGAGGGAAGAGGGGTGGGGCAAATAGATGAAGGTGATCAAAAATGACCAACTTCCAGTTAAAAGATAAATAAGTCCTAGGGACTATAGGTACCAATACTGTGTTGCATATCTGAAAGTTGCTAAGGGAGATCTTAAAAGTAGATCTTTTTTCTCATCACAAGAAAAAACTTATGATTATACGTGGTGAAAAAATGTGAAACTTACTGTGGTAATCATTTTGCATTATACACATGTATCAAATCATTATGTTGTATACCTGAAAGTAATACAATTTTATATGTCAATTATATCACAATAAAATTAATTAAATTGCAACCGTTTCATTTAAATTAACAACTTTCTGCCCCTCCCCCCTCTTAGTAGCAATGCTATAGCTTAGACAATGGTTATCAGCATAACTGAGTCAGTCAAAAGAAGTAGTTACCAATGTAAAGGACTGTTCTTCTAAGGTCTAGGCTTTATGTCTTACTTACTTTACACAAAAAAAGAGTGTTCTAAAATTTTAAAATATTTAACATGGTTGTTTTATACTTACATGAAAAATATTTATATATATAAATATAAGCTTATATTTATATATATAAATTTATATTTATATTTACATGAAAAATATTTATATTATATTTTTTAAGCTAATTTACCTTGAGAGAAAGAGAGAGAGCAGGGGAGGGGCAGAGTGAGAGGGAGAGAGAGCAAGAGAGCAAGAGAGAGTGAGAGGGAGAGAGAGCAAGAGAGAGGGAGAGAGAGAGAGAGAGAGAGAGAGAGAGAGAAGAGAGAGAGAGAGTCTCCCAAGAAGGCTTTACACCATCAACGCAGAGCCCGATGTGGGGATCGAACCCACAAACCAGAAGATGATCACCTGAGCCGAAACCAAGAGCCGACCACTTAACCAAATGAGCCACCCAGAGATCCCCAAAATGTTTATGCTTTTAAATATTCATATTAATGTGAGCAATGCTTTATTCTGTTAATTTTTATATCTAACACCATAAAAGAAAAATCTAAATTCTAAAGATTTTGGAAGGATTCTCTGTGGTTATGCCTCACAATCGATGTTCAAGCAGTGTATATTAGATTAGTAATGCAAACATTGGTATAAAATTTTAAACTATACATTTAAGTATTTAAATCTAAATCTAAATGTTAATGAATAGTTTGTTCCAATGTGGGGGGGGGTGATACTTATTTCTCTTGATATATGTTCATACATATTTCTTTTTCAATATCTGTGCAAGTATCCACTGTTTAGTTTAAATTCCAAAACTTAATTTCATTCTATTTAAGGTATAATAAATTCCATGGTCTGAGTTAATGATCAGAATATGGTATTAAATAAATGAATGTTATACTTGAAACTCTTTTCAGAAAAATTAGCTGAGATATAGTCACAGATTTAACTTGCCGCTGGAGTTGATTCTAGAAAAAAAAAAAAATTTCTACATAGAAGAAAAAAAAAAAAAAAGGTGAGGCATAAAACACACCAGGCTAAAAAAGATAGATAATGGATGCGGTCTCTCATTTCTACTGGGGAAACAAAATGCCAAATTGCACATTAGCACCTTCAAATATAAAGAAACCTTTTTTTTTTTTTCCCATTATTGTTGGTTGGTAGGGATCGTTATACAGAACTGTTTACTGACAGAGATTTAGTAATAACACTCCCTTTGTGACCCATACTAGGTACAAGTTACAGTATTTAGAATTAAGTGCAAGGGACGCTTGGGTGACTCAGTTGGTTAAGTGTCCCACTCCTGATATCAGCTCAGATAGTGATCTCACATTTCGTGGGATTAAGCCCCCAGTTGTGCTCAGTGCTGACAGAGTGGAGCTTACTTGGGATTCTCTCTCTCTCTCCCCTCCCCTTTTCCTCCTTCCCTGCTTGCAGGCATGTGTGCTCTCTCTCAAAATAAATAAATAAACTTAAAAAAAAAGGAATTAAGTGGTAAATACAATCTAATTACAATACAGGAGTTACATAATATGATAAAGGAATACAGGGTGATATGGGTAAGGTTAAACTTGATGTGACAGTGGGAGGGGTAGGATGTGCAGAAAAGGAGGCTAAGAGTAAAGGATGGATCTTCTGAACTCTGAAACATAAATATTTTTTTCCAGACCAAAGAGGTAGGGGTAGGAGACCATGAATTTTAGGCCACCAATGCCAGGATCACACAGACCCTTGCAAATCATTTTCAAGGGTTTAGATTTTAGGGGCATTGGAGAATCTCTGAGTGAACAATCAAGAGGGACAGATCAGATTTTTACTTGCAAAATAGTATTACAGCTATGTAGTTGAGAAATAATGGTGACACAAATTAGAAGAATAGTGAGAGGAATGAAGGTAAGTGGAAAAATCCTACAGCTATTCAAGACAAATCATCAGCAAGACTTGAGGATCAACTGATAGGAACAGATGGAAAGAAAGGAAGAAAGAATTAATCTCAAGTTTCTAGTCTGGAGAGCCAAATGGATGGTGGTATCCCTTTCAGAGCTAGGAAAAACTAGAGGAAAGGCAGGAATGGAAAGGAAGATGGTTAAGTCTCATATTGGACATTTCAGCTGGAGATACTACCAGGATCTCCAAATGGAGCTAACTGTGGAAGTCAAGGCTAGAGACAAGAGAACAGGGAGTGAAACAGGACAATAGTTCTAGAAGAATCCAAAGAGGTAGGTGTGGTCATCCAAGGCAAACCACAGAGCAAAAAGAGAAAAATAAACACTCTAGGAATTTGAACATTTCAGCTATAAGCCAAGACTAGTCTAGATATAAATAAGAAGAAAATCAATAGCAGGTAGATGGTGGACCTTGCTAGTTGGCTAGTGAACATCCATTTTTCTGTTCTTCCTTTTAGCAAAATACCAAACGTTGTTTGGGGAAGAAATGAGCTAGTTAAAAACATTTCTCCTTACTAAAAAGAAAACTGCAGGCTCAAGGTAGAGTCACTTCCCCAGGACAGCAAACCAAGACTTAATTGTAGTTTCAACCTCTCCAGGAAGGGAATTTTAAGACAATAAATCTGAAAATTTCTGGTCAACACCAATGAGGTAATCTGTCACAGGGGCCCTCTCCATTCCCCAAAGGAAGATGAGGTCATGTGTATGATAAGACCCCCTGCCCTTCCCCTGATGGAAGGTGACCTTGCCTGAAACAATCCTTTCTTTTCTTTTGCTAATAACAACTGGCCCTACCCTACTTCCTATAAAAACCTTTCATTTGTTGATGTACTCCTGGGAGCATCTTTCTACTTGCTACAGGGATGCTGCCTGATTCATGAATCACTTAATAAAGTATAACTCCCTTGAATTTTGTTTTTGAACACCATACATCTTTGAAACTAAAGGTGGCCATGTGACCTAGGTCTAGCCAATGAAATGTAATAGACTTCTACTGGGTGAAGATTTCCAGAAATTTACTGTCTTGATAAAAAAAAAAAAAAAAAAAAAAAAAAAAGCAAGGGTAGGGGGACGGGGATAGCTGCTGATTTTTTACACTCCTCCTTCTAGTAAAGCACAGAAAGGTGATATTGAGAGGTACAGCCATCAGCTTGTAACCACAAGGAAGAAAGCCACATACTAGGGCTGGCAGAGCAGAAAAATAAAAGGAAGCTGGATTCTTGGAGCTGCCATACTTCTCTGGTACAGCCTTCCTCCAGAATCAATTTTAAACCTGTCTGGTAAATTGCCTGACTTTAGTTACATGCAGTAGAATGTAATCCTGATCTAGCTGGGTGCCACGAAATTCTGGGAAAGTGAACGTTTCACAAAGGAGGTCAATTGTGTCAAATGCTTGCAAGAGGTAAATTATATCCATTATAGAAAGCAAAGTTTAGAAAGCTGAGGTCAAGACTATTAACAGTAACAGGATATTAGTGAGAGAAAAGGGTAAGGCCACACACACTGCTGAGCACCTCTTTGCAAAGTTTTGGTAAAGCGCCATATTTGAATTGTTTGGAATATTGAGTGGTCCCCTGTTATAGCCTTCAACATAGTGATGTAGGAGAAGAAAACATCCCTGGAAGAAAGAAAAAAAAAAAAAAAAGAAATAGAATAGTATATCATAATCTTACTCTTTTGCTCTTGAAACAAAGAAACCATGTAGATAAATAACCACAAACCTGAACCTGAGATACTTAGACAATTTTGAAAATGTACGTCCACCCACAAAATACCAAACACTAGTTTTCATCCAAAATGCATTCTGAGAAAATTGTTTTCTGAAAAAAAAAAAATGGCATTCCATAAAAATGTGTGAATTGTAGTAACTTAGATCTCCTACTCATGTTTCTTAGGATTCATTAATATTTTAAACCCTCAAAAGTCTTATAGAAAAGAGATATGTTTAGAAATTTGTTTAAAGACTTATTTTACAAATTATTTTTTGACAGCTTACAGAAATGCTTCACTGGAACACATTTTGAGAAAGGCCACAATGAAATATTTCAATGCTGGCCATGCCAATGACAATAATTCTATAAGCCCTCAAAAATATATTTATCATAAAAGACATACCATGCACTGATATACGAAGACTATCTATCATTTCACAAATATTTATACGGATTTTAAGTACACTTATTATGAGAGGATTGACTCTGGGAACAAAAAAAACTCATCTGAATGTAAGCGTATGTGGCATTAGTTTGTCAGCCTTTACTTACCTGCAATGAAGAGAAACATTTTTTGGAACCATAGTAATGCGCCTAACACAGTAAATAGCACATAATACAACAGCTACCATTTATATAATGCTTGTCAACCAGGCACAGTTCTAAGCCCCTTGTATATATCAACTTATTTAATCCTCCTCAAACCTCTCTAAGTAGAAGTAAAGTCCCCTTTTTTTACAGGTGAGAAAACTGAAACATAAAGAGCTTAAGTAAATTCACCAAGGTCATAAATGAACATATACTGCATTTGTGGAGAACAAAATTAAGGACAGAATTAGTTGTAACTAATTCTATACAAATTATATATGTGCGAATCTACACAAAATATATATGTGTATACATATATACAAAATATCCATGTACAAATTCTATTTGTAACTATAAAGAATGTTCACAATGTACTCTATGGATAAAAACCTTTATACAGGGTTAAGGGAACCCATTATATTCAAACAACACAAACTCCTCTTGGAATAGAACGTAAGAAATGTATGGTTATTCACCCGGGGTTGATGATTAAAATTTTAAGAGAGGCTTAAAGAATTGTAAACCAACATAGCTCAGAAGGAACAGAGACTTAAGTGTTTCCGGGGGGGAAAGGAAAGAAGGAAGGAAGGAAGGAAGGAAGGAAGGAAGGAAGGAAGGAAGGAAGGAAGGAAG
>NC_064810.1:31493639-31532549 GCF_023721935.1 Panthera uncia
AAGGAAGGAAGGAAGGAAGGAAGGAAGGAAGGAAGGAAGGAAGGAAGAAGGGACGGAGGGAAAGAAAGAAAGAAAGAAAGAAAGAAAGAAAGAAAGAAAGAAAGAAAGAAAGAAAAGGAAGGAAGGGAAGGAAGGAAGGAAGGAAGGAAGGAAGGAAGAAAGAAAGAAGAAAAAAAGAAAGAAAAATATTACAGAGTATGACCACAGAATTCAAGTTTTTAGTTTTTGGTGATTTAGGCAAAAGATGAAAAGAAAGGAATTAAAGGCACCTGTCAACATGCTCTCACTCCACCAGCCACAAAAATATTTCTCCTCTCCTTTGGAATTTTGGCTCACTGCTACTTTCTTTCCTGAGGTAGTCCCAAAGGAAAATATGCTATAATCATATTTTCCAAGAATTCCCTTAAGCAAGATTCAACAAGGTTACGACCTGTCATACACTTTCATTTTAGAACTAAGGGAAGTCACCTGAGTAAGCTATGACAAGTGCCGAGTTATGTGATCAAAATGCTCTCGGTGTCCTTCTCCATCAAACACAGACTCCTAATCCATTTTCTGGTGTCTGACAGAGATAAGAATCTGATAAAATGGTAACTTAATGTGACTCAATCTAGATAAAGTACAGTATCCTGTGGTAAAGAGATATAGGGTGATAGAGATTGAGAAAGAGTATAAATCCTTAGGGGGAAGGGATGTCCTTTCCCATTTTGTTTGAAGTATCTGGCTTTTCTTCTAAGTTTTACTCCATTATTTACTGGATAAGATTTAAAATGTCCCCATTCAGGCATACTAAATAACTTGGTAATAAACTTTTATTCCTCTTGACAAGTGTAAAATGTCACAGGCACTATTAAAACTTCAATTTAGACCTTAGATTAAATATGACTTAAAATGTTACTAAAGCTACAATTTCCACTCTGGAAATACTAAGAGACTGAGATTAAAACAGTTTTATTATACTTAGAAACCTAAATTAAACAACAGATATAATTTATCAAAAATTAGGCCCCACTTAATGACTATCTTCAAACATATGAGCCGCTACATTAAAAAAAATGGCTTTTCTGTTATCAGCATGTAAAATGAAAGAGATTTCTACGGAATAGGATTTAAGTAAATTAAAGTAATAACTTTGTGTTAACATATGCTGATGCATGTAAGGGGTACTGATGATGGAGGCTAGATAATCTTTAGCTCTGAACCTCTTTTAATACAACAAATGATCTTTAGACAATTTAAAAGTCAGAGGAACAGATTAAATGACTTCCAAATGACCCTTCCAGCATCATTCTATTCTTATTAATAAATTCCAGTTTTTCCATAGTTTTAATTCTAGAAAATGTGAAGTATAAAAATTATATACACACATGGCATTTCACTTTTGGATTAAGTAAATACAACCTTCCTTTGAACTTGCTTCAAAACACCTAAGATACAAGTTCATGCATTACTTTTCTTGGTAAACAATGTTATGGATACAGATAAAGCTTTGAGTGTCCTATTCTCTGCTTAATATCCCACTGTCTGTAATTAACCGTACATAGCCAACAATTTTCTTTTCCTTCTGCATCCAAGCAAATGTATTTTTCTACTGTTCCAAGTTTAATCCTTACCATAACCACACCCCCACCCCAGCCCCCAGCACATACTCTCTCTCTACCTTTCTTCTGCTTACCTCTCTCTCTTTTCCCTTGTCTGTCTCATTCCCTATCCTCCTACTTACTCTCCCCTCTTTCTTCTCCCCTGCTCTGTCTCCTGGAGTCTCCCCTCCTGTTATTCTGGATGTGTTTCCCTCAGTGTACTTCCTGTGCTTTTCTTTCTGTGTGTTTCCTTCTCTCTAATTCTGCCCCTGACTTGCTAGTCTCCTATACATCCTTTTCCACTCTCCCCTGCCCTCTCTCCTGGTTCAGAAATTCAGTGTAATTCACCAAAAATCATGTTCTACCTACTTCTCTTAAAAAAACAAAACAAACAAAAAAAAAACACTGGATTTACATTCCAAAAGGTTTTTTGTTGTTGTTGTTGTTTTGGTTCTAGGGGATGAACAGGGGTCTACGAACTCTAGCACAATGTAGAAGAGTGCTTCTCAAATTTGAATTTGCAAAAGCCACATTGTAATACTGTTAAAATACAGGGTCTGATTCAGTTGGTATGCAATGGGGCCCATCATTCATCACCTCTAACTTGCTTCCAGGTAATGCCAGTGCTGCTGGTTCCTAACCACATTATGACTAGAAGCCTCTAGTTGCTGCCTGGAGCAGACCCAATCCTTCCATACCTGAATTTGCTTCTCCCACATAGCTAGACACAACATTACTGTCTATATGGGTTTTTTCCCTTTCTTTCCTTCCTTCCTTCCTTCTTTCTTTCTTTTCTTTTCTTTCTTTCTTTCTTTCTTTCTTTCTTTCTTTCTTTCTTTCTCTTTCTTTTGAGTTTATTTATTTATTTTGAGAGAGACAGCATGAGAGCAGGGGAGGGGCAGAGAGAGAGGGAGAGAGAACCCTAAGCAGGTTCAGCATTCTGTGTCTCCCTCTCTCTCTGACCCTCCCCCGTTCATGCTCTGTCTCTCTCTGTCTCAAAAATAAACGTTAAAAAAAAAATTAAAAAAAAAAAGGGGGCGCCTGGGTGGCTCAGTTGGTTAAGCGGCCGACTTCGGCTCAGGTCATGATCTCGCAGTCCATGAGTTCGAGCCCCGCGTCAGGTCTGTGCTGACAGCTCAGAGCCTGGAGCCTGCTTCAGATTCTTTGTCTCCCTCTCTCTGACCCTCCCCCATTCATGCTCTGTCTCTCTCTGTCTCAAAAATAAATAAACGTTAAAAAAAATTTTTTTTTAAAAAAGAAAAAACACCATTTTTTGGATAAACTATATTTTGGTATTCTTCACATATTTATTTAATTTCTGTTTAAAAACATTTTTAATGCCCACTTTGGGTAACAAAGAAACAGAGAACTTTTATGCCCCCCGAAACATACAATAATAATTTATTCTAGCCGGACATAAAAAAATTTTAATTGATAATTAATGACAGTTTAAGATAACTTATATTGTATTAATTAAAATTAAGCATACTAAAAAGGTTTAGGTATGTTTTGTTAAATTTGTCACTAGTTTTAAAATACATACAAATGATTCTCAAGTTGGTCTGTGTATGTGAGAAAGACTTCTAGCATTTAAGTCTTCAGTAAATTAAGATGATTAAAAGGAGGAATGATATGATAACATTGGAGAGGTAACCAGATCTAGCTTGTTCTTTTAATATTTTTTACAGACAGAACTCTTGATAGGAGGAGACACTGCCAAGAATTTCTCATAAATAACTAAATACTGAATTGATTTTCTGGGAGCCTCAAGGGGCTTTTATATCTAAGTATCAACTAGTGTTGAAAAAATCATCTTAGTACTTTTCAGCACGTATGAATGCAATCAAGTTTTTGAGAAAATAAAAGGAGTGGCTCATGAGACTGCTAACGGTATATATAACCCCTAACCCCATGATTACTGGATTGAATCTTGTCCAGGATGGTGTATCTAGGAATATTCAGCAGAAGAAAGCTCTCTGGTCAGATCCAACCTAGAGACCTAACTTTTCCAATTAGTCTTTATTACACAGATATGCGTTCCAACATATCCAATGCCTTTTTTGGCTACCTAAGACCGAATATTAGTAAATAGGGAATAGTTTTCCCCAGAGAATATACAGGGACCTTAGGATATCTAAAAGGATACCTCCCCAACGTTCACCAGTAGTTAACTGTCAGTAATGATATTACAAGAACATGTATGTATTTTTTAAAGTGTTCTGTAATAAAAAATGAAACACAAGTTTCCAAAGTTTTGTAAAAATGATCTCTGTAAGCTTATTACTTCTGACGGTAATTTGCATTTGACGGTTCATGGAGGTGGAGATCTCAGCATGGGACTGGTGTCCTTGCACAGAGTAAAGAGACCAGAGCTTTCTCTCTACCATGTGAGAAACTGAGAAAAGAACTTTCACCAGAACACGACCATGCTGGCCCCGGATCTCCACCTCCCAGCCTCCAGAACTGTGAGAAACAAATGTGTGTTGCACAAGCCACTCAGTACGTGGCGTTCTTGTTATAGTAGCACAAGCTTAGACAGGCAACAACAAAAGAACATATTCTGATCGATAGTAAACACTCAAGTCTTTAAGTAAACATAAAAATGTCACAGAATTTAGCAATACTGCCTCTTTATTTAACTGAATAAATATATACATTAGGAAATACATGAATGTTATCCCAACTGTAAAAGTTATAAAAGTGAATTTTTTCATTTGTCGCTGCAACAAAAATGATTTTAGTCAACACTATTGCATGTCCTGCATTAGCACTGAGGATTCAAAGGTAAGGGTCAATTTCTCATACCATGGATTTCAACTCAAGGTGGAATTTAATATATTCAACACATTTCATACTCAACCAGAAATTAATTTAAGACAATTTAATTCCTGAAGCATTGTACTTACATTTTAGTATGTTAACACACATTTTTATTTTATTTTATTTATTTTATTTTATTTTATTTGAGAGAGAGCATGTGAGCAAGGAAGAAGGGGAGAGGAAGTGAGAGTGAGAGTGAGAGTGAGAGTGAGAGTGAGAGTGAGAGAGAGAGAGAGCGAGAGAGAGAGAGAGAGAGAATTCTAAGCAGGCTCCATTCTAAGCACAGAGCCTGATGCGAGGCTCAATCCCATGACCCTGGTATCAAGACCTGAGCCAAAACAGAGAGTCAGGCACTCAACCAACTGAGCCACCAAGTGCCCCAACACATGTCATTAAATTTAAAATGAAGTGAGTCCATTTTTCAGAAGCATCCAGATCCCCTTTATATAAAAAGAATCTAGTAACTGACAATAATGAGGTAAAGAGAAAAAAGGTAATGAAAATAATAGCACCAACAATTACATTTACAATTCATAATTTATGGTTTCTAATTATGTGACAGTCCCTGTGCTATACTTTATATGCATAATTTCATTTAATCATGAATCAATTCTGGAACAAAGAATCAGTTCATTTCAGAATATAAGTGGACCAGAAAGTAAAAGATTACAAACTCATGAAACTAAATGACTCTTTAACATTCTTTCTTTGAATAATGAAAACAAAAATAAGATATAAAAAAGGTTTTAGAATGTGGTGAAACACCTGAAAATGGCAAGTTAAAAAAATAAAACAAATTAAGTAGAGGAAACAAAGATTTTTTTTTTTTTATGTTTTTATTTATTGATTTTGAAAGAGACAGTGCACGGGGAGAAGTGAGAGGGGGAGACACTCCTGAGTAGGCCCCTCCCTGTCAGCATGGAGCCCAATGTGGGGCTCAAACCCACGAAACCGAGATCATGACCTGAGACGAAATCAAGAGTCGGACGGTTAACTGACTGAGCCACCCAGGCACCCCAATTAAAGATGCAATATACAGCAAATTCAGCTTCAAAGATAAAAGTCTATCAGGGAACAATGTGTGTGTGTGTGTGTGTGTGTGTGTGTGTGTGTGTGTGTATAAATTGTATAAATAATTCTAGTGTTTGACCATAATAGAGGTCATATTGTGTGTGTGTGCACACACACTCAATCAATATTTTAAAATATAATGGCATATTCTACTTCTACCTGCTCATCTGAACCATTTCACCTCTAGGAGTAATCCTTCCATCTTCCAAGGTCCAGAGTTTGGGAATACATTCTATTGTACCTAGGTAAACACATGACTACTTAGCATGCATGGTCAATTCAGTTGTCATTTTACCAAAAGGAGGAAAATTGGAGAAGTCAAAATCTAAATCATTTTAAGCAGTACCATTTAATAATAACAAAAACAAAAGATGATGATATATTGAAAGTCATGGGAAAATATTACCTCAAGATATAAACATTCACCTCAAAGTAATTACTATTAAAATGTACCCCAGTTAATAAAATCTGGGAAGACTTAATCTTTGATTAATTGGACAAAATGATTTTTTTTTCAGGAAAGATAGTTCCCTGGTTTTGCTGCTAAGACAGCAAGCAGATGTCTGCCTGGTCTGAAGGGAATTTCTTTTCCTCAAGAGAAAACAGCTTAAATAGGAAACAAATAGCCATATGCTGGCTGTGCACTGCTTGGCAGATGACGTAGAGGGCCACGTTCTACGATGGAAAGCATGAGGGTCAAGGTTCAAATTAATTTTCCTTAAAATTCAATGCAATTACCCAAGATCAAATTACTTATGAAATATAAGTTGTGTCTAAGAATTGGGCTATCAATTTGTGCCAGGCATACAATGGAGTTCTAAATTTAGTGAGTGATAATGGTGGGTATTGAAGAATGGGCCCATAAAATATTTTCCTAAACAGTTAGTAGACTCTTGAATGGAGCTAATACAAGGCAAGCAAGAAAATACTGCTTGCAAGCCCCTTTTAGAAAGCCTCGTTTGAAACTGAATTTGATAAAGTTTTCAGAAATCTTACAAACAGCAAGCATCAATATCTCCTAAATTTTCCAACTTAATGTCTCCATCATGATATATCATTCTTGGTTTGCAAAGAAATGTAAGAATTAAAAACTAAATTAAAAAAAATACAACTGTGGATAAAAAAATTTCTTGTCCAGAGATAAACTTCCAAAAGTTTCAGGAAACTTTAGGTGTAAGGACCATTATACATTTCTTACCATTCGAATTTTTAGAATATATAATTGTGTGAGGTGACTTTTTAATTGCATTGAAAGTGATTTTTCAAGGACAAGAAAGGAATACAGCTTTTACTACATGGCAAGGACAGGCACCAAAAGTCTGGCCACTGCTTTTCACTGGGTCTAACCAGATTACAATTGGCTTTTAAATTAAGAAAATAAAAATAAACAATCCTATTAAATAATGACTGCAATCCTTTTGGGGCATTATGTAAATGTCAATAAATATTAAAAACACAAAAGACACAATTGTTATCTTTTCTTTACAGAAATGAAGATTTTTAAATGGCATTCAATATCTTTTTTTTTTTTTTCAAAGTTTGAGAGATTGACAATTGTTAGGAACCAAGAAACCCAGTTGTTGTTACAGCTGTAAAACTTGGTTTAAAGGCAAATGAAACACAAAAAATAAATGTTTTTAAAAGCATTACCAACAACTGTGCTGTGAAACCTGTGTTGCCCCATAGACACTTTTGTTAATGTTATTACTTTGGGCTACAGGATCACTAAGAAATTAGATGCAATCTTTGCCTTCCTGTGTCTTTGTCTTTCGGAACAATAAGAATAGTTATTGAACTTCTGGTACCAAAACTAAGAAAATAAAAAAAAAAAAAGTAATAATATTCTCCAAGAAAATATAAAACCAAAGTAAAACTGTACCTTACAGATTTAACCTACAAGCAATATGACCTATGGTTCCCCAGACCTCCCCTCCTCCAACCAACCCCCTACCCCTACACAACCTGGTTTATGTAACATACAAAAACCTACCTTCCATTGTAGGATGCAAACATATTTTAGAATGGTGAATTAGCAGTAACCATTGCCTAAAATAAATAACTGAAATATATGTGAACTAAGTTACTACATATCTATTTGTAGTGCACTAAAGCCTGAGTTTACAAAATAAGTTTCCAAATTTTTTAAAGACACAAAATCTATTTTAACTCAGAGCACTTAATTTTTCCCCATGTAACTTATGTAACCAAATAATACAATTTATCCAAGTAAAAACATGCTTTTAATTAATGCAATTAAACAAGTATAAAAACTGTTGATAGCAAACACTACTCAAACTTTTTTCAGGGTTTAGAATATTTATTATCACTAATAAAAATCTTTGCTATCAAACTGTCTTTATTAATATCCAAATATATTTGCTAAATATACACTATCTATACATTCTGGCTTTATACATACATGAATTGTTACTGAGTATGATCTTAAAGCATTGTTTAAAGTACTTTAAATTTTCTTCAGTAAATTATAATATTCTTTTTTCTCTGGAGCTTGAAACATTTTGGTATATCACACTAAAATTTGTGACTTATGCATTCAGGGACTATGTATTTGAATATTTTACTGGTAAAAGTTATATAATGATCTTATATCTGGTTTCACTTCCATGACGGTATATTTGTTGACTAAGACTGGAAGAGTATTTCCCAGAATGGACTCACAAATTAATGGAACGTCTTGCTTAGAAAAAAAGAATTTAACTGGAAACTAATAATGTCTTTTAAAATAGCTACACAAAAGCCAGATTAGAAAAACACAGCTCTCTAAACTCCAGTGCTTTAAGGGTATCTTGATCATCTGAAGTAAAACTAAAGGAGTTTTGAAAAAAAAAAAAAGATCTAAAGGCGGCTGGGTGACTCAGTTGGTTAAGTGTTGGAATTCAGCTCAGGTCATGATCTCACGGTTCATGAGTTCGAGCCCTGAATTGTGCTCTGTGCTGACAGCTCAGACCCTGGATCCTGCTTCAGATTCTGTGTCTCCCTCTCTCTGCCCCTACCTGTTGACTTTCTCTCTCTCTCTCAAAAATAAATAAACATTAAAAACAATAATTTAAAAAAAAAAGAAAGAAAGGCAAGATCTAGAAGGTAAGCATTTAGACATTCTATTTAAGTGTAACCTTTTCTAAAAATTCTGGCAATAATCAGAATTTAAGTAGAGTAAGAAATAACACAGAAACACAAGATGATCTTTTATATGTCTATTGGTATACACTTCATTTATAAGGAATTATAATTTCAGGGAATAAACAATGACTCTGTTTTTCCCTCCAGTCTCCAGTTTCTTAACTACCAAGAATAAGAGTTGGCCTAGGTCATCTACATCATTTTTCGGGATTCTCTAAATTTGTTTTCAAATGTTAACTTAATTTTATCTCCACAGGGAATAAGCATTCTAAATATAAACATGTCAAAAGCTAGAAAAGGTATTAATATCATAACCTCAAAGATGACTTTATCAAAATATATACATCCTTTTATAAAAACATTTAAACTTCTTTCGCCTGTGCTACATTTAAAGTTGGGATAAAGAAAAAGAGAAAAAGAAAAAAAAAAAAGAAAACAAAATAACCTGCTACTATGATTACAACTTTTATACTTCTCATTGATGTAGTTCTAAGATTTTCACTGGGAATCAAGGCAATAAGAGAACGTACATAAGTTTATGATGAAGTAAATGTGAACAGAGAAATATAAACTTGAGTTTCAAGTAAATGTTTTAAAAATGTGAATGGTTAGTGCTGACATAGTCTTCAATGGTTATTTGCATTTTTAGCTAATTAAATTTTATGCTCATATTAGACATCTTTGGCATTGTCTCATTGTAAGTACTACATAGTTCTGAGTGTGATCAACTCATCTAAATTCTTGGGAGCTGATTCCACATTAATAATCTGATTAAGTTGTAAAATCTGTTTCAAAATTCTTTATATAACTGTGTAATTATCTGTGAATCTATATATTCAAGCTCTAGTTGAATAATGGAGATAATGTCAGAGATTATGAAACTGATTATATAATTAAAATTTTGAACATAAATTATATCAAAACATCAATCATCTTGAAAAATATTATATATAAATTTACATATAGTTATGTATTCAGGTTCACCTGTAATTTTATGTAGTTAAAGTGAATTAGAGATCTAAATTTCATCTCTTTCCAGCCAATCCCTATGTAATTCATATATATATATATATATATGCATATATATGTGTATATATATTTATATATGTGTGTGTATATACATGTATATATATATATATACATATATATATATATATGTATATATATATACACACATGCATACACAGAATGATTCTTTCAAGGAAATGAAACCCTCTGCCTACCTCTTAAATGTTTCTTGAAAATAAGAGAAGCCCAATTTGTATTCAAACATATTACACACTTAGACTCTAGATATACAACAACTTAATCATTAGTCAACAGATCCTTCTTGAGGTCATTGCAAATGAGCTACATTTGGTATTTATGCATATAAACTAAACCATTAACTACCTAAGGATGACATACACGGGTTTTCCTCCCACAGTGCACTACAACAGCCAAGATAATAAAGAATGAGGCACATACATACATTTCTCTAGCTATAGTTTACCAGAAGTATAATATATTTCTAAGAATTAGAAACAGTTTAAAACCTTATCTATACCACCAGTTGAAAGTATTTCTCCAAATGAAGACAAGTGAAAAATACCCCATGCTATTCTTTTTAGAGAAACATACGGATATTCGATATATTTAAAAGCAACAAAGGAGAAGAACTAAATCGATTTCAGTGAAAATGTTCAACAGAAAGCTGCTCCAAATTAAAAGTAAAATGGTTCAACAACTATGGGCAAATCCCAATTTAGCTTTGAATAACCAGTTACAATGAAAACTATGAAACAATTAAATAGGTAGAGGATCGTATTCAAATAGAAAGCTAAAAATTTTCCTCAGGTAAAGCCTGGGATACAGATTTGACTTTTTATTACCATTCTCCAGGCAAATAATCCCAATGTACCATTCCCGCTGTAAAAGCCCGTTTTACTTACTAGCCACCTCCAGCGATGCATTATGGCTCACGGCCTCTCCGAGGTAATTCCTTGCTACACAGACGTAGACCCCCTCATCAGGCCTGCTTTTTCGTCCATGTACTATACGTAAGAAAAATAAAGATCCACTTGGCAGCAACATTCGGTGTGATCGAGGGTCATCTTTGTCCGTCTCCACTCTCTCCCCCCCTTTGTACCATTCGATAGTGGGTGTGGGGCGGCCTTCAGCTTTACAGTTCAAAGTTGCAGGTTCTCCTTTCGACACAATTAGGTCCGAAGGGTGTTCAACAATGCGAGGTGGAAAATCTTCCTGACGAAGACGGGAGCCTGCAGAAGAAATGATGAAATATCTTCATATTACCACTTGGAAACAGTTACGGAACTTAGTCTAAAAGCCTAGGCTTGGGGCGCCTGGGTGGCTCAGTCGGTTGAGTGCCCGACTTCGGCTCAGGTCATGATCTCACAGTTCCTGAGTTCGAGCCCGGCGTCGGGCTCTGAGCTGACAGCTCAGAGCCTGGAGCCTGTTTCGGATTCTGCGTCTCCCTCTCTCTCTGCCCCTTCCCCGCTCATGCTCTGTCTCTCTCTGTCTTCAAAAATGAATAAACATTAAAAAAAAAAATTATAAAAAAATAAAAGCCTAGGCTTAAGCACTACTATGTAAACAGGGGATACTACTGACTACGTAAACAGGGGATAATACTGACTACCCTGCCATCCCTATTTACTAATTAATCCTTCTGTTGTCCACCTTAAGCACATCTTCCAATTCTTGAATCCTGTTGGCCCTCCACTTAGAAAGTGCTCTTGCTTAAATTTTGCCTGGACAAATTCTGTCTGCTCTTCAAATCCCTTGACCACAAATGCTTTCAGAACCCATCATCCTGTCTGTACAGACCACATTCTGTGCCTGTTTTCTGCAGAGGAATGTGTGAGAGAATTGTAGAGCATTACAAATAATTGTATGGATTCTGAGAATCTCCTTTGTAACTAACATCAATCAACACTTTAAAAAACTATTCAGTACACTAGTGAAATTCATATTCAAATACATGCTGAAACTGCTCTCTATATAGATTTTTATATCTTCCTAAATAATAGAACTATGCATGTGTGTACACTTTCCCAGAATTTGAATGAATTTCATTAGGTACCAATAATTATATGTTAATATTTAATATACTTCAAAGATGAAATGTTATATAACTGAGTTTAAATAATTAAATTTAACATAAAATGAAAAAGGACCTTGGGTGAGGGCCTACATTCTGTACCTTATGGATTACTTAATAAGTGAAGTCCTGAGTGTACATATCATTTAAATATTTCCTGTGTCTGTACTTTATTTTTTCCCAGTGAGATTATAACTTTTGAAACAGGGATAAAGATTCATATTTTTTAATATTCCTACCATATTGCTACCACGGAAAGATTTAATATGTAAATTTCTTAAAGATTTCTCAAATGCAACAGCCCAAGGCTTAATTTAATTGAGCCCCAAACCTTGATCTTATCTAGTCATCCAATCTCAATGAATAATGCAAAGTAGAAACCAGGCTTCCTTGACGCCTCCCTTTCTTTCCCCTATTTCTTAAATCCATCTATTCCTCTCTGTCTTCACAGCCAGATCAACCCAGATCAAACCCAGAATAAACTACTATCAATTCCCACCAGGATTTAGGAAAGCTCTTAAATAGCTTCACTTCAGTGTAGCCAGATGAAGGCTTTGAAATGCAAATACAATCTGGGTTCTCCCCTACTTCAGGGGCTCTTAAAATAAACTCACTGCTCTTAAGATAAAGTCTTTAACAAGATCTACAAGAGTGTGCTCATTCCCCTATCTGGCTCTCCAGACTCTTCCTGTTCCTCTTCTTTCTCTGATTTTCTCCACCTTGTGTTACTTTACAAACACATTGTGATTTCTTCTGCCACAGGCCTACACCTGCCACAGGGTCTGTGTTGGAAATGATCTTACCCTAGTTAACATCCACTTTCCTTTCAAATCTCTGTCCTCCCTGATCTTACCACAAAAATTAAATGACCCTTTTATAAACCTAAACACCACTATATAGTTAAGGTTGGTAAGAATGATCAGAATTACAATTTGAATTTTTTTGTTTGATGCTTTGAATACCATCTTTCCCATTAGTCTATAAGATCTATGGGTCTGATTTTGCTCATGGTTGCTTCTCTTACACCTGGCAGAGTGCTGAGCACACCATAGGTACTCAATAAATATGTGTTGAATAAATGAAAAATGAATGAAGGGCTGATGGAGAAGACCTATTTGAATGGAATGATCTGAGGCTTAATAATCATGTATTCTGTGAAGAGACATTAAAGATTTTATTTTTTAAATTGTAACCATATCCATACTATTCAATCTTTCGTAGACTCTGCACGGGCTGATGTACATCTCTAATTTGTAATTACTACAATTAACATTATTTTCTCAATGAAATGAACAAGTGAATGATGAAATTAAAAGAGCATTTGCTTATATCAATCCTGAAATAACAAAAAGTATCATCTGAAATACTGAGTAATAGTTTTACAATCTGAAATATTGAGAAACAGCTTTAGTTCAATGCATGGTATACAACATACCATAAATTCTTTAAATGAAACCGGGTTCTAAAGGAGGAAGATATAAACCAGCAACATGGGGAAAAAATAACTTGGAAACTCATATCCTCTCACAAAGGCTATACTGAAGTCAAATGAAATTTAAGTTAGATTTTAGATTACTCAATTGCAAATGCTAGAAAATTTCAGAAAATAAAACATTATAATATATTACCAGCCTTGACTTTGACTGTAATTATGAAGGGTGGATGCAAATGAGAATCAACTACTGGGGTAATATATATTTAATTAATAAAGCATATCTTTATTTTAAATTCTGAAAGTTCATTTCAGATAGGAAATAGAGATGCATAATTTGCTATGAAAAAACAAAGAGGGGACACTTAGAACTGCCTGAGCAAGGAAGAGAAGGCATCCTGACACATAAAATTTGAGATGAGTCTTGAAGAGTAAGTCAAGAATAAAAGAAAGGAGATGATTTCACCCAGAGGCACAGCTACAAAAAAACATGATACACTTGTGGGACCTTCAGGGAGTCTGTATGGCCTAAGTATAAGGTGCATGTCAGAGATTAGCAAGTACGTGCCTGAAGAAGTAGTCAGAAGCAATAATGTGGTGGGCTTTGTGTATCAAGCCAAAGTTCTGGAATCTACCTGAAGGCAACAAAACATTTAATTATTTTAGGCACAGTCAAGTTTTTTTTTCTATTTTTTTTTAATTTTTTAACGTTTATTTATTTTTGAGAGACAGAGAGAGACAAAGCATGAGCAGGGGAGTAGCAGAGAGAGAAGGAGACACAGAATCTGAAGCAGGCTCCAGGCTCTGAACCGTAAGCACAGAGCCCTATGTGGGGCTTGAACTCACAGACCACGAGATCATGACCCGAACTGAAGTCCGACGCTTAACCGACTGAGCCACCCAGGCGCCCCGAAGTTTGTTTTTAAAGAGCTCACTACTGGTAGTATGAAACTGGACTGTAGCAGGCTAAATTAGGAGGTCACTGGTCAGGAAGTTTTGTTCTCTTCAAACAATTAAATTCTGAAAACTTGGACTTTGACAGAGCAGAAAACAGAAGAAAGAATCTAGAGATAGTTACAAAATCAACAGCGCCTGATCATTGGCAATAAGGGATAAAACAGAATTGAACAATGCACAGGATGGAGAGAAAGCACAAGGTAGAGAGATTCCAAGTTTGTGATCAGAGCAGAGGGTGAAGGGCAATCCCAATGAAGGTGGGGAATAAAACAGTGAAATCTGGTGAGAGGAAGGACAGAGGAGCCTGGAGTACTTCTTGAATATCCAAATGGAGATGACAAGGTGGCAAGTGAATATCCAAGTTGGACCTCAGAAAAGAATCTCAGCTTGAGCCATAGATGAGAGTCAATCCGGAGACTGAAACCATGGGAAAGAAAAAAACTGTCTAGGGACAGTGTACTGAGGAATTAACAGCCAATTACAGAACCTGGAGATTACCCAGACTCCACTGAAGTACAGTGGAGCTCAAGACTCTCTGTGTCCGTAACCTGCAGTCCCGTATAGCTGGGCCACGGCTAGTGTGACTTCTGGGAATGGAGAACACAGGCCTCAGCCTTCCCCGGAATGTTAGCACGGCAGTTTTCAGTAAAAGAGTTTCAGCAATAAAATGGCTTCTGTATTACTAAAGGCTAAATTTTCAAAAATGTTCCTTGGAATCCACTTTCCCCAGATTGTTAATATGTATTGCTCAAAAAAAAAAAAAGACCTGCAGCTCTCAGGGTCTTTAGTCTTGCTCAAGCACATTATGATGCGTACAAAGAAAGGTATTCATTCTATGCAGCACTTCTCAAAATTATCTGGCCGTCGAACCCTTCAGTTTTCTTTTTTCAGGATATCCTACTGAATTTTTTTCTAAGGAACACATTTCCAAAGAAAATATACTCTGTTAGCATATAATAATATGAAGAAAGAATGATTAGGGTTAGAAAAAAAAAGGTACTTAAATACAGAGTTGATACCTTTGAAGATCATAACAAAAAACATAGAAATCCCACATTCCTCATAATGTATAACTTTCAGAAAAGGAACTTTCCAATTCCCGAGTGATATTTATAATGAGTAACTGGTTAACCTCCACAATAAAAATTATAAATGGCCATCATTTCATCACCAGAAAAACTATAATAAATTATTCTTTATTATCAAGTCTAAGCAGAAAGGAAAGGAAAGAAAATGAAAACTAGCATTTATTATCCATCATCTCCTCCATCACATCTTTATGAGGTGGGCGTTGTATATCTGGTGTCCATATGGGGGAAGTGAGACTCTCAGCTGTCATTCAGCCGGAAGGTGGCAGTGCTGGGATTCAATCTTAGTCAAACTCTAAACCCTTGCTCTTCCCAACTTTTCCATAAATACTGCTAGGATTAATTAGCTAAAATCCACAGAGAAACATGTTTGGTCTGTTCTGGATTCCAACACCGGAAGTGTTCTTTTTGAACGCTTATTTTTGAAAACGTGCATGATAAAAACAAGAAGTAGTCACACGTGGTGGCATCTACTGTTCTCTCCCTATGCACACAGAGAACACCTAACTGTAAACCACATGATTGCATATTCCTTTTACTCAGTAAAGATTTTGATGATGAACAAATGGAAGTATAAAGCTTTTCTTCTATTGCATCATCTTCTCTAAATAGGAGGTTGAATTTTGGAGTAAATATCCTTATACTGTCAGTTGTTAATACCTCAGTTCCTACACAACTCTTTGCACAATGAAAATTCAGTATCACTGGGGCATCCGGCTGGCTCAGGTAGTGGAGCATACAACTCTTGGTCTCCGGGTTGTGAGTTCAAGCCCCACGCTGGGTGTAGAGGTTACATTAAAAAAAAACAAAGATCTTTAAAAAATTCAGTATTACTGGTTCTCTAATTTTTCCTACCACCATACTTTGAGGGAAAAGCCTCTCATCTTCTATCAATAATTGACTCATTTTCGTAAAGGGAAACTTTGAGAGAGTTATGCCAAGATCAAACACAGAAGTCTACATGTGACTCTCAGAAGAACGTAGGTTAGTCTTCCTCCCTAGAAGAGGTGTTCACCTCCACTGTGTCACAAAGCCTCTCTCTCTAATATTCTTGGTTCATTATTCATAAAAAGACTTCTCTCTTCCATCATAAACTCTGAGTTCCTGTAAGCCACCTGACAACCACCACTCTAGTTAACGTTAATTTGTTGTTATTTCGGTTTGCTTGTTTTATGTTATAAGATATAAGGTTTCTATTACACTCAGTAAAACCAACTTCCTATTTTCAGCCAAACTTTTCACAGGAAACAGAAAAGTAACATAGAAGAGACGGTAAAAGAAGAAAGGGACTGGCGGAGTGAGGCTTTAACAAGGAACAAGGATGATAATGTCAGCTGCCCTCGGCAAGAATCCTGGTAGAACCTTGGGAATAGAACACAGTTGACTTTAGGCAAGGCCAACATCGGAGAAAAGGGCAAGGCAGAATTCCTTCAACAACTGCCCAGTTGGAAGATAAAATATAAACACGAGTGACTCAAATATCTAAATATTTACACAACCGCAGCTGGAAAAAGATAGACACATTAGTGCTAAGTATTTCAAGGAAATATATCAAAGTCACATGAGATTTATGATGAGGAAACCAAACTCCTACTTGGATGTAAACTGTTCCCCCCTTTAAAACATTACTTCTATAGGAACCTCAAGCAAGAAACTATTTAAAAGACAGATCTTGGTAATATTCTGTTGAGATATGCAAAACACACACATATGTAATTTTATTCTTTTTTCATATATATGTTTCTACTCTTTTTTCCTAGCATGGCAATAACATTTGTCTCAGGGTTTTGTTTATGTTTTCAAGTCTGTTTCTTCTTAGTAGATTGAATGAAACAGTATTTATTTTATTAACACAGTCTTATTTTGATCTGAATTTCTCTTTCATATTCTTTGGTAGGTTAAAACTAGAAACCATTAAATGATTAAAATATCCACTTGTATCATATATCCTATGAAAACATCTTACAGCACAGAAATGCTTGTAAAATTACTAAAAGCACAAGAGTAACGAGTTCAGTAATTCGCTGACAGATGCACAATGAATATTAACAGACAATTGGTGACATCTGTCCTAGGTGGGGGTGGGGATTTAGATCTGCCTTGACAACAAACCTGTATTTGTAAAAGAACACCTATATTCTTAAAAGAGCCTTCGCCTCTTAACCTTTGTGTTCAAGCTCCATTTACATTTTAAGGAGCATACAGCCTCCAATTATTAACATAAATCTTATCGTGGGCACCAATCCTGTAATTTTCCTGTCAGAATTTCATCCTACAAGGAGATATTTGTTAAAAATAAGAAGACAGCATCCATTAATTACTCACTGTGTAGCGAGTAGACTACTGACTCATACACATTTCCCAAATACTCACTCATCATTGGAATAAATATAAAAACAGACCATATCACAGAAAAAAAAAAACCAAAAAACAAAAAACATAGTTTCACCTGGAACTATATGGAGGAAAGAAACATAAGGGAAACAGAATGCACTAAAACAACTACATGATTAATAAATCATGTATTTTCTTTAGGTACTTTGTTTCATATTAATTTCCTATGATTGTAATTCTCCCTAAATAATCCCCCAAATCAGCTGAGTGTCATTGATAGTATCTGTTATCACCTAAAATGATTACCAAAATTGCCCAAAATGGAATTCTAGAAGTGAATCCCTGGTGTTTTTGTAATATTCCTACAGAATCTAATATTATATGGCTGTGTCCCAAGAGAAATGAAAAAGACTGACAGTAGAATAAGTTAAATTTAAAAAAAACAATATCGTTTGCTCTCCCCCCTGCTCCAATTTTTAATAATATGGAGTGTAAGTAGAATAAACTTTTCTGTCAGGGGACCCAAATACAGCAGAAGCTACTAAGGCATTAGCTGCAGAAATGACCTCAACTCACTCAAATCAGGCAGGATTTCTCCCTGAGCTGTCACTAAACGGATTGTAGGGTTGAAGTCAGTTAGCTGGGTTCATGCTTCCTATTCACCCTTGTAGTAAAATTTCCAATTAATATACAAACAGGAGAATTCTACCTTCTTCAAATAAAAATATTTGCATATGCTAAAGTCTAAATTTTCTCACCTATTCATTGGTTTACCTATATATTAAGCATATATTGTATTAGGAATTGCTCTAAGCATTGGCAACACAAAGAAATATGAGATATAACCCTTGACCTTGGGATGCCCTGGTGGCTCAGTCATTTGAGCCTCCGACTTCAGCTCAGGTCATAATCTCATGGTCTCTGAATTGTATCTCCACCCTGGCTCTGAGCTGAGGGTGCAGAGCCTGCTTGGGAGTCTCTCTCTCCCCTTCTTGCTCTCTGCCCCTCCCCGACTTGTGTTCTCTCTCTCTCTCTCTCTCTCTCTCTCTCTCTCTCTCTCTCAAAATAAATAAACTTAAATATATATATATATATATATATATATATATATATATATATATATTGACCTTAACAGCCTGAAATTCACCAGGAAGAAATAGCCTAGGTGAGGGGAAAACAAAAACAAAAAATGAAAAAATAAACTAATGTAGCACTTGTAGGGAAAGTTTCTTCAATCTAGAGAATGGACTCAGTGCCTGGATTCAAACCCAAACTCTTTTACTTCTTAGCTGTGTAAACTCAGATAAATTGCTTAACCTCTCTGAATGTTAGTCTCTTCATCTGTAAAATGAGTATAAAAATATCTCTGTTTTTTAGGGTAGCATAATCCCTAATGCCTTAAATATTACATTGACCCTTGATTGTGACCATTAATGTAGTATTAGAAATTGGCATAAACACCAATGTTTACTTTTATGATTCTCCTCTTCATCCTCTCCTGGAATTATATTAGGATTTCTACTATTTTATAGAGAAAACAGTTACTTTTTTTTTCTAAATTTGTGAGAAAAGTTACAAACTAAGCAAGTCTCTAGTTTGGGTTCAGAACTCAAGATTCTTTCCCATTTACACATTTCTTGGCAAGATCTGGCACAATTCCAGCAAAACATCTATCAAAAGAGACGAAAAACAAAACTAGAGCATTTAGCCCACCCAACTTACTGTTGAACTAACAATCATCAGAATTCGAGTCTGTCTAAAGCTGTCTATAATAACGTGCCCATGTTCCTTTTGGAAAATATCCCATACAGATCCACTGAGATCATGACCTGAGCCAAAGTCAAAAGCTTAACCAACTGAGTCACCCAGGTGCCCCAAGAAAACTTTTTATAGATATACAAGGTATCAAAATTCACAAATAAACTTTATTTACTAATACCTACCATAATGAACCAAAATAGGCCTAAAAATATAATAGCTTATTTCAGCTGTTAGAACCATCTTTTCACAGACAAGAAATTCTGAACAATATTTTAAACTGTGAAAAACAGTATTTGGGTGGTCCTGTGAATGTTTTTTATTGCTGGGAAACATAGTTCATCATAATATTAGAGTTTCAACATATTAGGATGGATTACACAAATTGTAATCATTAATCTACATTTCACATTTTTATATATATTATGGAAATTGCAGATGGTTATAAATTTAAGCCAACTATAACCTCAATATAAAGAACATGAGCAGACTTTCTTATTGAAATTACAACTTAAAAATACTCATACTGTATGAAAGAAACCTTGCTTACCAAACTTCCTCTGTCCTGAATTTAAATTTCCATGGGAAAAATTTCTATCCTGAAATTCACTTGATTTTTGTGTTTAAGATCATATTTTTAAGTCACAAATTGAAAGTATGTAGGGGTGCCTGGGTGACTCAGACAGTTAAGCATCAGACTCTTGATTTCAGCTCAGGTCATGGTCTCAGGGTCATGAGATTGAGCCCTATGTCGGGCTCCATGCTGACTATAGAGCCTGCTTGGGATATTCTCTCTCTCTCTCTCTCTCTCTCTCTCTCTCTTTCTCTCTCTCTCTCTCTCTCTCTCTCTCTCTCTTTCTGCCTGCCCCTGCTCCCTCACTCTCTCAAAATAAATAAATTTTTTTAAAGAACATTCTATGTGACTAGGGTTATGATTTACATATATTAAAAAAAGTATGTAAAAACAAATAGGGATATAATACGATCCATTAACCATATGAAGTTTTTCTAAGTTATTATGTAAAGTAGTACTTATCCATTCCTTCTCTAATGACTTGCATTAGACATTTATAGAATCTGTACATTATAGATATTAATTTACTGACTCAATAACCTAAAATCAATTAAAGTACTAAAAATAAGGCTTGCAACTTTACTTCTTAAATTAGGTAGTCATATTTAAGTTATATTTTGAGAACCCTTGAATCTAGGTGAATTAATGTTGTCAAAATGGAGTATACAATTGTAATTTTATGGATAATTACCTAAAGAGAATTACACTTTAGAAAAACAAATACTTAAAACAGCCTTTTAAAGGATTACTGAGAAATCCCTATAGGAATGCAGTCAACTTCACTTATTTTTAAAGTCAGTCAGTACTTCTGACATGTACAAGAATTTCTAAAGAAATTTATTTACGCATTAGCAAACTGTCATTTTCACCTCCCCTGTATCTACCCTATTTCTCTCTCATTGTATCTTGGATTTAGATCTTATATATTCTACAGAGCACCCCAATAATAGACACTGAGAGACTGATTCTCTCACTTGACATACAAAATCTGGGGACTTAGAGTGTATTCCAGATGTTAACTTAAAATATACTCCCTAATCTTCATTCTCTAACAGAATAAGTAAATAACTCATGAGTCGAAAACAAAGCTATTGTGTGATGGATCTAATGGAAAAAGTACCTTACATGAAATATCAACATATACAACTTTTGATGCAAAAAGAAATCTCCCCAAAAAAATCTCCTAACTCTAAAACCATCTTTTTTTTTTCTCTCTCTCTCTCTCTGATTTCAGATCTGTTGTTCTGTTTCTTTTCTTCTGAAAGTAAGTTTGGCTTTTTTTTTCTTTTCTTTTTCCTTTTGGAATAGGGTCACTTTTTTCTAAGGTATTTTTTTTTCTTTAAGTTTTATGATGTGTATATGCATTTATCATTCTGTATGTTAATACACCTTTTTAAAAGATGTTTATTTATTTACTTATTTATTTTTAAACATTTTAAAGTTTACTGAGAGAAAGAGAAAGCAAACATTGTCCTTCTAAAATACTACTTCAAAATTATAATTATTTAAGGTATAAAATTGGAAAATGAGTCAAATATCTGATTTTTCTTTCATGTCACATTCTTAGTCATATCACCTTTTAAAATATGCTTATTTGTGCCTTCAGTTTGGTTCACAATGATCAAAACTTCCTGAAATACTGATGTCTAGTGAAATGCCCTATTTTTATTTTGGATTATATTCCTTAAGGGATGTTAAACTAAAAAATATCTTTAAACATTTGTTAATTCTGTTCAAAGAAAAGCATTTTTTTTAATTTTTAATGTTTACTTATTTTTAAGAGAGAGAGAGAGAGAGAGACAAAGCGTGAGCAAGGGAAGGGCAGAGAGAGAAGGAGACACAGAATCCAAAGCAGGCTCAAGGCTCTAAACAGTCAGCACAGAGCCCGACATGGGGCTCAAACTCACAAACTGTGAGATCATGGCCTGAGCTGGAGTCAGACACTTAACTGACTTAACTTAACTGACTGAGCTACCCAGGCGCTCCAGAAAAGCTTCAAATTTTAATTCTTATTTATCCATTAGCCCAACAACTTAATGTTTAAACATATAATTTACAAGCATAAATAATTCTAAAGATTGATTTATTAGATAATCAGATATATAGCATCATTTTAGGACCAAGTCCCAAGAACTTTCTAATAGATATCCTCAGTGTGAAAACAGTAATCTCTTTCTCTGAACACAACTTCCCAGGAAAAGTACATGGAAAAATCCATGTATTTTTAGTTTATTGATGAAGACAAAATTAGTAAGGTGAAATTAGCTCATTCATTTTAAATACAGAAATGCTCTTAGGTTGACCAACTCAACCCAGTTTAACCGTGACCTTCTCAAATTTAGTAATAAAAATCTCCTTCCATCATTTCCAGGGGCCACTGGACACCCCCTCTCCTTAAAAAGTCAGATTAAAAAAGATTAAAAAAACAACAACATCCTATCACAAATATCCATCATGGTAACTGGTACCAAAATTACTGATCAAATGAAATAAAAAGTATATTCAAATTGTCCTAAGATACAATTTTTTAAGACATTTCTGTCCTAAGACAGAAAATGTATTACATCTTATGTAAACATTATGGACAGAAAAAGAAGAGTCAGCTCTTGGTCAACTTATTAGACAAATAAGAAAAATGTTGGCTGTGAGACAAAGTGAATGAAGGAAAGAAACTGCCACATTATTGTCAGATTTGATGCTTTTTAATACAAAAATGTAACAGTCTACCCAATGTGGAAATACAGACAGAAATCCAATGCAAAGAGGAAACCTACAGTAATTTCTCTACTTGTTTGCTTTCTTTACCTGGTTTAATTCCTAAAACCATGAGAATGATGACTGGTAAATGGCAGAGGTCCAGAAGAAAATCATCCAAAATGATACACAGAAGTAAAATTATTTGAATTCCACAAGTGCTTATTGAGCAATTACTCTGTACTTGGCTCTACAGTTTCTATATGGAAGCCAAGAACTAACAGCACATACAGAGATTTTAAGAAGAACAAAGAGAAAGAGGCACCTGGCAGACTCTGTTGGTGGAATGTTGGACTCTTGATCCCAGGGTTGTGAGTTCGAGTCCCATGTTGGGTCAGAGTTTACTTAAAAATAAAATCTCTAAAAAATAATTAAAAAATAAAAGTATTCTTTCTTTGTGTATATATATATATATATATATATATATATGTATATATATACATGTATACATATATACATATACATATACACATATATACATATGTATATATATACATACATATATACACCACACTGTATTACAGATGTGCTACAAGTCTTATAAATTCATCCATGTGATCAACTAGTGATACATAACATCTAAAGACCTCCCAAGGGTACCATGTAAAGCAACAGATTTGTGTCAATATACTAGTTGATGTTTAATACACAGAAAGCACAGCGTTTCAATAAAGGTAAAGTTATAGGTGATCTTGTTACCCATGGACTTGAAGTGATTATGATGTATCAATGTAAGTTCGTCGGTTGTAACAAATGTACTACTCTGGTGGAAAATGTATTTGTGGAGGCAGGGAATATATGGGACATCTCTAACTCTGTACCTTCCCTTCAATCTGGCTGTGAACTCAAAACTGTTCATATATATGTATACACACACACACACACACACACACACACACACATATAACAAAGCCTTAAACCTAAACATGAGTGTAATGTTCTTGAAAAGAAATATCTGCAAATATAAATACATATATATACACACATATCTATATACATATCTATATAGAGATATGCACATATAAATTTAAAATGATTACTTTGACTTGTATGAATGAAATGAGATTATAAAAGGAGAGAAGTAGAGGAATAAATAATAATAAAGAAAATACTCAAGGAATCAGGTATTTTTACTGACTTTTCCCTTCATAAACTTTTCTCTTGGCAAAGTGTAAGCAGACTATTATTTCTAATGTTTTGTTTTTGCTTCACTGTAACCATTGCAACAGGCTGTATGTTCACATGCAGAGCTGAAGGGGAGCTTCTGCCAGCTTCTAGAGTTTTCATTTCACTTCATAATAGCTTTAATCCATAACACACAAAACACCATCTTGACTGCAAGCCCCTTCTTTGAGTTCTTACCATTCTACACATACAAAGCCATACTTTTGTGGTCTTGGAGATTAAAGATGTTGATCTCTCTTTGCAAACCTGACACCCAAGAAAATGCAAAAATCCTACAGAACTTTAAGAGTCATGGATTTTGCACATGAAAAAGTTTTTTAAAAGAAAAAAATGAATCGAAATGTTTATGGAGCATGGGATGCATAGGAGATGGTTCAAAGTGACACTGCCACCTTGTATAACTTCCAGAATCCTTACACGGTTTGACTTGTTTCTGTATGGTTACTTAGTTATGCTGGTGTGTTTATTAGAAAAAAAAAAACAATACTTTCTCAAAAAGTCTCAGAAGGACACAACTAATATTTTCATAATTATCTCATTAATCTTGAATGTCAGAAGAGAATAGCTAAGACATATTCATATTCCAACCATTAGCTGTATTAAAATGGAATAAAAAATGTTCCGACATGGGTCCTATTAGGATCCATAATTTATAGATGAGGAACCTGAGGCACAAAAATTAAGTAGTTAGCCCAAAACTTAACAGGTACTAACCGATAAAGATTCAGATCCATGGGAGTAGGGATCCTACTCCCTAATTTGGACATGTGACCAGTAAACTATGTGACCAGTACACTATGTATAAAACAGTACAACGGTTTAAGAATTTACCTTGTATAAGAATAAACATCATAAACCCAAAGGTTTTGTTTTGTTCTGTTTCGTTTAACTCTCAAATTCATATAAGAAAAACTAGGAAAAGGAAACACTTTGGTTCCAAATGGAAGTTGGGAGAAGAGAATGGAGTGGATTCATATCAGAATATTCTGGCTTTTCTCCTAAGCCCATAAATTTCTACCTTACCAACCTCAGTTACTGGGTCAGTTTCTCCATCCATAAAATGAGATTAATACACCATGTTAAAGCTAGAATAAGAACAGATAAATCTGTCAAGCCTCACACCTTACAAACAAAGAAAAACTAGTCAACAGATCAAAAATATTTGATTAAGGTTGACAGTAAATAAAACATTCCTGGTAGCCAGAAACAGGAACCCTGTTCTTCTGAATCCTACAAACATGAGGTTAGGAGTGAAACCTTTTGTAAAAAAAGACTAAAGAAGAGGTATTCTTTGCCTGTTCAGGATGTGCTTCTAAGTGTCTGTGAATTCTTGGAAATAGATGCAAATTTCTGTGGCCATGCCCAGAGATATAAAATTGACACAGTTTTAGAAGAGGTTCTAATTTTCGTAAGAAGTATAAGGATGATTACTTTTTCTTGATGAATAAAGAAAAGCTCAGAGGGGGTAAATAGCTCCTAAATGATTTATAGAGATATTTGCACATATATCATAATATTTGCACAATATCATATCATACTGCACAATACCTGCCAAAAATTCATAAAGAGCCGAGACTCAAACTCTAAGACACAGACTCCAGAGCCTGCACGCCCTACATGGTGTTGCCATGCAGCACTGCCTGCTTCCCTGACTTCTTATTTTAAACCTCTTTTCACACCTACTTTCCCCTGGATGCTGGACTCCGCACAGGCTGAGTGGAGTAACCTGTTATAATTATTCCCTTGATGAAGCAGGAAGTTCAAGTTATTTTCTGTGGAGAAGTACTTTAGCAGACATTAATACTAGGGAATAACAATAGCTGGCAGTTAAGTACTGAGCACTTAGTATGTTCCAGGCATTTATTGGGAATGGTGAACATGTGATCTCCTTGTACTTTAGGTATATGATTACTTTGCAACGCTGGTGAAGTAACTCTGTCTTACAAAACCTTACGATCTGGGAGTTTAGGCCCTAGAAAGATTAGTGTTTACAAGTGGGGAGGGCCCTACCTATGTTGAAGAGCTCAGACTCCAACAAGCACACAATGAAGTACCAAGAGCAAAATACATAGAGTAAACGCCAAAGAAGAAACAAGAGCTGAAAGTTAGGTAAAGCAAACTGCTTTCTCAGAGAAGATGAGGTTTTGGTTGGATACGGGGGGCTGGATGCGATTTGGGTTGGTCAGAAGTTCTTTGCTCCTTAAAAGACTTGAAGTTTGGGGTTTATGAATATATTTGCATTTTTGTAGAGAGTAGATCCATCCACAGAAAAGACCATCATATTCTTGAAGAGGGGCACTAACATTTTTTTTAAATAGACAACAGAATAATGGGTGTATCCATTTCTTAGTGTTGTCATAACAAAGTATCACAAACAGGGTGGCTTAAAAAACCCAGAAATTTATTGTCTCGCGGGTCTGGAGGCTAGAAGTCCAAGATTAGAGTGGCAGCAGGGATAGCTCCTGAGGGTTGTGAGGGAGGATCGCTCCATGCCTTCTTCCTACATTCTAGGAGTTTACTGGAAGTTCCTTGGTTTCCACTGCATCACCCACCCCAAACTGTCTTCATCTTCACATGGCAGTGTCCCTGTGTCTCTGCTTCTGTGTCCCAATTTTCCCGTTCTTAATTTTTTTTATATTTATTTCTTTTTGAGAGACAGAGAGAAACAGAGCACGAGCAGGGGAGGGGCAGAGAGAGGAGACACAGAATCCAAAGCAGGCTCCAGGCACTGAGCTGTCAGCACAGAGCCCAATGCAGAGCTCGAACTCACAAGCCTTGAGATCATGTCCTGAGCCAAAGTCGGACGTTTAACCGACTGAGCCACCCAGGTACCCCCCACCCCCAATTTCCCCGTTCTATAAGGACACAGTCATATTGCAGTAAGGCCCACCCTAGTGACTTCACCTTAACTTGCTCATCTCCAACGACTCTATTTCCAAACAATCTCCACATTCACAGATATTGGAGTTAAAACGTTATCAACTCTTCATGGGACACAATTCAACCCGTAAGCAAGCAATAAGCACAGATGAGTAGGAAGGATGCTTCCAAATGGGGTAAACAAGGAAGGAACAGAATAATGTGATACAAAGAAGCCCAGAATGATTTGTACGAAAGGTTCGGTCCAAGGCTAATAGAAACTAGGAGTTGAAAAGCTATCTGTAGCCAAACTATTAAGATCTAAAAATGTTCGAAAAAGGCTTTTTGATTCTAGCCAATTAGCAACAAAGAAGTTCTTAAAAGATTTTGGGAAGTAAAATAACATGATGGAAATGTTGAAGAGCATTAAACTCACAGGGCTGGGCAGGATGCGGAGTAGAGAGGGGAGCCCCAGCACCTGTTAAGATAATCACCCCCACAGCTTAGATGTGAGGCAACGAAGGTGATGGGAATGAAATAAATGAAAAATCCAAGGAGCATTCTGAAGGAAGAATTCACACAACTCAGTCCAACAGCTCTGAGGTTCAGGATCTAAGAGACAAGAAGAAAGCTAGCTTAGGGCTGTTTTCATTTTAAACTTGTGTTTGACTTTAAGAAACCAACACTGTAAATTTCATTTTCTTCATACACTGAGTATGACATAACTCTAAGACTTTAAAAAGCAACTTGAAGCTCAACAGATGATATTTTAAAAAGAGCGCAGAGCAGGGTTTCTTTCCATCCCACTCCCAGAACGTTTTATTTCAAGAACTATAGTTTCAAGTTATAATTTATAGTTACACTGTGTATCTCCTAAGATAACTATACTTGATAATTTATAAATTATAGTCAATGTGTTCAGGAAAATGCTAGCTAAAAGGTATATTTAAGATTTAATGCTAAACTGCATGTACATTTTGTACAGAAATGCTTTTGATGACACACAAAACATGTTGATATAATATAGCAACATAAGGACAAATCCTGAAGGCTGTTGAGACCACAGCTTTACGTTTGCAGATCACCTTTAAACCTGTTTTATAATGTGATGAAATATTGAGGGCACTCCTACTTCTTTAAACACAGTAAGAAATGTTTTTGGGAGCAAGTTTTTTGGTGGGAAAATCCCATGTACATAAAAAGAGTCTTGAGATGATTACATTCCAAGTACAAGCTGAAACCATTTAGGTAATTTATCTTCTGTAAGCATGTTTATTCCTTTCAAAGAGAAAAAAAAAACATACAATAGTTGTTATTTAATTAGAAGTACTTTTTAATAGGGCAGCTCCTTTTGTAAAGAAAATGTCTGCTCCTACTTAAAGAAAGTTTCATAGGGACAACTTTAAAACATAATTCTCAACATTATAAAAACTACAATGGGGCCAGATTTCCTTATTCTTACATTCTTTTTTTTTAATGTTTATTTATTTTTGAGAGAGAGACAGAGTGCGAGTGAGGGAGGGGCAGAGAGAGAGCGAGAGAAAGACTCGTAGCAGGCTCCAGGCTCTGAGCTATCAGCACAGAGCCCAATGCGGGGCTCGAACTCACGACCCATGAGTTCATGACCTGAGCGAAGTTGGATGTTTAACCGACTGAGCCACCCAGGCACCCCTCATTATTCTTACATTCCAATCCAGTGCTGTCCAAGAGAACTTTCTGCAATAATGATTAAAATGTTCTATCATGTGCTCCCTCTGATAAAGTAATCACGAGCCACATGAGGTGCTGGGGCACTTGAACTCACCTTTTGTTTCATTTTACTTCAGTTAATTTCATTTAAATAGTCACACATAATTGGTTGCTACTATGGGAGAGGACACAGTTCTAATCTGCTGTTAAGTGAGAATAAATACAAAAGGCAAAGATGGAAACCTACACCTGCAGCTCTTAAACACCCATATCCATCACAGTGAAAGTCATCAATTATATCCAATGGGCCTTAACTGCTGAGGAGCACCCCAGTGAACTAGAGAAGAGGGGTCTCGTTAATAATTTAGATGTCAGGGTCCCCCACTCCTGATCTACCGAATTAAGTCTTTACCTTTTTTTCTTTTACATTTTTTAAATGTTTATTTATTTTTGAGAGAGAGCAAGCAGGGGAGGGGCAGAGAAAGAGGGAGACAGAATCGGAAGCAGGCTCCAGGCTCTGAGCTGTCAGCACAGAGCTCAACGTGGGGCTCAAACCCACAAACCACGGGATCATGACCTGAGCTGAAGTCGGATGTTCAACCAACTGAGCCACCCAGGCGCCCTATACTGAATTCAGTCTTTAAAAAAATCTATTTTTTTAAGTTTATTTATTTATTTTGATTGAGACAGAGACAGCACAGTGGGGGAGAGGCAAAGAAAGAGGGAGAGAGAGAGAATCCCAAGCAGGCTCTGCACTGTCAGCACAGAGCCCTACCTGGGGCTCAAACTCAGGAACCTTGAGATAACCTGAACCAAAATCAAGAGTCTGACCCTTAACCGACTGAGCCAACCAGGTGCCAGAAAAAAATCTATTTTTAACAAGCATCAGAAGTAATTCTGATGCAAATTATGGTTTGAGAACACCTGATCTATTTCTTCTTTCATTACAAAGTTGAGTCGTTGTGTTTCTCCAGCAGGAAATAAGAATTTGTACAGTGTAACTATTGAGTCCTAATATTAAAACATATTGTTTTGATTTAAATAACATTGGCATCTCGAACAAACATTTTTTCTAAGAGCTCCATCTCTTTAGAAGCAACGAGAGAATGAATTGTTTTCACATTCTAAAACACCACTAAGTATCAATTAATTTCCCTGGATAAATGCTACACTTCACCACATCTGGTTTCTCCGTAGATCCCGATGTAAATGAATCATTTGCCTAGGTTATTACACACAACTCGCTTTTTATTCTACATCTTTAAATCCACACCCCAATGCTTGTTATGTAATTTATGCAATGCCATTCTCTGCTTATCAACGTCCTCATCTGTAAAATGAAATAAAACGAATGAAAACGCCTACCTCACAGGATTGTCCTCAAGGCCAAATGTGAATTGCCTAGTAGTAAGTATCTGGCACATAAGCAGCTAAGGTTAGGTATCCAGGTTTCTTCCTCTTCCCAATGACTGCTTTGCATTTATCCTTTTAATCCACTTCTCTGTCAATACTGTTCATAGTTGCCAGAAACCACTTAACCCCTACTTGCACTTTTAGGACCACAAAGAGCCCTTGACCACTGCCTCCAGTGGGCAGGGGAAATCTAAGGACATGTGACGCTTTGTCAAGTCAGCTTTGTATGGCTCTTCTGCTATGACCTGGTCACCCTTGTCTACCTCCCACTCCAACCCCATCCTCAAAGCTGGCTATGGTTTTATTACGCTAAGCCGAACCCAGTTCCAATAACTAAAACCTTGCTTCCCTCCTCATGACTTGGTTTTGCCTTACACCTAACCTTCCCTCTTTGCACCCCCTTCCAAAAGAGAAAGAAAGCTAGAGAATAAAACCCTCCCTCAGTTAAACAGGACTTGGAAATTGAGTGTTCTTTTTTTTTTTTAATTTTTTTTAATGTTTATTTATTTTTGGGACAGAGAGAGACAGAGCATGAATGGGGGAGGGTCACAGAGAGAGGGAGACACAGAATCTGAACAGGCTCCAGGCTCTGAGCTGTCAGCACAGAGCCCGACGCGGGGCTCGAACTCACGGACCGCGAGATCATGACCTGAGCCGAAGTCGGACGCTTAACCGACCGAGCCACCCAGGCGCCCTGAGTGTTCTTGATCTGAAGACAACATCTGACACATCTTATTTAGAAGCAAACAATCAATGATGATCCTTTTTCTTTGTTATTTTTTAGTGGTGTTCATAGCTCTAGGGTTGGTCAATGTTTTTATTTTCATTTTAAAAAGTAATTCCCACACATAATTTGAAAAAGTTTCCTAAAATAAAAAAAAAATGCAAAAAATATATCTAATAAAAGCATTTCAACATTATATAAAATGATTTTTTTTTTAACTTTTTAACATTTATTCATTTTTGAGAGACAGAGTATGAGCGGGGGAGAGGCAGAGAGAGAGGGAGACACAGAATCCAAAGCAGGCTCCAGGCTCTGAGCTGTCAGCACAGAGCCCAGCGCAGGGCTTAAACCCACAAACTGCGAGATCATGACCTGAGCGGAAGTCAGATGCATAACTGACTAAGCCACCTAGGCACCCCCATACAACATTCTTCTGAGGTTTACCTGCTCTGTCTTCCAAAGATGGACATATCACACACCTGCAAATCATTCTGAAATAAGAAAAGCAACTAAATAAACTCTCTTATTTAAGTCTAACAAACTTAGGGTGGAGGGAAATCAATATATTAAATGCAGTTTACTTTTACAGTTCCATTAGAAAAATATCAATGAATTGCTAAAAATTTTGTTATCTCATTTGGAAGGCCATGAGATTTAATATGATGACAAGCCACTTTGATATGACAATTTTATAAGGACTTCAAAGAAAATTAGCAACTTAGGTGGAGGTCTCAGGAGTCATAAAATGGAAAGCTTGATGCTTCATGGTAATTGCAGAAATGCAATTTTTAATAAAATACTGATTTTTTAAATGACAAAATAACTCTTTGACCTTTAAAAAATAATTTAGTAAAAAGAAAGTAAAGAATCAAGTTTGGCTAAATTTCAATTTTATTTCTTTTCTTATTAGCTGTTTCTAGGTCAACTCAACATCAATAAAGTACAAGTTTCTACATTATGTGAGTCACATGCATTTTCTGACAAAGAAGTTTAATTCACATGATATAGCAGTAAATTTCAGATCATAGTGCATTACTGGCAAGGGTAAATAAAAATGAATTTTATGACAGGTATAACTAGGTGCCAGTCTTTATGTATGTTATCTTAATGAATATCCATGACATTCTTATTTTAAAATATTCACAGATGAAGAAAGGAAGGCTCAGAATAGTTAAGTGTCTTTTTTGAGATCTAATTTTTGGTAAATCACTTGAGACTTTCTTACCCTATTCCAACAAGCTGGAATCACCTGAATTTTGTGCCAATGTGCACATCAGTGGATCTCAAAACCTAATCCGGGGGCGCCTAGGTGGCTCAGTTGGTAAAAAGTCTCCAACCTTGGTTTCGGCTCAGGTCTTGATCTCACAGTTCGTGGGTTCGAGCCCCACATCAGGCTCTATGCGGACAGCGCAGAGCCTCCTTGGGATTCCCTCTCTCCCCATCTCTCTCTGCCCCTCCCCCACTCACTCTCTATCTCTCTCCCTCTCAAGATAATAAACATTTAGAAAAAAGAATTTTAAATTAGAAAAAAAAAACACCCTAATCTGTATCAACCACTACACTATAAACTAAAGACAGTAACTTATTATGCCCACAAATGTACTTTTCTAAAATATAAGAAAATAGTTGTTGTTGTTGTGATCAATACAATATACTCTTTCTTTAAAGCATTATTGGATTCCTAGCAGCTTTGTTCCCCCAAGGTAAATGCTACTAAATTATAACTGCTATCATCAGAGAAGTTCAGCTACATTCATGAAGGATGGAAAGAATGCTGTCCAGCATAGCACACAAGCCTACACACATATAAAATACCCAAAAGTCCTCCTAGCAACTACTTGGCATCACATATTGGTCAAACTGCTGATTATCTGGCACAGAATGTTGGAAACATGATAGCAAAGTAAGGTTGACCATAACATATTTTATCCTGACTCTGTATCAGGGTAATTGAAAATGCCTATCACAGTAGTAGAATCAAATAAATCTATGGTGAGTTCCCCTTCCTGGACATTCTCAGCCAATCCACTTGGGAAGCTCAGTATCATCTGACTATGCATATTCAATGATGCATGTGTTGTACTGAAACAGCGGCCCATTGTGATATGTCTAGCAGCAACACATGTGGAGATTTTAAGCCCTCACATTTTCTAAAGTCTGTCTTTCAAAAAACCCAAAGCCAAACATATGAAAATGATCATTTTACATAAAAATCATGTGGGCACAAACTTGATTTTCCATTGCACATGAAAATAAAAATAAACAACAACTTAAGTATTTGGTGTTTGCAGACAGAATTAAATTACTATTATTAAGCTTTGCTAAAGATCCATGGAGTTATGAGTGAGATATTTCACACAAAAACAAGAAGATAGCTAAGTATGATTTTCATTGGAAGCTTCTGAATTTTTAAATGCAATCTCTCTTTCTCTCTTTTTTTTTTTTTTTTAATTTTAGAGAGAGAAAGCATGAGTGGATGAGAGGGGCAAAGGGAGAGAGAGAAAATCCCAAATAGGCTCCACACTCAGTGTGGAGCCTGACGCGGGGCTTGATCCCACAACTCTGGGATTATGACCTGAGCCAAAATCAAGACTCGGATGCTCAGCCAACTGAGTCACCCAGGTGCCCCTTAAATGCAATCTTTTTGGATGCATAAGGGAAAATGTTAATAAACGGTTATTAGGTCACTTTATATTTTACAGTATTTTATTTCTCAAAATAGGGGTACAGATAGGAGACAAAAGGCTAAGTAAAGGTAAAGAGAAATAGTAAACTATACATTAATTACTCAGTGGAATATTTCTGTGTGTTTTTATTTTTTAATTTTTTTTTAATTTTTTTTAACGTTTATTTATTTTTGAGACAGAGAGAGACAGAGCATGAACAGGGGAGGGGCAGAGAGAGAGGGAGACACAGAATCAGAAGCAAGTTCCAGGCTCTGAGCCATCAGCCCAGAGCCCGACACGGGGCTCGAACTCACGGACCGTGAGATCATGACCTGAGCTGAAGTCGGACGCTTAACCGACTGAGCCACCCAGGCGCCCCTCTCTGTGTGTTTTTAGATATAACTGACATACAATGTTACCCTAGTTCCAGATGTAGGACACAGTGAATTGACAATTCTATAGATTACTCACTGCTCATCACGCTGAGTTTAGTCACCATCTGTCACCACACATTATTGCAATATTATTGACTATATCCTCTATCCTATACTTTTCATCTCCATGACTTGTATGTTATAACTGGAAGTTTTATACTTCTAAATCACCTTCACCTATTTCACTTATCTCCCCTAATCCAAGGAGGCTTTTCCCTTTTTATACTCACTTAGAATATGGTAAATAATGATTGAATCAACAAAGTGCAAGTGTCAATATTTTGAGGAACTGTCGGTAATATCAGCTTCATAGATTAAACAATTTAGGAGAGATTACTAAATAAACCCAGTGTGGCAAACATAACATATACTTATATAATGATGGATCTCTTCTGCTTTCCTTCTTTGATGTTGGATAAAACGAGCAACGGATTTTCAGATTAATAACAATACAACATTACATTATGTTATGAACAACTTTTATCATTAAAGCTCAGTCTTCAAACTTTAAACCATATCCACCCCTCCAAAGTTTAAGGTACATTGAGGTGAAATTCCTGTATACTTTTAATGAACAAAACTAAGCATAACTGTTGCTTAAATATCACTTCTCCAAAATCTGAAAACATAATAGATTAAGAAGTCTAAATGATGTGTTCAGTGAATTTAATATTATCTACAACATAAAATAACCATAGTAATAGAATGATCAAATAACTAATACACTGACAAAAAAATCTTTGTGTAAGTAATGAGGAAACTGTCTTCCAGAAATATTATTTATCTTATCTATCTACCTATCTATCTATGGAGAGTAACTTCCTTTTAACTGATTTTTTTTAATGGCTGTATTTTTTAAATTAAGATATAACTGGCATATAATGTATTAGTTTTCAGGTGTACAACATAATTATTTGATATCTGTATATATTGTGAATGGAATGGATGTTTTATCCTTCCCAGTTTACCCAGAGGAAACTAAGAACAACAGAGTCAAGTACCTCATTCAAGGTTATTTAGTCAATTAGTAATTGAGGTAGGAGTTGAAACTGGGTCATCTGATTGCAAAGCTCTCCCTACCATTTTGATACTGCTAGTTTATCAGTGGAATGCATTTGCAGAAAGTATGTCACTATTTTCTCAGCAGCAGCAACAACAAAACTAAGAAGGAAAAACAGTTGGTGTAGAACAGAATCACCTGGAAAGTTTGCTATAAGAAATGCCCAGGACTCAGTTTCGTCCTTCTGAACTGGTCTGAGGTCTGGCTCAGACACTGAAGTTTGAGAACCACCAGCTCATAACATAAGAAAATGAACGCAGACATAGTGATGCACAGAGAAAGAGGTCCCAATGCTGGTAAATGGGTCAGCCCTAAAAACTTGAAATGGATAATTAAAGAGGCCAGGTCAACAGCAGCAATCCTGATATCCCAAGAACCTTCCTAAAACAAAGTGAAATGAGAAACCTACAGACCCAATGGACAAAGAGAAGAATTCCTATGACAATAAAATTGGATAAACAGGTAAAAATCTAATGCTTTTTACTGACATTTTAAATTACTTAAAATAGGGGCGCCTGGGTGGCTCAGTCGGTTAAGCGTCCGACTTCAGCTCAGGTCACGATCTCGCGGTCTGCGAGTTCGAGCCCCGCGTCGGGCTCTGGGCTGATGGCTCAGAGCCTGGAACTTGCTTCTGATTCTGTGTCTCCCTCTTTCTCTGCCCCTCCCCCGTTCATGCTCTGTCTCTCTCTGTCTCAAAAATAAATAAACGTTAAAAAAAAATTTTTTTTTAAATAAAATAAAATAAAAATAAATTACTTAAAATATCTAAAAAGCTGGCAAATCCATTTCTTCTTATTCACAGCAAGGGATGTGGCTGTTCATCATATGAGTTAGTGACCACATAGTATACACTGGAACCACATAGCTGACTATAGTCCACACTGGAGTTTTTAGAATTCCTTCTTGCATCAATAAAGCTGTACTCTGAATATTTTCCAAGTAGTGTCAGGAGCTTATCTTCAAAGGTCTATTAAACAAACATAGCATAATAGTGACATCGCTTTCATGAACATGAAGAACGGGTCGGCATGTTTATCTTAAAACAGCTTAAGAATTTTCCAATGTCGAAAATTTAAAAAGTAGTAATTAAGGTAATCCTATTATAATTGAGAAACAAACAACATACATGATACTAGTCAGGGGTGTCCTAACTAGAATTATAAGCTCACTACCATGTAAAGGAATTTGACACCAAGTGGCATTCCTAGTTTTATTCATGATTCATTATTTTCCACCGATTATTGAAATAATTCATTTCACCTCCCCCCCCCCCCCTGCAACAAATAGAAAGTTTCTTCAGCTGCATATTAATTGTCCATGGTGGTGATTTCTTTTGAGAGACTGGGAAAGTCATTGGCCAGCATGCATTTTCTCCATTCTTCAGGTAATAGGCTCCATTCATAGACCACAATGGTGAGCATGGGCTCCAGGCTGGTGACACTAGTTAGTCCAGGAATGTACACATGACTAATGCTGGGACAATTGGAACCCTTCCCTGGGATTTTCCTAACTAGATTTGGCAGGGAAAGCTATCAGATTGTGAGCTGCCAAACATCATGTTTGCTCCTGGATGACAAAGAATGGTCTATAAAGTAGAAAAATGTAAGAACCACACAAGAGGAAACAGAGAGAAAGCCAAAGCGCACGATGTAATTTCATTATTTGTTCTATTTCTCCCTTAAATCTGATCCCACCAAAGCATTTTCTATGGCTTCAGCACATGAATCAATGAATTCTCCCTTTGTTATTACATGGATTTCTTTCACTTGCAAATAGTCCCGATCGACTAATTTCCCTATATTAAATGAAGCTTTTCCTCCTGTGGACTATGTCACTAGAGAGACCCTGCTAGGAATTTTACACCATCACCTCTGCACTTCTCCAACACCTTCAGGTTCCTATTTATGTCCTCTTCTTCCATGAAGTCCTGCCAGACCAGTAAAATCCATGCCTTCTTTACTTTCAAAAATATACTATGTCATTTTGTCATCTATAACTTAATACTCAAACTATTATTTAAATGTTCGCATGTGTTATTTTTTTCTTTAACTTAATTTTTAACAGCTTAAGGTAAAAAATAAAATATGTATGTCTTAGGTTTATTTTTAATCACCACAGGTTTTTACACATTTCCAAGCATACATATAAAATATAGCAAAGGCAATATGGGTGAGTTTTGGGAGACTTTTCATATTTTCCAGAGGGAACTAAGAATATAGTACTACTTCAAGAATTTGATTCGAGCAGATAAAAGATGTTACATAAATACCAGGTATTTAACATTTAAGAGCTCTCTGAATACTTCTGAAGTATTTGTTCCAAATAATGATGTCTGAGGTGGCCATGAAGTACACGCAAATTTAATCTATTTTTTAAAATGTCATTTTCAAAGAGCATTCAGTGTCTATTACATTTTTCTCATAAAACATATCATCTGCACTATACTATTTAGGTCTAAAGGAAACTTACAAGACTGAGTAGATGAGCTACCTAAATGAAACCATAAGTATTCATCAAATCAAAAGCATTTTTCTTAAAATATTCTTGCTGTTTTAATTTCAAAATACTCTGGCTGTTTAATAAGAAATGTGGAATCAATTAGAGAACTATTTTTTTTAACATGAGTTATACATAAATTCTTTTCAAACATTATAGGCATCTTTTATTATATTTATATCATGGGAGAATGTATCAATTTCTATTAATGTATCCTTAAAATCCACAGTACTCAACTCTCTTGAAACACATTAAAGAAATGTGTTTGGAAAATGAAAAGAAAAAAGAAAAAGCAAAAAAAAAAAAAAAAAAAGGAACAGAGAAAGAGAAAGAAGAAAGGCTGAAAACTGAAAGAAAGGGAAATTCCAATGTGATTCACAACTTAGGAAATTAAAAAAAAAAAAAAAAAAGATTTCTTTCTTGATGGAATGTGTTTCTATTGAAAACTGAACCAAAAGTCATGGTAGCGGCTGTGGATTCTTTAGACAGATGGTGTCAACAGACCAGTCGATTACTCAGCTTGGCAATGGAAGAAGGATAGATAGTTTTACAAAATACCACCAAACTCAATATATGAAAAATAGAAGGAGGCTTGAATTTGAACTCTGATACCTGATCCCAGTTACTGCATGGTTTGTAAAATAGGCTAGTCTTGTCACCAACAGTTTAGAGTTTCCTCATTAGATTTTCATAGAAATGGTTCTCAGCACACAAAGCCAAATCCCAGAAGGGACAGCTGGGTTTAACAGGTGAAGAGATCACATCTAATGGTTTTCCTATCAAAGCCCTACTGCTGATTTTCTTTCTTCTTCTTCTTCTTCTACTTTTTTTTTCTTTTCTTTTTGTTTTTTACCTAATATAAGCTAACAGCATCAATTGTAATTTTTTAAGATACATCATTTGAGAATTTACTAATAACCTAAGATAAACAAATACTGTATCCCAAATGTAAAGTCCCTATTTACAAATAATTTAATTTTTTTTTGCTCAAGGTAAATTTTATATTAGATTATATTTCGTCGAGTTAAAATTAGCTTTCAATAATTCTTTCCCAAGAGCCTAAGACCATGTCAACCAATGCCACCAAATTAAATCAGAACCAGAAAGTTCAATTTGATTAGTAATTTTCCCAGTGAGCATGGGGTCCTTCTAATGTAAATTAAATTTTCATTAACATGGATGGGAATGAGAGGAGGATATGGGATCTTGCAGAAAAAGAGCTGGTTTGAGAATCAAGGAAGATGATTTTGCATCTAAAATTTGAAGTGTCTGGGATAAGTCTTTCAGTCTCAGCTCACCTTTACATCTTTATCTATACAATAAAGAGATTCTGGTAAATTATATTTAAATCAAATCTCTTCCCAGCTAGTTCTGACAACAAAAGCCAGTTAAATGAACATTTTGATTCCTCTGAATTATTATAAACAGCACTTGTTATTATAAACAGCACTTGAAAGATTATCTCCTATTTTCATGACTTGACATATAAAGGGAAATTGTTTAGGTAAAACAATAATTTTGTGACAATTTTGTTGGCTTCATAAAGATAAAACCAACATGCCTCCCTGTCCTCTTTAGGGACACTGTTGGCACAAGGGATAAAGAGAATGAGATTTGGACTTTGGAGTCCCAACTCTGTCCTTTAACTAGTTGTATATATCTGGACCACCAGTTTTCTTAATTTCTCTAAACTTTAGTTTCCTGACTTTATATATATATACACATATATATATATAAGATATATATATATGTATACATATATACACATATATATA
>NC_064810.1:31532949-31650158 GCF_023721935.1 Panthera uncia
TATACATATGTATATATATGTGTGTGTGTGTATATATATATATATATATATATATATATATATATATATATCTTATCCCAAATTTAGGGACACCTGGATGGCTCAGTCCTTAAGCATCTGACTCTTGATTTGGGCTCAGGTCATGATCTGACAGTTCATGAGCTTGAGGTCCACATCAGGCTCTGTGCTGACAGCAAGGAGCCGAGCCTGCTTGGGATTCTCTGTCTCTCTGTCTCTCTCTCTGCCCCTCCCCTGCACATGTGCATGTTCTCTCTCTCTTGTTCCTCTCTCTCTCTCTCTCTCTCTCTCAAAAATAAATAACCTTTGAAAGCTAAAACTTTTAGATCACGTCTTTCTAGTCAGCAAAATTGGGATCAAGGAAAACCAGAATTGTTGAAGATACCATTATATGAACACTGAAAGTCATCTGTCAACCTCTTCCATAGCCCTGGGTGTTCAGCAACAAATGTAAAAGGGAACAAAAAAGTCCCAGCACCTAAGTGGTGAGCATAATTATATTTCTAAATTCATGTGACATTTCAGACCATTACACCCCAACATTCAACTTTGACCCTGAAAATTCTACCTGCTTTAAAGCAGCATAAAGACCTTTACATAACAAATCCTTAAATTACATAAACATATATAGGTCAGCCTAATCTTGTTCCTTTGTGTGTTTTGTTGTGGTAGTGTATTTTTAATCCCAAATTTAATCAGAATTGGTTCATTATACTAGGATATGGCATGGATTAAGTACTAAACAGAAGAACAGACTCAATGTAATACACACATTAGAACTGCTACAGCAGGGTGTCGGGTCTCAAAATCAAGAGCAAAGGGTTAAGGAAGAGTATTGAGAAATAGCAGTGACAGCAAAATAATGGATCTCCAGCCTACACTATGCAACTTGGAATCAGTGTTTCCCAGAACCCCAAGTGGAAGCCTGAAAAGCTACCTAAAGATGCATGAAAAAGAAGGAAAAAGCCACTCAGTCATATAGTTTCCTTAGAATTGGGGTCCATGTCTCTCTTAGATCCTGACCTTGGCCTGCCTCTACTCTGCCTGAGAATTCCTTGTACAGGGATGATCAGGAACCAGGAGACGTAAGCCTGACTGACAGGTCCTCAGGATTCCAGAAGTCTATCTCCCTGGATTTACAGGCAGCCTACTTTCCAGGATGGAACTTCCTGCTTAAGGCACATGACAGCACAATCCCTATCTTCACGTTGCCTCCAAATCCCTCACCCATTGTAACCAACTCTTGGCCCTTCTCTCTGTCTCCTCTCCGTATCAGCCTTTGCCCAATTTTAGTTCCACTCAAATCCTGTGCTGACTGATACTTTGTTCTAATCAGCATATATAACTGAATCTGTGTATTTTACTACATATAGTTATACATTTTGGAAGCCTTTCTTCACTTAATATGAGCAACTAAGAAATCTACTCTTGTATTAGAAGAGAAATAAGAATGAGGTAAGCAAAATGTATAGGGTAATGCTTTGCATTAAAAAACAGGCAAAACATGAACTCTCCCCAAGATTTTCTTCAAGACCACAATATGTGGTTGTCTTGTAAATTTCATAAATGACAGCAAAGATAAGCTATACCCCCATTACATTTTAACAATGCAAATCTGAAGTCTGCCTAACACCAAATCCCGTTTTTCCCTTAAATTTCTTCACTTACTTTGAAAAGGGGATTCAACGAAGCTACAAAACTGAGAAATTGGCATAAAACTATTTTTCTCTTCTCAACTGATGGAGGCCATTTAAGCTGAATATTCCCTCTTGTCTCTAAGATAAATTCCAAACCACTTAGCCTGTCAGTTACAACCTTCCACAACCTGACCTAAGTCTACCTTCGTAAACCTCAATTCCCACAATTCCCTCAGATCTGGAAAAACTAGATTACTCACTGCAGTGCAAACACACTTTGTTCTTTATCCACACACTCCTCTCTTTCTATAACTCCCTTTTCTTTCCCATTCCCCTCCCTTTCACTGTATCTTCTCCAAAACATATCATTAATTTAAAGTATGATGATATTTCTGCCTGCAAAGTTTTTAATCCTATTTCTTTGTTCTCTGCAATAATAACTTAAATTATATTATTTAATTATTCATATATTTTTTTAATGTTTATTTATTTTGAGAGAGAGTGTGTATGCAGGGGAAGGGCAGAGAGAGAGAGAGAGCAGGCTCTGCGTTGTTAGCACAGAGCCCAAAGCGGGGCTCCAACTCATGAACCGAACTGTAAGATCGTGTCCTGAGCTGAAATCAACAATCGGATGTTCAACTGATTGAGCCACCCAGGTACCCCTTAATTGTTTATATTTTTGTAAGCCCCTTGAGGACTGGGACAGAAATCTTTCTACTTTTTTGTTCTTTTTAACTTCTTTTTAAAAGTTTATTTATTTTGAAATAAACAGAGACAGCATGAGCAGGGAAGAGGTAGAGAGATGATAGAGAGAGAGACAGACAGAATCCCAACCCAAGCAGGCTTCACACTGTCAGCATAGAGCCTGATGCAGGGCTTAAACACACGAAACCATGAGATAATGGCCTGAGCTGAAACTGAGAGTCCGATGCTTAACTGACTCAGCTACCCAGGTGCAGCTCTATTTTCTTATTCTAAACAGAGCACCTAGCAGAGGATCTCAATTCAAGCAGTCAATCAATCTAATAAAAGCAATTCACTAGCTACATGGAAAAGAAATAAACCATAAAAGAAATTAATCATGAGAAAATAAAGATCTTTTTAGAAACATGTACCACAATAGTGGCATCACATATCTGAAACCCCAAGTTTTGGATATACACATACATGTGATACTGTTCAAACTAGTGATTATAGTCACTTAAGGACCTTATTGAAAATATAGCCAGTTCCTCTAGGCTGAGAGAATATACTAAGCATTGTATAAATTTTTAGTATCTATTTAGTAAGCAGTTCTAATGTATATAAATGAAAAAAAATAACTATTATTGTGTCATCTAAACTGGGATAACAAAATATTTTGCTAATTATTTTTAAATATTACCAATTTACTCATCATAAACATATATACAAATCCCACAAATGAATTTCCTGAATCTTAAGTTATCTCTGCTGTCCTTTCCTATACAGTCTCAATTTTCCAGAGATTTTAAAATTTATCAATTGCACTGACTAAATCTGATTTTTAAATTTTACATACACGTATCTATTCATTACAGACCTATATATTTACATATATAAAGCCAATAAAAATGTATGCTTCCATCTAGTGGCCAGTTCAGTCAACCAAGGTAGGTGTGGAAGAATGGATACATGAAATCCCCCATGAAACTCACCGTATCATTTCAACCAAATAACCCCAGTTTTGTCTTTTTTAGACCAAAGTTTCTTTCTTTTTTATTTTTTTAATGTTTATTCATTTTTTGAAGAGAGAGAGAGAGAGAGAGAGAGTGCAAGCAGAGGAGGGGAAGAAAGAGAGGGAGACACAGAATCTGAAACAGGCTCCTGGCTCTGAGCTGTCAGCACAGAGCCCAATGTGGGGTTCGAACCCATGAGCCATGAGATCATGACCTGAGCAGAAGTTGGATGCTCAACTGACTGAGCCACCCGGGTGCCCCAGGACCAAAGTTTCTAAGACTAGGTGTCTTCAGTTTTCACTTCTTCCATACACTGCCTTAAATTTTTTTGACATGTTGAAAGATAATAATGATAGTATTAGTAACAGTAATGACAACAAACGCTTTTGGAGTCCTTGCTGAATGTCAGGTATCATCCATGGCATTACACATACTGTGCCATGCCTATTAATGACTGAAAATAGATAATACTGTCCTTATTTTAAAAGTAGAGGAATTGAAACTTGAAGATGTGAAGTGCCTTTCCTAATTTTTTTCTTTCTTTTTCTTTTTATTTTCATTTTTAGTAATCTCTGCACCCAATGTGGGGCTTGAACTCACAACCCTGAGATCGAGTCACATACTCTTCTGACTGAGCCGGCCAGGCACCCCTTCTCATTTTCACATTATTTAGCAGCAAAGAGATTTATACCCGGGTCTAGTTCTGTGTTCCAAAGCCGGTGTTCTGCATTATGCATTAAGAGACAAAGAAAGATTTTGGGATGAGCACGGGGTGTTGTATGGAAACCAATTTGACAATAAATTTCATATATTAAAAAAAAATTGACAATTAAAAATTCGTTTTCTGATACTCCAAAAAAAAAAAAAAAAAAAGAGAGACAAAGAAACAGCTGATGATCCACAAATAGACTGTTTTTCCTCCTAACAATTAAAATCTGACTGTACTTAAGATGGAAAAATTGTGCAGATTATATTCCCAGCCACCTCCCTTTCAGCTGAGGTCAAACACAACTTGAATCTATTCTTCAACTATTTACAGACCTCTTTATCAACGTTAGTACTCTTCAAGTTCTGACATCTCTCTTCAGGCCAGAAGTATTTATTTAATCAACAAGTACTGCTTGAGGAACATCAGACTCTTATTCATGGTTAAGTAATTAAAACCGGAAAACACATCACCAAGTGGCTAATATATGCAAGCATTAATTGGTTCAATTGGTGAATGTTTCCCCAGACTGCATTTGTTTCTTATGGAAGGGTGCTGTGTTCCTATCCATGCCTCATGGCTTTCAGGGTTTGCTAATTAGTGCTTTCCTAATCCCATTCAGAAAACGAGCAAGTTTTTGCCATTCCCCTTCCATAAATGGGTGGTCACTGAGATTAGGTCAGGCCAGCTCAGCCCACAATAGCATCCTTAATCAGCCAACGGGAAATAAAAATGAGGCAAAAATCCTGGCTTTTATCTCACACTGTCTTTGGAGCTAATTAAAATGCAGAGGCTCTTCCTCCTGTTACAACCCTGCTGTTCTATACACTAATAAGCCAACAAAAGGTGCTGAAAGCAATGGGCTGAATAATTGTTGAAATTTACAGTTCCTTAAAGGCAACTGTTAAAAGATTTCTGTCTCCTCAGCAATGTAGATCATATTCTGATAAAGAATCTCTAACATCTCCTCTCGCATTTATTTATATTAAGAATCACACAAATCCAAGGAGGATAAGGATCCTATAATTGACGTCTGTTTTTGTCGATTTGATTTTTTTTTTTTCAATTATTTGGCTTTTAATCCACTTTACTAACCAAAGAGTTAAAACAACACCATGTTGTTCGACTGAAATCTGCACCCACAGTACCCTGGGCCTCTGTTGCTTTTAAAAGTGCTATGAAAGCCCACCGGCATAATAAACAAAAAGGTAGGAGGGGAAGTGGAATAAGACAGGATGCAGACAAAAAAGGGAAAAAATGAACACACACACACACACACACACACACACACACACACACAAACACATACATTCAAGTAATCTACTTGGGCTCACACCCTTCCTAGTCAAAAATAAATCCTTAAATTAATAATCAACCTTAATGAAACTATCTTCTAAAACAGAGTAAGCTTTTGATCTTACTGTTCCCCTGCCTCAGGGTATTCCTCTATATTTATTAAAATACACCTTGAGCATGTTACAAGTAAAACAATAATTTCCTACACTTTAATACATGCACAAGCATATAATTTAAGGAAACATTTGCCAAGGAATAGCACATGTTCCCAACACATATACCAAATTAAATTCACATTATAATTATATTTAAAAATCAATACATTAAGTAAGAATTCAACATGTTCAAAGAGGCATATTAGCCCCAAACTGTAATTATAAGAAAGTGACCTGCATCCCTGAGATTGAGCAGGATGTAAGGTGTCTGGACAGAGAATAAGGATCATAATCACCCCCTCCTGCCCCACCACACACACCTCAAAAACATGAACATAAAGAACTTGCATATTTTCATCTATTTTTGGCACAGGTCACTATGCCTTAATGATGTGAAAACTTCAGAAGGCATCAGGTTCTTTTTCTGAAGCTCCACAAAATACTCTAAAGGCTCTAAAAATGTAAACATATAAGGATAATTAATAAAGCATTCTTGGGGCGCCTGGGTGGCTCAGTCGGTTGAGCATCCGACTTCGGCTCAGGTCATGATCTCACAGTTTGTGGGTTCAAGCCCCGCATCAGGCTCTGTGCTGACTGCTTGCTCAGAGCCTGGAGCCTGCTTCAGATTCTGTTTCCTTCTCTCTCTGCCCCTCCCCTGCTCACGCTTTGTCTCACTCTGTTTCTCAAAAATAAATAAAATGTAAAAAAAAAATAAAATAAAAATAAATAAATAAATAAAGCATTCTTTCCTAATGGAAGAACATTTCTTATTTCAAAAATTTAGACATCTTCTCGAATATCTTCACCATAGGGTCTTGGAATGTACTATCACTGCTTCTCTGAAGCCTGGTATCCACTTAAAACAAACATCGTAACAGTAACTACCGGTATTTGTAGCAGAGGGAACTGGCTGGAAGATACACAGTGAAAAAACTTTCCTCATTGGATAGAACTTAGCTTCTTAGGTGCCTCCCCCATCTCTGCTTAGTTACAGGTGATTCTATGAACTTTCTCATAACACTTTACGGAAATGTGTAAGGGTTATACACCTGATAGATACAGCTTTGAAATGATCCATTACAGGAGACAGTATTAAATAAGAAGAAATAATAATTGGGAGTAATTAGTGAGTTTAAAATACATATTACTTTAAATTATAAGCCACTAACATCCAAACTATCATTACATTCTAAATCACCAAAGTCAGATAATGATGACACTTACATAAAACACTGTATATGTATTTTTCATATTAACTTATTCGATCCTTTCAACAACCATATAAAATACACCTATTTTATCCATATAGAAGTGAGAAAGTTAATGAACACAAAGAGTGTAAGGAATTCACATTTCCCAAACACATGTAATTAGGCACTGAGTTTGTGCACTTACTCATTATGGCATTCTATATAATTAAATAAATTACAGTTCACTTTATTGTACTCTATGTAATAGCAATGGTTTCACGTGTATAAAGAGTTAGAGAATATGTTAAGCACCTCACACAAATACATCTCACTTAAATCTCTACAAAATAATGAGGTAGGTCCTATTACCATCTCACCCTTAAGTGACTGCAGATCAACGTCTCAAACAAGAAAGAGATGCCCCACTTCAACACAAAACTCAATAAGCAACGGCATTGTGATGAAGGCATTTTTGCCTGGATTAAATATTGGGCTTTTTCCTTTGAATTATGGTGAATACTATGTTAACCATTTTAAAAATTTTTTAATGTTTTATTTATTGGGGGGCTGGGGGGGGGGCAGAGAGAGGAGGAGGCACAGAATCCAAAGCAGGCTCCAGGCTCTGAGCTGTCAGCACAGAGCCTGACGTAGGGCTTGAAACTACAAACCATGAGATCATGACCTGAGCCAAAGTCAGCCGCTGAACCAACTGAGCCACCCTGGCACCCCTATCTTAACCATTTTTGAAGATACATTTCAGTAGTGTTAAGCATAGTCACATTTTTTTTTTCTGAAACAGATCTCCAGAATTTTTCCATCTTGCAAAACTGAATTCTATACTCACTCAACAATCGCCCTTTTCCCCCTGCCCCCTAAAGCATCTAGACACTGAGTTTTTTTCTACAATTATAAACATCTGTAAACACACTCATATATATACAAATGATAGTAACCAAATTCAAAAATTGATTTTTTTTCACTTTAAATTTATGAAAATAGCATAGACTTGAGAGCATTTACACAGGAAGAGTTAAGCCTTTCTATCAAGTTCCAAGTGAGAGAAGCTCAGTGGTGGTCTTTCTGTAGACTTCACACTTTTAGACAAGAAGAAACAGCTCAGGTCACTTTGAAAGGTTTCAACACACTAATCACAGTTATCAGAATGAAAAGACTGATAAAGGAAAATTTGAAATGAAAAAGTAGCAACGAAGAAGCAAATTTACATCTCCCCCCTTCTTTCCACCTTATCACCTACACTCCCACACACATCCACAGGCTGATCTCCTAAAGGGAACAAAGAAACAATTTTAAACTAAATTAGCACTCCCACTATCTTTCCTTCTTAGTTTTTAAATGAAAATACAAAGAACCCTGGAAGACATTTACAAGATCTGTTTCTCAATCCCAGGGGTCAAGACATTTGATACTAATGCTAATCAAAAAAGCATATTATATTCAAATTGCCACAAGATTCAAATACTCAAACTCAGTATAATAAAAAAGGGAGAACAGTCTACCAGAACTCATACTGCAGCCTTTTTTTTTTTCAGTGAATGAATAATACTTGACATTGTAGAGAATAATATTAGAAATCACAAAAAGCTAAGCAACCAAACACAAATCTTTAATATGAAGGTACATACAGATGAGGAAAAAGAAAGGGGTAAAGACATGGGGCCAATCTCAAGTATAGATATAAGTATTTCAGTATGTAAGTTATTGAGAAGTCAATACTGTCTTGGGTTAAATTGGAGGGCAATTGGGGTAAAGGTGGGAAGACACTAGTACGTTTATTGTAAAGAAAAAAAAAAAAACTTTTAAGGAGAAAGTTTTAGAGGCAATTGGTCCAAAGTTGGTACAAGCTGCTTGTAACCTGGAGGTGGCAAACCCAAATAAGGTGAAACACATAGGGGCACCTGAGTGGCTCAGTCTGTTGAGCGTCCAACTTTGGCTCAGGTCATGATCTCACCCTTTGTGGGTTCGAGCCCCGCATCGGGCTCTGTGCTGACAGCTCAAAACCTGGAGCCTGCTTTGGATTCTGTGTCTCCCTCTCTCTCTGGCCCTCCCCCACTCATGCTCTGTCTCTCTCGAGCTCTCTCAAAAGTAAATAAACATTAAAACAAAAAAAAGGTGAAACACATAAACAAACATACAGTTAGCAGAATCCATGTTATGCATGCATGTTATCAATGCATAACAATAAAAATATTAATAACAATGAAAATAATGTAAGTAATAAATTATCAAAGATCTGTGGTTTATACTGTGCTATGCTTTATTAACATATCACTTTATCCTTCCAATAACCTTATATGTGGGCTGTGACAATGATGACAATAATTTTACATACATACCCCTTTTACAGAAAAGGGAAATGAGTCTAATAGATTTCAGGAACATGCATTGAGGCACACTGACTCCCGAGTCTGTGATATTCACCATTATTCTATGCTGATTTGTGAGAATAGGAAAATCGGGAGCCACTGCTAAATCTACCTTCCCCAAAGCACAGCTGAGATAACTCAGAAGGTAAATGAAGAAAAGAGAGATCAGAGTGAGGGAAGCAAGTCTAAAGTCTGTTTCAATAAACATCAGGTTCACAAAAGAATGACGTGAGAAGTATACAGGCATAAGACAGGTAATAATTATATTGAAAAAAAGATTAAGTAAAGTGTAAAAGGTATTAAAACCTTTTGATGTCTCCTAGGACCATCTTTTTTTTTTTTTTTTTAATTGTGACATAATTGACCTATAACATTGTATGAGTTTAAGGTACTATATGCATTGTATATCAATACAGTGTATTGATTTGATACATTTATCTACTGATCATATGATTACCATCAAAGGGTTAGCTAACACCTCTATCACTTCACATAATTACCATTTCTTTTTTTGTGGTGAGAACAATTAAGATCTAGTCTCTTAGCAACTTTGACATTCACAACACCGTATGGTTGACTATAATCACTATGCTGTGCACGGATATCCAGAATGGATTTAACTACCAGTTTTAAGTGTGTACCTTTGAAAAACATGTCCCCCCACCCCCCCAAAAAAACATCTCCCCAACTCCCCCACCACCCCCCAGCCCTGCTAACAACCATTCTACCCTCTGTTTCTAGTTCAGCATTTTAAGCATCCACATGTAAGTGATATCATGTAGTACCTGTCTTTCTCTGTCCCTGACCATCATATGCATTTCCATCCAAGGTCTTACTATGTGCATTCAGCTCTCAGAGCTCCTTGATGAGTGAGCATGATACAGGTCCCTGTCTTCCTTCTCTACTCCCACATTAGTTTTCCCCTGATCTCTCTCCCTGTTCTTGACGCAGATGAGGAAAAATGGACCGTTCAGACTAGCTGGCTAACAGATTCCATGACACAGGTGACTACACAAATCTTGGTCCAAAAGAGTGAAAGGAAATGTGGTATATAAAAGACAGTTGTTTACGAGTGTAAAGACTGAATGGAAAAGAGAAAGAATTTTATCTTAGAGCAGGGTTTCTCAAATTTGTCTCAAACTGACATCTAGAGCAGGATCATTCTGTATTGTGAGGGGCTATCCTAAGTGGTATAGAATGTTCAGCAGCATCACATGGTTCTTCTCACTAGATGCCAATGCACCCCCATTTGTAACCACCAAAATCGCCAAATGTCCAGGACAACCATCTTAGACATATTTAAGTTTTGTTCATTTTGTCCTTTTTGTTTTATTATTTTAAACTATCACTTGTTTGGTGTATTCAAAAGAAGATTTGCAGGCAGCAACAAAGGTGGGATTTCAAACACAGCCTGGGAAATCGATGCTACTAAGAATCTATAGAAATTCCACCTATTCAAATATCAGCTCTACAGAGTGAAGATTCAAGTTATATGGACAGTGACAACCCCAACAGTGAAAAGAAGGAAGGACAGGATCAAACCGTGAACAGGTAACACGGGGTTAATGATCACGCAAAAAGGAGGGAAGAGTGAAAAGGTTGTTGAAAGAAGAGAACAGGACTTATGGCATGCCATGTTCTCAAAAGCCATAAGAAGCCTGACTAAGAGGGTAATCAGAGAGAGCTCACAGGAAGATCCAAGAAAACAAGAACCCAGATGATGTTGTTGCTTTGAGACAAAAGGGAACAATTGGCTATCTCAGCGAAAGGGCTCTAAAAAGAACATTTCCAGCCACCACCTCACCATTTGGTGCCCTGGAGCAATCTTTATTACCATAATGGAACGAAAGAGTTAATGTATATTCTAATAGGCTTGGGTTGCTAGCAATTACGAGCAGCATAGGTTATAATTCCATGGTAGCATTCATTGAGGAAAAAAAAGAATAAAACCCAGTCCTTCTGAGTTGTGGGTGCTGATCAGTCAACCATGCTGGCCAAATCCTGCCTCTCAAATCTCTTTGTAATATATACCATTCACCCAGGCAGAAGTCTTCAATGACAGCTATTCATGTATCCCAAACTGATCAAATGCAGGCCACAGTGATGGTTCAGCACTATTTGCCTTTCCTGAACGAACAGAAAAATTTTCCCAACCATCAGTCTGGCACACAAACTCTAAAAGTCTTTTAGATTTTAATGGAGTGCCCTCCAAATGGCACATCAGAGAAAACATTTCATCTAAAGAACATGTAAAGAAGGCAGCTACTTGTTCAGCGGCAACCCTGGCCTTTTGGGATACGTGCAGTCTTGGTTCTCAATAACAGGGGATAAGGGGGGGGGGGAAGCTTTCCCCTCTATTCTAAACACGCCTTAGTCTCCTTTGAGTCAAAGCCACTAATTATGCCAGGCAGGCTGAATGATGAGTAGTGGTTTTGTGATCCCAACTATTGTTCAGAAGGGCTGAGATCACCAATGCATTTTCCTAGGTATAGAGAATTTGAAGGGAAAAGTCTGAGTACTTATTATCTCTTTGTTTTCTTAAACAGTGCCTATTTACAAACTTTTCACTAGTGAGTAAAAACATTTACTGGCAATAAAACACAGCAGTGTTTCAGAATGTTAACCTCTTTCCCCCATAACATGATAAAGTGCTCTGAGTGTTTAGGAGAAACAAAGCTGCTTTCTTTTTGTTTCTTGCCACAAACACAGGGTGAGGAGACAGGAAGAAAAGAGAAAAGAAAAAGAATTAATGCACATATTATATATATTTCTCTATATATTATATATTAATATGTAATATAAATATATTATATATGTATATATTTCCCTTAGAGCTATCTATAGTGCAAAATTAAGCAACTGCACCCTACCTTTACCACCCCCCCAAATACATGAAACAACACCTCATGACGAACTGGGGAGGGGTAACTCTTATTCCTCACAGAATCATACTGGTAATTAAATACAGGGCATAAAAATAAAGAAAAGATAAATGCTGAGTGATAAATCCTGTGGCCTCTGAGGTAGACTAGCACGCCTCCCTTTGGGCAGCTATTTGTTTTCTAAGAAGGGAGCAGGCTCTTGTTAAAACATTTATAGTTTTAAAACATTTTAATTATCTCTGGGCCTTTCCTTTATAGAGGTTGTTGAGGCAAGAGTCATGCTAGAAAGATATTATATATTTTAAATCTTTAAATATGGAGAACTGTATCCAAAGATACATCACAAACCATTGATAAATGAAGATAACAAGTGAACTCATGATTGTTTCTATACAGCCTGCATATTCTATTTATGAAATCTGCTAAGTTACTGCAATGTCCTCTTTAGCATCAAGGATACTAAAATAAATTTGGGGAAAAAGTTGTGAGCATATGAAGAACTAACTGTCCAAATGCTATTTCCTCCTGAGAGTGAAATTTTAAATCTTGCTGTCTGTGTATTTTTCCTCATATGTTTATAATTTATCTCTAAGCTCCCTTTTTTTGCCAGAGTTTTCATATCCATTAAACAGAGCTAAGAACTGAAAGGCAACTTTTTACGAAGGTAATTGTGTTTGTCTCTTAAGACTGGCAGCCTCTTCTATTTGGTCCAGTTTGGGGGAACATTCGTTTTAATTAGGCAAAATTGGAAGCAAATAAACTGTGAAGACAGAAAAAGATTGTTGCCTGCTCTAACTTCCACAATGCGATTCTGGAGTCTTGCATTTTTGTGGTCTGACATATTCCTTATAGGGCACACCAGATTACTAGCATTATTGACAGAAACCTTTTATCTCCACCTGCTGGAAGCATGAAACATAACTGGGTCCAAGATAATCATGGACATATTTTAGGAAGAAAAAAAAAAAGTATTTGTACAAATTAGATTTAAAATCACCCATTTTCAACTATAGCCTTAGTACATTATTTCTGCCACTGAATTGATTCACAACCCTAAAACCCTTTGCTTTGTGATTGTTACAAGGTTTATTCTGCTTGTCTATTTCTGTTAAAGTTGGCCATTACATTTCATCAAAATTGCCAGGCAATTCTTTTGCAAAGAAAATGATGTAAATAGATGACAGTTGGATAACAGTCAAATTATGGTCCTTAGGAAAGACATTGGTATGGAAAGATCATATATCATATTTCTTGAGTTATAAGGAATGTAGTATATATATTTATTACATACAAAGAGAAATGATGCCAAGGTAAGAATTTCAAAAAACAGATTTCTCTTTTAAAAAAAGAAAAGAAACCTTTTTTTTTTTTTTTTCTTGGATATAACATGGGTTTTAGCTGCCTCAGGGGTTCTGGAAACAGAAGCAGCTGCCTGGGTTCACCTTCTGTTGTATAAGTTAATCATCACTGTTGATTATTCACTAATTTACTATAAAAATCTATGTATCTTTTAAAGAACATTAGTGCTCTTTTAGATTGTTTAATTACAATGGGATATAATAATTTTAGTAGAAGCCTAACACTGCAACCAAAACCAAAATAAAAGTTAACGCATAATGGGTATAAAAACAAAGTATTTGCCTTTTGTTTAAAAATTTAATACTTTTATGGTATTTAATAATAGTAATAACCACTGTAGAAAAAAAAAGAAAGGAAAGGAGAAATTATCTGTCAACACTGGATTTTTCCCTTTTGAACTAAATAATACTTTTTCCAAGTTTCCTAAGAAAATATTTAATACATTATATATTTTTCCTAATACACTAGATTTCCCCTCCCGAGACTCTTACAATCATTTTTGATTGATAGTATACTATTTCAGTCATGTTGAATACATAAGAACATATGAAGAAACCATTTCTCAGCAAATATTTCAGAATTTTATAAGTTGTATATCTTCTACCGCATTTAAACAGGAGAGCAGAAGGCCTCTGCCAATAGTTTATCACCCACATCAGCATATATTTTAATGAACCTGAGTCAGTTTTCTGGCAAGTAAGTTAGCTTCTTCCTTCCTTCCTTCCCTTCCTTCATTCCCTTCCTTCCTTCCTTCCTTAAGAATGTTTCCACCCAACACAGGGCTCAAACTCACAACCCCAAGATCAAGAATCATATGCACTACTGACTGAGCTAGCAAGGTGCCCCAGTTTTATATCTAAATACAGGTAAGAGTGAAAATGAGTGAGTCAGAATAGCACTAACATGTAGCTAACAACAAAGCAATGGAATTGTATTCATGTTTTCAATATATATTTACCGAAAGGCTGTTATTTACAAGTGACGTACTTGGCTCAGGAGAAATCATAGATAAAATGGTAAACATCTCCCTTCCCCTTCCAAAGTTACATTCAGCTTACTCTAGAATGAGGAAGGTATTTATATTCTTTCTCAAATCTGTCAGTTCTTTAATTAGACTGTATTAAATATTAAAACAAATTACTTATACGAAACTAAAGATATTATATATCAGGTAATATTCACAGTAACTCGCAATCCAGAGTTCCACAGATATCTGTTGAATAAATGAAAGAAGAGTAAGAGAAATTAATCCTGAATTTAACTATCTATAAATTAATCTTTTTTGATTAAGCAAGCAACCAAATAATGGCAAATATAAATCGTAGCACATATAGTTAAAATAAATGCCCTTTGAATTGCTTCTGCAATAGGAGTCAGTTTGTGCTTGTTCCATTTAGGTTTTAATAAATCACTATGGAAATATTAGCACTATATACCAACCAACTATGTTATTATAAGCAGTAATTTACATTTAAAAATCTGAATATGCATTATATTACGCATAGAATTAGCAAATGATTAAGATGGCAGATCAAGCAGGCACAATGGCCTCCACTCTTTTTGAAACCAATGACACCAAAGTTCTGAGATGGGGTAGAGAGTCTGGGATCACCCATGAGCACATTTCTGAAGGCAAGAAAAAGAATGAGAATGTGTTCAGGAATGAAATAACAGTAGCCACTTAAAATCTGCTGTGAGGGGGCTCTAGATAGTGTACAAGTCTGCAGAGGCAACCCTTGGAAATCAAGGCTCAGTCAAGCACGTACTGTAGAAGATGGCTGTGAAAAGGACACTCAAAAAAGGGTTATTGATTAAAGGTCTGTATAAGGGCAACTCTTCCATTTGAAACCCCTTCCTTCCCAAATGCAGGCAATAACAGGCAGCTGGCATTTACCTCCAGCAAAAACAGCTGAACCTTTCCCAGTGCAACTGAACAACCTGTCAGGTGAAACCTAGCATAATCCTCTTCTGTAATTTGAGTGCTCCTATAGTCTACAGCTGGCTTCCTAGCAGATCCCTACCACAACTCCCCCACCCCCACCCTGTCAAAACAAAGTCTCACTTTTACTTACCTTACACAAAACCCATAGTGAGATTTCCAAGTAAATCAGAAAACTTTCATTAACTATACACTCCCTTTTCCTGTAGGAAGGACTGCCAGATATACAAGAAAAGCTGCAGAATGAGATGGAAGCTCCAAAATTAAGAAACTAAAAATTGACTCCAGAGGAAATTAAGATAACTCAAGCATCATAGAAATGGGGGAGGGAGAGAATAACAATAAACTGTTATTTCTGAATAAACTCAGGAATATTTAGGAAGTGATTTCATCTACAGAACAAGAAAATAATGCTATGAAAAAGGATTAATAAGAAAATAAGAGCATACTTGTGAAGATTAAATTATGACTAAATTTAAAATTAAAAATGAAAACTGTGCAGTAGGCTTACAGGGAAAACAGTCCATATTGGAAAACAATAGTGGATTGCCCTGCAATTTCCACTGATGGGTAAAGAGTAAATCTATTTGACAAAGAATGTGGTGGGCATAATCCTTCTTCCTAATGGCCTTTATGTTGTTCAGGTATCTACCCCTCACCAACACACGTCTGAAGTGAAGGTGATCCCAATCCTGGCTCCCCATGCTTAAACCAACCTCCACATCTCATATCCCCAGTACATTCATTGGTCCCAAAGTAATGGTTATCTGAAGGTGGCTCGATCAGACCGAAGGGAAGAACTTACGGCATTAAGTTGGGTAAGTTCCTCTCACTGTTGTTAAAATTGAAACAAGGATCCATAATTACCACCAGCAGCCATTTTGCCTCAACAACAGGGAGCACTCCCTAGCTGAAGTAGACCAGAGGAATGTCCAAGTCAAGAGGCAGGAAGAATACAGTGCTTGATGACATCTGTGAGTGGCTTATTCCCTGAACTTCTACCTATATAACATAATGCATTTACTTACTGCTCAAAGCAGTGTAAATCATGGTTTGTTGAGCCTTGCCAGCAAAAGCTCCACAACTCCAAGGCCACAACTTAATTTAGAATACAGATACCCTTGGAATTGTGCCCTGTGTCAACTCTGCCTACAATATTAAAGTCAAGATGAGGGCAGGCACAAGAAATTCAGGTGGTCCCAATCAATGTCTAGAAGTACAATGTGATCACGGAGTAATCTCAAAGGAGAAGATATCAAGATATTGAAGCATCCCTTGTAACTCCAGTGTTTCCCAGAGCAACAGAAAGCCCCTTTTAAGGAAAGCTCTGAAGTAAATCAGACTCTTCTACTTTACCAGAACCTGAAGCAGCAGTGAGGACCTGAGGACCAAAGAATATGCCAAGATTTGAGTTGGAGACATACAGTTTGCCATGGAGTAGCAGAAAAGATAGATCATATTTCATCCAGGTATTTCACAATACCGTACGAGGACTTTCTCAGTTTTCCTCTATTAATATCCATCATTATAGAACCCAACTAAATTCAAAATCATCAGGGTGCCTCAGTCAGAAGAGTATGTGACTCTTGATCTCGGGGTTGTGGGTTCGAGCCCCTGTTGGGTGTAGAGATTACTTAAAAATAAAATTTTATAAAAAAAATAATCAATGTCATAGTAAATTACCTCTGACACAGGAGGACTGAATTAAAACCAAATAAAATGAAATTAGTGCATGCTCTTGAGTGAGGCGAGTTGTGTTCCATAATGTGTGTGTGTGTGTGTGTGTGTGTGTGCGCGCGTGTATGTGTAAAAAGACTTATATTAAGATGCTCACAGGTGCATTTACAAGCATACATGCACATACTTTAAAAAAGTTTCTAACAAAAAAATGATTTAACAAGCATACTCTCACCCTGAGTAAAGTGTGTTTTAAAGAGAATTTATTTTTCTTCCTCACAGTTAGAATTTTTTTGAATTTGATTTAGTTTAGACAGCAATACAAAGGCCAAAAAGCCTGCATTTACTCACTTCCTTATTTAAGTTCAGGAAAGAGCATAATATACTTATATATGTAGTTGAACCCAGTCAAGTCAGTTCTTAGACTTATTAGGGCATGACGCTGTTGACACAAGGCTAAGTGTAAGCCTTGACCTTTGCACTTTCGCTGTGACCTCAGGAACTAGATCTACGCATCTCATGGCAACCTTTACAACTTGAATGATGTCAGATCAAGGCTGCTATGTTTTTTAAAGGATCAGTTAGCCTCAATGAAGTCTATTTACTTTGCCTGTTGTTATTAATTCCTCTGACTTTTTTCCCCCAGAAACTCCAGTCCAATTTATTCTACTTCTGTAAAAACAAAATGTTCTCTAAATACTTTAAAGTTTACATCTAAAATCTGTTAAGCCAAAATATTTTTTCCCACAAAATCCTGTCATAATTTGACAGAAATTCAAACCACAGCAAAAGCTATAAGTAAAAAGTGTTAAATATTAAAGGAGAAGATAATAGCTAATGTATTACATATTATTATTTTTTTAATGTCCAGGATATTATAATTTCCAGCACTTACCTTAACTTCTATGAGAGCAGCCTCAAAATATCTAGTCTTTTAAGCAAAATTGGTCCACGTTAAGTGTCAGACTTCATTTCTAAATCTGTCTTAAAGATCGATATAGATACTAAACACAGCTTTGAAAGGAAGCTTTAGCCTTCTAATCCTATTCCTGGGTCATAATAAGCAACCTTATGCCCTCAACCTCCATCCTTTACTGAAAGAAATCCAGTCTCCAAGATTTGCATCCAACTAGTGAAAAGGAAAAGGCTATATCAAATTACCTAAAGTACTTACCGGAGAAATGGAGAGAAATGGAAGCATTTGGTGGTGGGAGTGGGGGATGGGGGGGTGGGGCGGGTTGAATCTATTAAAAACAGTCAATGGAGAGAAAAAGGCAGTTTTCTCTTCTGAGAGTGTGCTAGTGTATTTTATGGTGGTAAATTGCCTTCTTTATGTAAAAGATAGTAAATCTGTTGATGCCATTTGTTAGGATGTTCTTATCTCAACAAAGGTCATGCATTCAGGGTCTAAAGCTTCTGAATCTCAGCAATGTTAAACAGGGCTTTTAAAGGAACTTTCAATTCAAAATCCTGAGTAAATGGGTTCACACAGCACGAATTTTATTGTAGACCAACCTAATTTTCACATTTTCCTCTCTATAACAAGCAAGTCATTTGTTCTCTACACTCATAATGGAAAGAAAACAAGAGTTTCTTTGTTTGTGTACATTAACTCAATGCTGTAAAAGTCATCCAGTCAAGCTTCACTATACATTCACCCTTAAACCTTAACCTGACTTGGAACAATATTTGTAGCCTCTAAAATTACACTGGGTGAACCCAGACGGAGTTAATCACCCTTCACTGTCTCAGTGAAAAGTATAATGACCCACCATTTAATGTGAAGCCATTAAAATGCTGGAAGGGGCAAGAATTCACATTGTGTGTTTATAAATACCTCACAGACATGAATCCATACATTCGAGCTGCCAGGACACTTTTCATATGGCACTTGCTCAGAGAACCAGATGGAAAATAATGACTGTTATACACTCCAATCCAGAAGTGTCTATTCTGTTGTCTTGTATAGTGTACCTTGTACTTTTAATACTGACATCAATGAATGCTAACAAATTTCCTCTGTAACTACACACACACACACACACACACACACACACACACACACAAATCCAAATCAAAGTTGGGTAATTATGATATTATTTTCTTTCGCTAACTACCATTGCTTCCCACACAAGGCAAATCTGTAAGCAAGACCTTGCATTTCTACTTTTGGATTTTTACTCCAAATCATTCCTTCAAGACTGCTATACTGCACAGTCCAGAGGGCACTGTTCCCATGATATGTGGGGTCTGTACTCCAGGGGCTGGTCATTCAGGTCAGCATGAACCATGCAACTACAACCAGAACAGAGGCTTAGACCACTTCTCTCCATGCCCCCAGTGACACCCCCACTGGAACCACCACCTCAGCATCCTCTTAAATGTTCTCCCCATTTCCACTCTGGCCTCTGTAATCTATCCAGAACAGAGTATGCTGAATAACCTTGTCAGTTTTTACAACAGAGCACAAGTATTCTTGTGTTTACAACCATCTTCATTCGCTTGAAATAAAGAAAAGTCCTCACTAGACCCTTTCAAGTCCCTAAATTAGAGAATGAAAAGTGCGTTATCTATAGGCCATGTACTTAATTAACAAGGCAAGGAGGTCTGAACACTCAGATCTGAGCATACACTGGGCTGCCTGGGTGGCTCAGTTGGTTAAGCGTCTGACTCTTGATCTCAGCTCTGGTCATGATCTCACAGTTCGTGAGTTCGAGCCCGGCTTCAGGCTGCACTTACAGTGCAGAGCCTGCTTGGAGTTCTCTCTCACCCTCCTTCTGCCCCTTCCCCACTCGTGCTCTCTCTCTCTCTCAAAATAAATAAATAAACTTAAAAAAGAAGACCTGAGCATACACAGTATGAATGAAGGATATGAAGGATAGCAGCAGGGAGAGTGCCTGAAAGAGTAGTGCCAAACCAGATCCAAGTGATAGCTTCCATATGTGAAGGACAATCTGAAGTCATCAGATCATCTAGTTTCTCATGAGAAGCTAGAAATCTGGGGTTTTACCCAAAACTTCAATTCTTAAATGTTGCCTGAAATTTTTAAAACAATATGAGAAAAACCAAACACCTGTGCAAACTGCCATAAGAGGCTGTTGGTAATGAGATTTTACCACAATCTCCATTTATCACCATACAAGGACAAACTGACCCTTCTGTTCCTCTCATTAGCCAAGCTTTTCTTACCCAGAACCTTAGCACATACTTTCCCCATGGTTTTTGGCATTCATTCTTATCCCTCAGATCTGAACTCGAATGTCTCCTCCGTAAGTCTTTCCCTGAAAGATTTCTATCTAATGTAAGTCCTCCCCACAGATCACTACCACATCAGCCTGTTTGATTTTTCTTATAGTGCATCATCCCCATGGAAGAAGACTTGACCAGTCCCCACGAGTAAATTTACTCTGTAAGCAATGACTTTCCTGATGTATTAATAAAACCCACTTTCAATAAAAATCAATACAGAATATGCTCAACTGAGCCAATAACATACACACGCACACACACAACTTTCAAGCTTCATTACTTCATAAATGCATATTGGCAGGATGATGGGTTATTTGTTCACTAAATATCTACAATAGTATTTTGTAATAGAGAAAAACAATTGTGTGTGTGTGCACAGACATATGTATGTTTCTATGTGTATGATCTGTACAGAAATGAGTTAATATCCAAAAAGATATTAATCTACCTCAATATAGTTTAGTCAGATGGATTCTTTTTGAGGAGAATTTCATCTAGATATAAGGCAGTGGTTCTCAGCTTGAGGCAATGTCCCCTAAAAGGCATGACAATGTCTGGAGGCACTTTTGCATGACAGAACAAGGGGGGTGTTATTGACATCCAGCAACACAGGCCAAGGACTGCTAAGTGCCCTGCAAGGCACAGGACAGCCTCCAAAAGAATCATCTGTCCCATGATGTCATTGGTGCCAAACCTAAGAAACACTGATTGATATAGGGTCTTTTCTTTCCCTCACTCCAACTTTGCCAAAGAAGAAATAGTTACCCCGTATTTTTGCTTTGGGGGGCAGGTAGGGAGTAATTTTAAATTTTTTCCTCAACATCATTATGATTAAATTTGTTTAAAAAGTTTGTTGAAAAAAAAGTTTGATTATTTCTCTGACTACACGCATGTAATTCTCTAAGGGACCAAAAACAAACAAACAAACAAACACAAAAACCAGTTGTGCTGTTTTCATTTTGGTTTGTACAATACCTGGTCCATTCCAAGCATTGAATACATGAACAAACAAGCATAATAGCAGTGCCTTCTTATTTTATGCTTCACATTGGTCATGTCTCCAAATGCTTATTTAATAAATGAAGCACTCACGTTGACACACAAGACACTGTGGTGGATTCTAGGCATATGTACATCCAGAAGAAAGTCTCCTCGCCCTCAAATTACTCAAAATCTGATAATGGAAACAAACAAACAATATAGCCCTACATAATTTGTACAGTCTTACAGTAAAGGCATACACAGTATTACAGGAGTGCATGAAAGGCCAATTCACCTGGACTTGAGGAAGTGGATGATGGGATGGGGGGATGGGAGCCCAAAATGTCCTCCTAGACAGGATGTCTGACCTGCTTCAGATGTGCTGAGTACTAATCAGGCAGATGAGTAGGAGGGGCAAAAAAGCATTTCAAAGACAAGACAAGTTGGAAAGAACAAGTCATTTAGCATTACTGGGGTAAGTGGCTGGTTTCTCCTTTGGAAATAGGAGGAGGAACACATTAAGACCCTAATATGTGAACGCAAGTGAATTTCTGTCTTCATATACATTGGGCCAGATCTCTGTTTCCTTCACACTTGGAGATTCCATGTGCCTAAAATTTCTTCAACTACCTCATTACAGGCCTGCCCTTAAACATCTTTCTTCATCTGTTTTTTGTTTATAGAAAGTCTCTTTGAACCTATACACAATGATCATAAATTCACACTTTAATTTTAAAATTAGAAAAGCTTTTAATTCCAAAGATCAAAACTTTATCTAAGATCAAATCAGCATTCATGCAACCTGACGTCCTGTGAACCAGGGCTTTGTCCGAATTTTTTTTTCACATTTCCACTGTTTATCCCAAATAACATTACATGGTGATTACTCAGCAAGTATTTGTGGAATTGAATCATAACTTGAATCTTCTCCAGACCCCATGTTTTTTTTTTTTTATAAATCAATAGTACATATTGAAATTGCAATATACTTACAAAGCATAAACATGTTCAAAATTGAGGTGGATGAAGCTAAAACTGACTCAGAAATAACCATTTCCTAAAATTTTCCCTTATTTAATAATACATGCCTCTAATCTTAGGTTCAGGCTCATATTATTGTAATCTAAACAGTAATAATAATAACACAAACAAGCAAAGAGGACTTATTTTAGGTCCTGCCCTCTGTCTCCCTCTGTACAAACCTCAAGCTTCTCACTGCAGAAACTTCTCTTACCACTTCTATTAAAATTTATCTGAAAGCTTTATCTCTAAATAATTCTCTTAAAATCCAGATGGATTTTTTTCTGCATTTCAGGGACTGCAGAGTGCTCATGGGGACAACCCACTGGCATCATAAACTCAACCGACCAAAGGACAAGTCATAGCATTTCCTCAATACATATTGTTCCTCCCTTATTACCGAAGTCCCTGTTGCTCATGGAGTCATCTGTGTCACAGGCGATCCTTCCATCTTGCATATTTTCTGTCAATTCTATCTATTCATTCTACCATTCAAAAACTCTTGATCTTTCCCCTTTATTTCCATCAACACTGTATTTATTCATCATATGTCCCCTTTATTATTTTGAGAGCCTTCTAAGTCTTCTCATTGCCCATGGTATCCTGTCCATTCAATCCATCATGCAAGCCACACTAGTTGAGAGATCTTTCTCCCCCACCCAAGTTCTTTCCTACCTAAAAAGCTTCCCTGGTTTTCCTTTGCCCCATAATGAACTTCAGTATATTGAGCATGGAGTAAGAACACCTTTATATTCTGACCACAGGTTTACCCTCATAGGTACCTCATCAGTGAGTAATCCCAAACAATTTCTGGTTCCTCCCGTAATCCCACACAATTTCTCCTCTCTTTGCCTAAATATACATACTTCTTCTGTTTCATCTGATGGGCAAACAAGCAGAGGAGAGGATAGCTTCAATATTTACTTCAATTATTCTTTAACACTGGTAGGTTACTCTCCAACCCTGGTAGGAAGTACGTTTCTCCTTCTTATATATACATATATATTCCTTCGAAAATATACATAGATAGATAGGTAGATAGATACGTGTGTGTGTGTGTGTGTGTGTGTGTGTGTGTGAACAATTAGAATATATGTGTGTGTGTGTGTATATATATATATACATATATATATATATGTATATATATATATATTCTAATTGTTCATGTACTTTCTTTCCTCAATTATCAGGCAATGGGACCTTTGCGTGTAGAGAACATAACTAAATTCGTCTTCATATCACCAGTGCCTACAAGTCTATCACCTATGGCAGGTACCCAGGAGAAATTATTTTGAATGGTAAATATTGTATAGAACAGGAGAACATCACACGGTATGTTTTATGCCCATCTTAAGAGTCAGTTTGAGTAGGATACCAGGTTTTTTAAGTTTCTTTTTTAATAACATGAGGTTCTTGAATTCTCTAGATATTTCTCTACAACCTCAGTTATAGAACTTACTCACTGTAGATTCCTAAAAAACAAAAAACAAAAACAAAAAACAACCAAAAAAAAAAAAAAACAGTGAAACATTTAACTCTGTCTCATTACCAATACTCAAGGCAAACCTAAACACTTTAAGTTCTTTACTATTATATTTATAGAAAAAAATAACATTAAAGATAGTTAAAATATTAGAGAACATAGTCTTATTTATCTTTCATTTGTAGGAGGACTTATTATTTTTTCATTAGATATACTTTACTTTTTTAGAATGCTAAAGGGATCCATTTAGACTTTGTGCATTCAACAAATGTTTACTGAGTACCCCCTATGTGCTGTGTGGCAACTATCGAGGATACTTAGTTCTATAAAACAGGCAAGGGTCATCCCTCACAGAGATGTGAGACTAATGCAGAAAGCGGAATTTATTTTTATTTTTTTTTAATGTTTATTTATTTTTGAGAGACAGAGAGAGATAGAGTGTGAGCGGGGGTGAGGCAGAGAGAGAAAGAAAGACACAGAATCTGAAGCAGGCTCCAGGCTCTGAGCTATCAGCGCAGAGCCCGACATGGGGCTTGAACTCACAAGCTGTGAGATCATGACCTGAGCCGAAGTCGGACGCTCAACCGACTGAGCCACCCAGGCGCCCCAAGAAAGCAGAATTGAAATAACGATGGACATTGGGGCGCCTGGGTGGCCCAATCGGTTGAGCGTCCGACTTCAGCTCAGGTCGCGATCTCACCGTTGGTGAGTTCGAGCCCCGCGTCAGGATCTGGGCTGATGGCTCAGAGCCTGGAGCCCGCTTCCGATTCTGTGTCTCCCTCTCTCTCTGCCCCTCCCCCATTCATGCTCTGTCTCTCTCTGTCTCAAAAATAAATAAACATTAAAAAATTAAAAAAAAATTAAAAAAATAAATAACAATGGACACTCATTAATAGTGATGCTGACATGGTGCTAAGAATAAGAAGAGTACCCAGGACCTTTAAGAGAGCCTGAGAGTAAAGAAATCAAAAACAAATATTTTTAAGTGATCATGAGCACATGGCAAGCAAGCAGTAGTGACAGATGTACTGAAAATACTGGCCCGGGATGAAATGCAGACACCAATATAAAGGCAGACGTGAAACATTCAAACTCATAGCAACATTACAAAACAGACTGTCCCTTTAGCTGTGAAACTTAGATTCTACAACTTTAGCTACCCTCTCCAAAGTTCTTCTGACACTAGTATTATTAGTTAGTACTCAATTAGCATTAAGTACCACCACTCCAATATTCTGCTGCTTCTGCAGAAAATACACTCACATCTAAAGAGATAAAATAACACCCTTAAGATTTCTATTTGTTAAGATTTAGAAGTAAAAGTTCTATACATAAATTTGATCTATTCTGAGACTGAAACGATGTCCTTATTGAATAATCCAAGAGGTACCGTCATCTATAACTTGTGTCGCCAACAGACACAAGTTCATCTCATCGTCTTGAAACCACACAGACACTAGATCGCAGAACGTTAGTATTGGTTTGGACTCGGAGTTCATTTCTCCGTCACCTTTTTGGACTTTAAACTTCCACCACTTACTAAATATTTCTTCTGACAAAAATCTCTTCTTTCAGTTTGATCTCAAAGCTCAAGATAGGTATTATTCCTATCCTCAATTCACAGATGATGAAACAGGGGCTTAGAAAACCTATGTTATATCACCAACTTCACGTAGTTCACTAATGTATTAACTACAGTTTCTAATTTTTTTTGTATTCTTTTTTTTTTTTTAAAGCTTATGCATTTTGGGGGCGCCTGGGTGGCTCAGTTGGTTAAGCGGCCGACTTCAGCTCAGGTCATGATCTCACGGTCCGTGGGTTCGAGCCCCGCGTCGGGCTCTGTGCTGACAGCTCAGAGCCTACAGCCTGTTTCTGTGACACAGAGATTCTGTGTCTCCCTTTCTCTGACCCTCCCCCGTTCATGCTCTGTCTCTCTCTGTCTCAAAAATAAATAATTGTTAAAAAAAAAATTTTTTTTAAATAAAAAAAAAAAAAAAGCTTATGCATTTTGAAAGAGGAGAGAACGAGAGAAACATGAATGAGCAGGGGAGGGGCCAAGCGAGGGACAGAAGATCCGAAGTGGGCTCTGTGCTGACAGCATAGAGCTCCATGAGAGGCTTGAACTCACAAACTGTGAGATGGTGACCTAGCCAAAATCAGACGCTTAACTGACAGAGCCACCCAGGCGCCCCATAATTCTTGTGTATTCTTGATGCTCTGGCATCGCCTTGCTGACAAGGGGAGGCCACCTCTTCCAGGCCTGGTCAGCTCCCAGAGGTGGCAAACACTGGCTGAAGAGCACACCTTGCAAAACAAACAGATGCATCCAGAATCCATCCACCGAGCCACGTCTTCCGTCTGGCTCTCACCACCCCAAGTCCAGGCACTGAACAACCAGGGACCTTCCACTGCCGGCTGAAATTACTGAAACGATCCAATCTGAAATCTCTTTGGCTTTCATAGCCTCCTTCACTCCTTCTTTCCCATGAACGACACAATAAAGGCTTTCTGCCTGGCTTTCCTCTCCCTCCTTCTGCCTCCCAATCAACCCTGTAGCTTTCCCTGTGTGGCCATGCACGGCATCCTGTGCCTCCTGTTTCTTGGAATCAGTGAGGAAAAACGTCATGACAGTCATCACCGAGTCTATATGGCTTGCTCCTCCACATTATAATGGATCCCGGGTACATTCTAAAACAGCCGGTGGTAGTACTAAGATTAGGGCATAGGAAGCCAGAGACACAAAATGTGGTAATCACTTTTTAAATAAATGAATTGCTCAGGAGGCTGAAATCTTACTCATCATAGTATTCCATAAAAGACATATTTTCCCAAACTTCTATCCATGACTCATCTAAAAATCAGGTTTCTGTACCATGGTATTAATGCTTCTAATTGGATTTTTGGTTCCTTGAAGAAAAGAACACAGGTAGTAAAGAAGGGAACTAGAGACAATGTTTCTAATCAGGGAACATTTTTAACATGTGAAGTTGGTTATTGGTACTTCTCTACCTTCCCTTCCAGCTTCCCTGGCCCAGTCTGGCCCCCATAATTACTCCAGGACCCGAGTGGCCTCATTCTTCTCCATCCCTGGCACTTCCCAGTGTGTCGCCATCCAATGCGCCAAATAAAAACTTCCATTCCCCAAGTGCTAAAAGCTGAACTCCAAGTAAAAGAGGACCTATAATCTGATTAAAATAATTCACAGTAAATTGCAAATCTCTTAATCCTCTTAGAGGCATTAACATTTTTTTAAGTGTGTGGGGGGGTGCTGGGGACTGGAACAACCTTCTACAGCCTTTAATTGTTGGCATTTTTGTGCAGCATAAACAATAATATATTTTGCTTTATTCAGATAGACATGGCTATCACATTGGCATGGCAATCTGCCCAGAAATCTGTCACCAACCTGTCAAATTAACCCCGAATTTTCTCTTAACAACCTTCACACTTTTTCTGCTTTTATTTGTTGCTTTTTAAATCTCTGGCAAGAGGTCTTAAAGTTTGGATTCTCTGTAGGGATAATTTTTATGTTTAGGGTTTGTAACTCAGGGTCTATATACCAAGTAACTATCATAAAGTAGTATATTTTAAAGAAGATCTTGATAAAGACTACCAATCAGCAAAACGATAATAAAAACAACACAAGAATCTACACTTAAATAGACATGAGAACATGTCAAACACCATTTTGAACCCTTCAACATATATTAATTAACCTTCACAGCATCCCTATGGAATAGCTATCAAAATTATTTCCATTTTGGGGTGCCTGGGTAGTGAGTTCAGCCCAGGTCATGAACTCGCGGTCCGTGGGTTCAAGCCCCGTGTCGGGCTCTGTGCTGACAACTCAGAGTCTGGAGCCTGCTTCCGATTCTGTGTCTTCCTCTGTCTCTGCTCCTCCCCCACTCACACTGTCTCTCTGTGTCTCTCAAAAATGAATAATTTTTTTTAAAAAATTAATTGTTTCCATTTTACTGATAAGGAAACAGAAAAGTGAGATGTATAACCTACTAAGGTGGCTTGGCTGGTCAGCAGTGAGGCTAGGTATTTTAATTCTGAAGCCCATACCCTTGCAATCACTACCTGCTACTGAGAGACACAGTGACTAGAAAAAACTCACTGATAAAGAATCCAGCTCATTGTATTGCTCCTAGGCTAAAGAAATTACAGAACTTAAATTCTAGAAGGGGCCTAAATATCAACTGTTTCAACTCCTGTACTTTAGAGATGAAGAAACGAACTCACTCTGGCATGGTGAAATGCTAAGTAGTGGCCGTTTCAAAGCAAGTTACAACCACACCTGAATCCAAGTCATGTTTTTTTCCCTCACCATAATATAGTCAGTTCATACAAAAATCATAGGAAAATCTATAATCTTCACGCAAAGGTCGACACCCAAAGTTCTATCCAATCCATCTGGCAGGATCTAGTAAATACATAACCATTCATACATACATTACTTTCAAGTTTGGTGCTTTACAATGTTTCTGCCACAAGTTATTCCAAAAAGCGTTTGCCTTTTTTCTTTTTAAATAAACACTGGGATGAAGCTTTCTGGTAGTTGGTAATTCTGTTTTTTCTTCTTTCCAATTGTTTACTTCTCTGTTTCTAAAAGAGTAAAATTTTACCCAAGAATGAGAGGGAGTATTAATTCCTTTCATAACTTCTGTCAAAGCAATTTATGTAGTGAATCACTTATTCACTGAATGTGCTAGTTGTGATAGTTAATTAGACATATACCCTCTTGGTTGGAAAGAAGAGCTAGACAAAGAAATGCAATACACCATGAATGCCAGCAAGGTCCACATACTTTTTTTTTCCCTTGGGTGCTAGGGAAATATATATGGAATACATCATATCTACAATGGGAGGGGGTGGAAGGGGTGCCTAAGGCTTTCTGGAGGAGGAGACACCCATATCGATTCATTAGGGGAAACAGGAATAGGGATGCAAAGCAGGGAAGCAAGGAGGGAAAGGAATGGTTCTAGACAGAGCATTCCCTGATAGGGGGAAAGCATCTAGAAAAGCCAGAGAAGCAAACGGGCATTCACCTGGCTGAAGCTGGCTTATAGGCTGGAAACCCTAATTAGGCAGATGTGCAGAATGGTCAAATCAATAATACCAATGCATCTTAAACACAAAGTACATTCTCATGAGAAAATAAATCAAACATAATGTTTCTGTGGTTCACAAAGAAGGAAGAAAAAAGTCTTTATTTGAAAGGAACTAGGGAGATGAAATACAGTCATGGTCCAGGGCAAAGAAGATCACCCAGATTTAGGCAAAATAACTAATATGTCCTCATGACATTTTTCTAAAGACTGCAATTACCAACTATAGAAATAATTTCCATATAAACATGGAAATCATGGTACCCCTTTAGGTGATGAAGAATCTATTATTGGCAAGCTATTCTGTCAGAGTATCAAATAATGCTCATCTTTAAACATGCCTCCTATGGACAATGAAATGCTGGTGACAGTTTCCAGCTTCAAATGAATCAGCACTCTTTGCTCAGGGCACATTACTGCTTCTGACCTCTTCCCCTGCCCGTGCCTTGACCTTCTCCCACTCAGACATTATTCCCTGCCTTGTGCCTGTGAGCATCTCGTATTATTTGTGAGCTGTGGCTCCAGAATTTAGCATGAGGACGGCTGCCCCTGATAGATGTCTAACATGAGTAATACTCCTAATGATCCCCAATGGGACTCTGCCATATTCATCCAACAGGATGAGTTGTTTGAAGACAAAAAGAAATCCCATGCACTTTACAGAGAAACGTAACGAAAAATCGAAATTTCTACATAAAGGAACATTTCACTTAGATTTCATAAGAAACGATCAGGTTTTTTTTTTTAAAGAGTTAACAAAGTCTCTTCACATATATTTAGCTTTGCAGTAGTATATCTTCAACACCTGAGCAAATTATACCATTGCCTAAAGAAATCCTCCAAATGTTGTTTTAGAAACATTTATGAATTATGCACAAGGTTTCCTCACAGAAATGCCAGATATGCTCTTGAAAACTGTGCATAAATCAATATTTTTTAAAATTAAATAACATTTCTCATTGACAAATTATTTCAAAGATGTTTCATTTTCAGTTGGTTAATATTCAATTGGCAATGATTCCTGACCCTTTAGATTAAGCTTCTCCCCTGATAATATTTCTGTCAAATAGCTAATGATCTATAAACAAAGAATAAAACAAATAAGAGAAAATAGATTTTAGAAAAAAAAAAAACCTGCATTAAATTCTTGCAGAAGTTAAAGGCTCCTCTGGAACTCAACCATAGCCTAAATTTCTTTATTTTATTTCTTCAGATTCCCTTACTGTATTTTCACAACCTGTAATTCAAATCAGCACAGTGGTGTGTCCCTTAATAGCAATCAGTAAACCTTTAGACTGTCTGTGTTGATATTTTCTCTTCTTATTCAAGAATATATTTATTTATTCAGTTCATCAGGGACTCTTAGCTCATCAAAGGGCTTGCTGGCTTGTTTCCTTTGTTTGTTAGCTTTAGGACAAAAGAATAAACATAAACAGTCAAACTGATCACTTTGCCTGGTTCAACAAATACAATTTGTAAAAGGTAAATAGCTCTTGATTAAGGCAGAAGCTTTGGGTTAAACAAATAAGCAATTATGCAACCATTTAACTAGGAACCACACAGTGAGGAAGGCCAAACATCAGAAAAGTGAAAGCTTCTAAAACACCAAAGATAACAACACGTCAAGCTATACTTATGTGTTGAGGGTAGGAATAAGCAGCAACAGATAGGTCAGTCCTATGTGGGGTGGATAATATGATACTGCAGCCACAAATTGGTGACCTGTGGGGTCACATTTGGGGTAGAGACATTATTGTTTATTATTATTATTTTATTTTTATTTTTATCATGTATTACTATTATTAATTCTCAATTGCTCCCAGACTTCAGTTAGGAGATTTTACTTAAAAATATGGATTTACACCTTCTCTTGAAAACTCTGCATATCTGTCTATATTGGACCCGCATTTCCCCATGGCAACATCCAGTCACCCATCCCTTAGAGCTAATACAGGCCTTCCCTTACAAGCCCTGTGTAGGTATTCGGTTTTTAACCATTACAAAATACTACCAGAGAAGTAAAAACAGAATCTCACAAGTTGTATTTTGTTTTTCTTCCTCACCGAGAATTGTGACTTCAGACCAGGAAGAGCAATTCTAAGTTGGTTCAGGGGGAAATCAAGGTGAGAAGATAAATATCTTCCTTCTTAATACATTTGAAATCTCCTGATCAAGGAAAGTACTACATCGCAGAATGTTGAAAGAACTTTTAGGTAAAATGAAAGATTAGAAGACTAGGAAAAAGTTAAAAGCTATCCATCCACATTTTTAACTACAAAAAAAGGTCAGTTCCTCAAACTTGAGGTTACACTTTAGGACATGAACAAAACAGTTAATAAAACCGTAACCAAGGGAAATGAGCCTTGCTCAAATGAGGAAAATTGGAAGAAACTCTACCTGGAGAACAGAAGATTTAGAAAAAACATAACTGTCTTCAAATAGTGAATCAGTTTCACATAGAAACTAAACCAGATTTTCCGTGGATAGCTTTGGAGGGTAAAAATCAGGGCCAGTAAGACAGGGAATAATGTTGGGCTCCAGCTTAACATGAGAAAAATTTTTATAAAGACTATAAATGGAGGGGCACCTGGGTGGCTCAGTCGGTTAAGCGGCCGACTTCGGCTCAGGTCATGATCTCGCGGTCGGTGAGTTCGAGCCCCGCGTCGGGCTCTGTGCTGACAGCTCAGAGCCTGGAGCCTGTCTCAGATTCTGTGTCTCCCTCTCTCTGACCCTCCCCCATTCATGCTCTGTCTCTCCTTGTCTCAAAAATAAATAAAACGTTAAAAAAAATTAAAAAAAAAAAAGACTATAAATGGAATCTTCTATACTATGGGAGGTAAGTCCTGTCACGGGAAGTAATGAGGATAAAAACTCTGTGTTCTGGGTACTGCAGACAGGGCGTATGCATTAGAGAGACAGTGAATGTTCTAATGACATGAATGTTCTCTGACAGGTTAATAACAATAACACACATCGTATTATATCTAAATCTATTTATCTGTACATGGCTATCCATACCCTCAGACAAAATGCCAAAAAATAAATACCTTAATCTCTAAGAATTCAATGATCACATTTACATTTATTTTACATCACGTCTTCACTTGGTGGAAGCTTTTTTATGGTATAAACATAGGCTCCCTGAGCAGTCACACATATCTCTATTAAATTAGCTACATGGTAATCAACCATTTACCATCAGTTTCTTAAGTGCAAGGAATAAGCTTTTTTAAAAAATATTTTATTGTCTAGTTAGGTTGATTAAATAAATGAAACAAATGGATGCAATTATTAAAGTGTTCTCTAAAATATAACATTGTCATAAGAGAAAATTTATAATAATACATGTGGTAAAATCTACCTCTTCAAGTAGATTATGTAAGTTTTTCAGATCACACTCCTGGATGCACCTTGCAGCCATTTCCCTTCACCCAGCAAGATATTCCATTCTTTCTCTCAACATTCTCTGAGAATCTACTTATTCCAGGAAGTTTTCCCTAAGTTAATCCCCTTGTTCTATCAGTTCCCAAAATGCATTTCTCCCTTCTCCCACCATAACAAACACCTTTCCTTCATGTACTGTTAACAATTCACCGACATGATCAACATCCATTTTCCTATATGTATGTACACAACCAGGATCTTGTATTAAAAGCTCTTATTCATTATCAGGTATGTCTGATAGATTCTTTAAAGTGTCTAACAGCAACAGAAGTTGATGGTTGGTTAATAATAATTTTTGATTGTTATCAAGATTGAGAGTGAGTAGTTTACTGAGGAATAAAATGGTGTTATTAAGCTCTATTGATAATAAACAAGTAGAAAAGTAATAATGCAATTATTATAATTAACAAGTAGAAAAGTAATACAATTAACAAGTAGAAAAGTAATAATGCAATTAGCATTAACAAACAAATGGATGGCAAACTGCAAAGCAATGAATATGTGAAATAAATGTATTAAGAAGTATGTATTTTTAAATATTTAGTTTTGAGAGAGAGAGAGAGAGAGAAAGAGCACGAGTGGAGGAGGGGCAGAGAGAGAGAGGGGATGGAAGATCTGAAGTAGGCTCTGTGCTGACAGCAGAGAGCCCGAGGTGGGGCTTGAACTCACATACCATGAGCTCTTGACCTGAGAGGAAGTCAGATGCTTAAGCAACTGAGCCACCCAGGCGTCCCTTATTATGAAGTATATTTTAAGACAAAGAGTAAAACCTTATAAGACTAAGCTCCCAACTCCCACATAAAGGAAGGTTTTAAATATGATACCATTTTGATTAGTGGTACAGAGTAGTAAAGTAGTAAGGAAGTAAGAAAAGCTTCAATCTTCCCTTAAGCCTCATGTAAAGTAGCAACCTATAGAAATAATGAAGAGAATATAAATGTACCTCCCATCGAACATTTGGAAATACGTGTGGAAATCCAGAAAAAAAATACCTTAGAAATCATAGACCAATCTTAGTCAGACATATGTATTTAAAAGAGTAAGAAAAAGCAAAAGAATGATATTTTAAAAATCAATCCCATTACTTCTGAAATGCTACTGATTACAGTACTGTTTTTGATAGTTATTACAGACTAGGAGGTTTCATTCACAAGGATCATGTAAAGCAATGCTGCATTCTTTGTTTTCTATAAAACTTATCATCTGAGAAGGATACACCTTTCAAGGAATTATAATCACAGATTCTAATCAAGCTTCTGCTTACTACACTTTTATCTGTAACACCTTATCACCAAGTAGATCATCTATTTTCAAGCTCAAAAAAAACAAAAAGTCAACACCAGTTTTTTAGAGAAGTTAGATCCCAGTGATCATTTTTTTCCATATATATGGAAATTTCTATTCACTTAGAAAACTGAACTATCACAAAACGTCCTGGTTTTTACTACCTCACATTTACTCCACAAATGGAAAAGCACTGAATTCCATCAACCATGTTGTGGGACTCGACCTTCGTTTCTATGTTCTGTGCTGTATTACACCAGGATGCACTCTTCGTTATGGGTTATCATGTGACAAGGAGAAGAGAAGAACAGACCATCGGATTTACCAGAAATTCTAAAATTTAAAAAGGCACCAAAAGAACTTGGCAGCACAATCTACCACAATCTTGCATCACAAAAAGCATCACACACACACACACACACACACACACACACACACACAAAACCTTGATAACCTTATTACACTTTAGACTGTTTCACCTATAATCATTTTCATTTAAAGGGAATAGTGTAGTGTGTCTGTAAAATGGTGAAGAACAAAAATTCTGTGATCAGAGAGGCTCGTTTCAAATCCTGACGCCACTGAACTGACTGCCCATGGTCAAGAATAACTTTTCTATACCTCATTTTCCATATTGATAAACAGGAATGATAGCAATGCATTCATTCCTAATGTGGTATTAAATAAGATAAGGCATGTTAGCACTTTGCTGGGCAGACAGTAAACATTTTATACATTTTAGGTTTTACAATTATTATTACTATTATTATTAATTCCTATTCCTTCAGGTTCAGTGTATGCAATTGGGCCTATACTGCATCAATTTATCATATGATTAATCACTTTATTATTTTCCTCATCTGGGAAGTTATATATTTTTTTAATAGCCATGCATATTTAAAACATTAGGTTAAATGTGTCAAGTGGAAAATAATGAAAGGATAATTTGGAATATGAAATCCTAGGAAATGATGAGCTCCTCAAATTGAATGATCCGTAACAGGAAAAAAGACCAAAACATGCGATGAATTTCGTTTTCCCTCTGGCCACACTAAGCCTAGCGAAAAAGCTACCCTCATGATGCTTCTATTCCATCCTAATTCAGTGAGATTAATAATGACCTTGTCAGCAGATGACCCCTCTCTCCGCACAGTACCATGGTGAGGTTCTGACTCTTTCCTATCTTCCGTCCACATGTTTAGGTTTGGGCAATGTATCGCTAACTTCCTTAATTTAAGCAACTTCTAGTTCCAAACTTAATCCCAGATTACCAAGGAAATTCTCACACCTCCTCAAATATGAAGAAGAAAAAAACAATGAAGTTCCCTTCCACAGCTTGTACAAGCCAGTTTACTCTGTTCGGACAACTTGTTAATTGAAAGGTCTGGAGACACTAAACTTGCTTCTCCTGACTAAAGTTGCTTAAAGCTACCCAAAGGTGTGTAGTTAACACATACAAATGTGCTTTGACTCACTTTGTTATATGAGCAAGCACCATTTTAGTGAAGTTTCAAGAGTAATAAAGACTGCCTTTTAAATCAAGCCTGAGTAAAAAAAAATAAAATAAAATAAAAATAAAAAAATAAAACAAGCCTGAGTAAACAAAACCCACTTTAATCTGAAACTAAAAAGGTATGCATTTTTTATTATATTTCTTTCACATAGGAAAGGAATCACAGGCAGATACTTTTAGCCAAACTAAAAGTTAGTACATCATTGGAAAAGTGGAAAAAGACATTGCAAGCTAAAACAAAAACTATAGTATAGTTAGATAGTATACAGGTTATTTAAATGTGGAGATCAAATTTTGAAACGGAGTGTATCTCATTAGCACCATATGACGCCAAATGATCTTGAAACAGACATATGTGGCCTGATTCTTATTCTTTGGCCCCATCTTCCTTCCAAACTCTACCTGGGTTTGACAGTAACATAAAAGGGCCTCAGACATGTTAGACGGGAGAAACTAAAATAGGACCTCTGTTTCCTTTTCTGCTAAAATCCAGGAATGAGTTTGCCAAGTTGATGTATTTTTCCATAACGGTGCATAAATTATGACCATATACAACATGCTACAAAGAACTTTACGGTCATATAAACATTGTCTTGTTCTGCTTATTGAAAATTTAAGTTAAATCAAGAGATAACATTTACCTGAAATGATTTTTAAAGTACTAAACAGTCACAAGTAACTATTTTACTACTCTTAAAATGCTTTTCCTCATATTAAAAGAATAGAGAAAGAAGAATCTACAGAGTGTTAGGAATACAAATTGGGTCTCTAATATCCTCAAGTAGAATCTCTTGCAGATAATTTGAGCAGAAAGTTCTGAGGGCTCTAAGCTCCCGCCAGGGCTGACTGTGGATAAATTGTCTCTGGTTCTCATCTCATAGACGAATTGAACACAGGCATGGGCGGCCCATACTTTAAACTTGATGACTTGTAACCATCAGCTGTTACTGCCAGGAATGCTTTAAAAATATGTTTTCTAGTAAAAAAAAAAGACTAACATGAACTAAAAAATAGATCCCCCAGGGGCGCCTGGGTGGCTCAGTCGGTTAAGCGTCCGACTTCGGCTCAGGTCGCGATCTCACCGTCCGTGAGTTCGAGCCCCGCGTCGGGCTCTGTGCTGACAGCTCGGAGCCTGGAGCCTGTTTCAGATTCTGTGTCTCCCTCTCTCTCTGACCCTCCCCCGTTCATGCTCTGTCTCTCCTTGTCTCAAAAATAAATAATAAAAAAACGTTAAAAAAAATTTAAAAAAAAATAGATCCCCCAAATACATGGCAGTATTATTAGGAATTGAAGTCTACTAATTCTTAAATGCTGACAAACCAATCTCTTGATGTAAAAAGAACATATACCCACTTACCACAGAACCACACTGCTCTGTTGACATTTGCTTGTATCCATTGATGGTGCTTTTAAACGCTTCATTTAAATGTCAAACTAGGTGACAGGCATCAAGCCTATAGACTACTGCCCATCAAACTGGTGGCTGAAGAATTTTTCTATAATTGTTTACCTTCTATACATTCTCCCCTAAATAATAAAATAATTAAATAAACGTGCTCTTTATCGGCTCTAAGCCATGGACAGCTGTGAATACCACAGAAGCACCTCTCTAGTTGAATGGAATCAGAAAGATATGCACAGTCAAGCTGTTCAAAATATTGTTTTATGTGTGGAACAACACTGTCATAAGACGTTTGGAAGCCAAGCACAATCTCAGAAGTAAGGGAATCTGTGGCAGCCTGTTCTGGCTGATGGGAAACAAGACTGAAATCTCCCATGAAGCAAGCAATAGGACACCTTCCAGGGTTAGAAACAGCCTTTTGGATGGTTTAAAAAAAAAAAAAGAAAAAGAAAAAAGCAGGGAGAGAAAGGCAAGGAAGTGAAGATCAAAGCTATCTCCCTGTACACTACAGATAATCTTTTCTCTTCCTTTTCTTGAACAGCAAGATTGAAGGGAAGGGCTGGAGGTGGAGGGAGAAGGGGAAAAGGAAACCATGCTAATCCAGCATTGTAAAGAAAGGAGGTGGTCTTTTGATCTCCACAGGATGGCAACTTTATTGGCTATGCATAAGCAGTTTCCAACCAGCTGATCAACCAGGTATTAATGCTCGACCCCTCCATGATCAGTAACCATGAAGTGAGTTATCTGTGAACAGCAGTCAAGCAGAAGGTTCATCTACTACAAAATGACTGCCAGCCCATGCCCGACATAGAGGGCAAGAGCAACCCCGGGGGGAAATGGTTGTCCCTCCACAGGCTCTCCCTTGACGAGTACCAATTATTTGCCTTGGGACTCAGAGCAAAATCTTTCTTCGAGTGTGCATGAGTGAGAATGACATCAAAATACAACTTGGAAACTACATGCTTTTGCAACCCCAGCAGTCGTTTTTTCGACTTCTCTTCAAGTCACTTCTCCTAAGCATGCCAAAAAAATGCAGACATGATAAAGGCTCGAAGTGAATCAGTCCAGTGTAAAGAAATGATTGGCTTGCCTGGTGATCTAAAAACCTAAAGACCATTTACTTCATGGCAGGAAAAGGCATGCCTCCCCTCCAGATTTTCAAGTGTTCAAACCTCACTCTTATTTAGGTGGATTTTTTGGGTGAGTTTTAACCGTAAAAACAAACAAAAAAATATTGAGGGCTCCTGGGTGGCTTAGTCAGGTAAGCATGTGGCTCTTGATTTCAGCTCACGTCATGATTTCAGGGTTCGTGGGATCGAGCCCCGTGTCAGGCTCTGCACTGAGAGCACAAAGCCTGCTTGGATTCTCTCTCTGTACCTGCCTGACTTGCGCACACTCTTTCAAAATAAATACACTTTTTAAAAAACGATTGAATCTTTTTTACATTTTTCATTTCTCTCTTTCAACTGGGAAAGTACATGTGGTCACGAGTTTTGGAATCAGCTTGGTGCAAATCCCTGTTCTTCCATATCTCCTAACCTCTCTGTGATGTAGTTTCTACTACACAAAACAAGGATATAGTAACATCCTTATAAAACAAGGATACAGTAATATTTTATTAGTAATAGTACCTATGTCATAAGGTTCTTATAAGTATTAACAAGATAGGGTGAATGCTCGATAAATATTGGTAACATATCTTCACAGCGATAGAAGTGGTCACTGTAGAGTTTCTTATGCTACCCCAAAATTCAAACTGCATCTCATTTTTTATTATGTATTTCCTTCTTTCATTTTATTGGTCTCCTCTAAGCAAAAGTGTTATCACATACTAGGTAACTAATTAGTTTTTCACTCCTTTATATAAATCAAGGCAGTTAATATTCTCAAGTCTCGTTAAACGTAACTTTAAAAAGCTATTCTAGGGGCGCATTGGGTGGCTCCGTCAGTTGAGTGTCTGACTTCGGCTCAGGTCATGATCTCCCAGTCTGTGGGTTCGAGCCCCGCGTCGGGCTCTGTGCTGACAGCTCAGAGCCTGGAGCCTGCTTTGGATTCTGTGTCTCCCTCTCTCTCTGCCCCTTCACGGTTCATGCTCTGTCTCTGGCTCCGTCTCTGTCTCTGTCTGTCTCTCTCTCTCTCTCTCAAAAATAAATAAAACATTAAAAAAATTTTTTAAGCTATTCTATGAATTCATTAAAGATTTAAATGTTTCAAATAGCTTTTTTTGTTTTAAAAATGCAAAATGTCTAGTTCTTTATATAGTGGCTACATACAGAGTATACACACAGACATCAAATGTTCAGAAACCCACTTTTCAGATTTGCTTTTCATACTGTGTACAGTCAGAGCACTGTTCTGTCTGCTCCCACTCCACCTCCTCCTGTCTTTTAAAACTAGCTGAATTCTGGATCTATTTCTACTACACTTCTCCAGACTTGGGCTTCTGGTTTCACTTCTTTTCCTTTCTTCTTATCAGTTTTCTTAATTTATTCCACAGATTACCTTAGGTCTAACTTTAAATTGAATAACGACTTTGATTTCCCTGTACTCTCCTGTAAGAAATCAAGCCTGCAAGTCAGTTATACTTTCAAGAAGCAAACGTTTTTAAAAGGGCCAGAGATGAACACAAGCATTACCTTAGCATCTTTTGTTAACACAGATGACACAGGAAGACTCAACTATCTATGATCTTCACTTGGCAAGTGAGGAAACCATTCATGTTTCCTCCCTCTTATTCTTGTTGCCAACATTGTTAATTTTAGATATCCAGGCAATGTAAAATAAGCAAACAAACAACTGTCCTTGTAGATTTGAAATTCAGCATTTTGTACCACTTTAATTCACACAAGAATATTTCATTTGTCACAGTGAAGACTAAGGGAAAACTTCTGGTAAACTTTATGTTCTCAGGAGATTTTAACCATAAATATCGTATGCGCTAGAGGGCCCATTATCAAGAAATAAGGATACTCTAAAGGATGTCAAAGCATTCAAATAAATGTATTTTAAAAGCCAAAAAGTTTATAAACAAACTATTAAGAAATTGCTGGAATTACCAAAGAATCTTGTGTGGAGGTTTTGGGTGGGGGGAAGACCAGACACCCAGATTAGTGGCTCACATAGTGAAACAACGAAAATATGGCCCTCTTCCCACAAGAAAAAGATCCCCCCTCCTATAAAGGAAGAAAGATAGCACTGCAAATTTTTACTGTATGTAAAATTCAGATCTCATCCTAAATTTGAACTGAAATTCAATTACTTTTTCTCCTTAAAATCAGGTTTTAGAAAATGGAGTTGAGGGGAGGAAGTCTATCAAGAAAAGAATGTTTAGAATCAGTTCCTGAGAGATCGTACAGGTTTTTTTGCAGTGCTACCCCATCCACTCCCCTCACCAAAAGTCTAGCTATCCTCAGAAAAGAACACTCATATACATAAACTCACTAAAGAAATCCACCTCAATAAATGATTTTCTGAATACGCCTTTTTCCCAAAACCTTAGGTACCTAGAACAAAAACAGTTGTAGCATTAGATTAATAAATAAAAGGCTACAAAAAGCAAACACATATTCCAACATAACATTTGATGTTAAGTGTAACATCAACACATCAAAAGAGAGTTTTATGGTCTTTTTGAAGAAAACTATAGGACTTTGTTAGGTTGGCATCCAGGTTTAAAAAAAGAAAAGAAAAGAAAGAAAAAAAAGAACTGACAACCAATAGATACTTTTACAGGTTAAATCTTGTTGAAGAGACCTTACCCCCTCAGTACACTTTGATTTATTTAAGCTCACCACATTTCTCTTAAATACACTCCATTAACAAGCGATAGACTGTGATCTTAGGCTTGAGGCAAGATATGAAACACAATCTTTCAAGAACTTCATTCATTCCCTGTCCAGGTGTCTTGAGCACACCCCACTCTAGTTACTTATCTGAGTTCTGTGAAGTTTTATTCAAATCAATAGTGTGGCTTTAGAACAGCACACTGTCAGGAAATCACCCCAGCAGCCCAGTAATTTGGCCTCCAAAGTTCAGATTCGTGGCAGAGTGAAAGTCATCAGAGGAATGATAAAGAGCTTCGGGTTAAATATGAGAAAGCCCCTCCCAAAGACACCTCTGACCTGCACCCTGGTGAATGACACCTCGGTGGGGAAAACCCAGGCTTATGAAAAAGCATCAGTGGCTTCACTGGAAAATTAAATTAGAAAAAACAAAGCCAGAAATCAGTTAACTTTTAAGATTATAAATGCCTCCTACCTATTTAAATTACCAATCACAGATACTAATTCATGGAATTATTCAATCTGAAAGGAACACCTCCTACCCTGGATATTTCACGGATATTCCTCCAAGTGAGGCCAGAACGGGCACACTGACACGACCAGCTTTCAGTGATACCCTATTAGTGTGACCCTATCTTTAATCTACAGACGTGATAAAATGTCCCAACATATACAAACTCAGCTCAAACAGTGACTAATGACCATTAATCCCCCTATCTTTAGTAATCTGCCTCTCTAGTCATTTATCACACTGACACCTCACTTTACACACGTGAATAAACTTTAACTGAGAAGGTGAATCAACAAAAATCTCAAAGGTATCTGAAGCTGTAAATTAAACTAAGGGGAGAAGCAGCAAAGAGAGACAAATAGAGAGATCAGACCTTAATGTTTCTGATTTGCATCTGTGGCTGGGGTGTGGGGGGTGGAGAGCTATTCAATCATCCAGATCTGCAAACTAAGAAAGAAGAGGCTCCATCACGTTAAGGGGAAGCTGGAAGTAAGAGGCAGTCCCAAAGAGTTGGTTTAATCTCCTCATCCATCCACTGCAAAATATACAACAACTTCAGTTTTCTGTTTTCTTCAAAGGAATAACAATTTAATGGAGTCCTTGGTCTAGCTGCAAATGTTCCTTTTAGTCAGGAAGCACGTTCATTAGGCTAATTCTTTCAGGGATCTGCTATCATTTAGCTGATGTGCATTTTCTTTTTCATATTTCACTGACTTAAAGTAAAATCCTTGGTCAACACATAAACCATAGCCATGGACCACAAAAAGCTAAGACCAACCCTTCAAAACTGTTTCATAATCATGGAAACTGAGTGATTCTAAGTGATAGGCTCTGATGCAACTTGAAGCTCAGTATTCAACTATTTAAAAAAAAGAAGAAAAATCCCCTGAGGTGTAGTGTGTGTGTGAGTGTGTGTGTGCGCGTGCGCGCGCTCGTGTGTGTGTGTGTGTGTGTGTGTGTGTGTGTGTGTTAAGGCCTGAAATTGGAGCCTTGATTGAAACCAGAATCTACCAAAAGGGAAGAAAGAAAAGTTGAGTCGTGGCTCACCCTTAGTAAAAGTTTCTTAGGGAGTGTAAGAAAACTACTTTTAAGTGTATGTTACTCAGCAGGACCTCATGGTAGCATCCTTACAACGATTCCTATGAAAAGTTTCAGTACCATTTAATTAATCGCCAAAATCTTAAATTCAGCCTTCTGCTTTCCCTCGCCAATGAAAATTCCCAGGCAACTAACTGTTCCCTTTCCTATACTTGTAACCGCCTGATTTCCTTCTAAATCCAGCCAGGCAGAGTGGCTAGTTGATGCCCTACCCTAAGAAGGAGTTATTTCCTGAAGTTTCTTCAGAATCGAATTTAATTACAGACCTTGGTTACATAAAACTAACTACTAATAACTCCTTGTGCTCGGAAGAGGAGGGGCGAATTGGACGACCAGGTTCAGGAATCCTGGCGAGTCTCTGGGCCCCAAGTTCTCCGGGCGCACATCACCCTCTCCGAGGGAAGCTGCCTGACGAAGGATAAAACTCATTTTGGCTCATCCGGAGGCCCCAAGCTCACCGCCAACCGCTGCCTCCTCCCACCCGGGAGCTCAGACCGTGCGTTTGCCCAGAGTGATCTGGGCGTGCCCTGAACTTGGCAAAAGGCCGAGGTCTGAGATGAGGCTTGGGGGTCTTGGGGGAAGGGGGGAAAGGGACGACCAAAAGTGCAAACTAAGAACCTTTTCGCTTGAAACTCCCACAGGGATCGAACCCCTCCAGCCTCAGGAGGGAGCGGTCGCCGAAACCCGGTTCGAGGTTTGATTCCGAAAAGTGGGGAGGGGGCGAGCAAGGGGGATGAAGGGTGAAGAAAGAAGACGCGAGGTTACCTGAACAGAGACATATTAATCCAAAGAGGTAAAAGTGAGCAGGCTCCGCGATCATTGTCCTCGGGTGGATCCTGCATACAGTCTCATGCCAAGAGGAGGGGATAGAAATGGGGTCCCCAAATTTATGAAGAGAAGCCACACACCACACACACTACACACAAAGGCTTAATATAAGCAACGTGGGTCAATCCGCCAGGAGTTCTCAGGGCAATTTACTTGTCGACCTTTCCGGACGCTTGTCAATACCTCAGAGCCCTTTGCAGACCAAGAATCCCAAGGTTTGCCTTCTCTGGCTCCAGGCTTTCCGACGAGGCTCGGCCACTTCCAAGAATCATCCAAAGCGAACAACAAAGAGCCGAGGGAGAAGAGCAGTTGTGCGGTTTCCTGCCTCCGGGTCTCGCCGAGCCTCCCGGCGTGCGCCCCCACACTGTGCGCCCGAGCGCCGCGGCGAGGGCAGGCGCGGCAGCGGCAAACTTGGGGTGTGAGAACGGTTTAGGGAGGGCCAAAAAGTGCTTCTCGGTCTACAGGCTAGCCCAGTCAACAGCTGGCCACGAGCGGCGGCGAGGAAGGCAGCCAAGGCAGCGGCAGCAGCTCTGGGGGACCGGCACAAGGTGCTGGGGGTGTGCCTGGGTGACTCCGCGCGCTGGGGCCGAGCGAGGGGGCGGTGCGGCGACAGTGGTTGCCCGAGCCGGCCCTTGTTCCCATCACTTGGGGGATGCGGAGGGCACTGGGTTCAGCAGCAGGTCCGCGGACAGACGCGCACCTCCTCGGTGCCCCCAGCCCCGCGCAGCGCTCACCATTGCCCCGGGTCCCTCGCCCGCCGGGGCGCGCGCTCAGGGCACCCCGAACTCTCCGCTGCTGGGACGCTGGAGCCCAAACTTCTGAGGATAGCTGCCCGCAGCCTTGTCTCGTGGGAGCTCTAAAGAGGCAGCTCCTGGACCTCCCCGGGCTGGCGGAGAGGGGCGAGGAAGATGCTGCTGCGGGTGGGAGCGACGGCCGCCGGGGCTCCCCGGAGCTCCGCCGGGATCCGCAGCGTCTGAAGTTTCTGCTCTCACGCTGCCTCTTCTCTGGCTCAATTGCTTGTGGGTTTCCCCACCGTCCCCGCAGCTCCCAGTTTCCTCCCTCTCCTCCCCGGCCGGCGAACACTTAAAGGGGCCGCGCAGTCCTTTCCATGCTTCACTCTACACTCTCCAGATGCTGGTCTGGCAACTTCTGCTCGTTAATATTTTCATCCACGAGCCAGGGTGCCCGAGTGCGCCCTCAGGTGAGAATCAAACTGCTCAGGATCAGAAATCCAAACGAATGGGAACTTGCCTTGTTTTTCTGGCTGCCCCTCGCTCCCCTGCACCTTTCTCCAAATGGAACCTCCCAGCCAAAGACTTCAAAAATCCTCCTGGTCCAGCTTAACCTCTTCCTTACCGCTTCCAGGAGTTGGAATAAACTCACAAATAACTCTACCTTACATTACTCTGCATTTGCATTTTTTGGTTTGTTTTTAATCAAATTTGGGCAAACAAACCTGTAGGACAAGGAGGTAGAGTGATGACTATCTAGAATATATTAACTATTACACTCTATTGCATAATAGATGTGCATCGTATTACAAAAGTCACTTTTACATTGCAGTTGCTAAGAGTCCTGTGGAAAGGCTACCCAACTCAAAGGGGCGTAGGGGTGAGCCGTGGGGTCTTTTCTTTGTATTTCACCAAGAGCCTCTGTTTCAACTTTATTACTCTAGGTATTAGAATGTTAACAAGGGGGAAGTAATCAGAATGAGGGACAAAAGCAATATATATATATATTTTTTTTTTTTTATTTTTCAGCATTTTCTAAACCAGAGGGCCTGCACTTTGACACCCCATGCACTCTCTGAAACCCCAAACTACAGTTACTATTTCTTTTAGCATGCCAAGTCTCAGTTTTCTCTTCTCAAAAATACTCTTGAAATATTAACAAATATTAACAAACCCCACCCAAAGCAAACTAAACCTAGCATATCTGAGGAGCAATCTTGCATTTGTTCACTTTTTTTTTTTTTCTTTCAGTTAAGTAAGACACCTGAGACATGGTGAGGGCCCAACACATGGTAAATATTGGAATTTACAGCTATTCCTTTGGGGCGCCTGGGTGGCTCTGTCGGTTAGGCGGTTGACTTCAGCTCAGGTCATGATCTAGCAGTTTGTGAGTTCGGCCCCCCAATCGGGCTCTGCAGTGACCGCTGAAAACCTGGAGCCTGCTTCAGATTCTCTCTGCCCCTCCACTGCTTATGCTCTCTCTGTCTCTCAATAATAAATAAACGTTAAAAAATAAAAAAAAAAAAAACCAACCATTCTTCTTTTAAATAAATCATTACCTACAGAATTAAATACAGTCACTTCAAAATGATCATTTGGTATCTATCAGGATGCTCTCAGTGGTTGTCCCTGGAGAGGAGAAATGCATGATAGATGGTGCAGGGAAGGATGAAGTTGCTCTTTTCTTTATGCTGCTGTGCTTTTCTATTTTTTTTTTTTTAAGTGAACATGCATTACCTAATGAACGACAAAATTTCAAAAGCAAATCATAACATTTATTTTGGTTGCTTCTGGTACAACCAATGACCATGAAGCAGCATTTTGTAGAAAGAAACTCTGGTTAACAGCACCTATCTCTGAAAGTGAAAGACAGTTTGATCCTGGGAAAGCGGAGTGAAAATTCAGTAAACAGGCTGGAGATAAGAATTCAAAGACTCCAACCAAAGTCTTTCCAGCAATAAAAACAAGAATGTGCACTAACTGCTGGAAAACATACATTGATTTGGTCTTTGTGAAAGGATATTTAGCAAGAAACGTAGAATATATCTTCCCCCCCACCCCCTTGGGATAAAACATGCTGTTAAGATAAGCTTACCCACTAACAGAAAATAAATAAGGTAAAGCATGGTACTTGAGAGAGAAGAGAAAATGCTTCAAATCCTCATATCATCTGAGTGCATTTTAAATAAAGATTTTGAACATCCACTGAGTAAAAGGTATATACTTTTAAATATAAACTAGAATATGTAGGAGAATTCCTACTGCATTGTTTTACAAAGTGGGTCTCCTAGTCTCTAGAAGTTTGCTAAGATTTGTCAGAATCTTCTTTATTGATCTCATTATCATTGAATGGAAACCATATGTATACTCCTTTTAATCCTTTTGTTTCTCAACCTCAGTTAGCAACAACCCTCTGCCCCTCCCCTCCCCCCCCAATCTCCTCTATCTTATCCTTAGAGATCATATTACCTAGGACTCAACTGTAAGAATCCTCAAGGAGTTAATTTTGGCCAGCCCCGATGAGGACCATCATGGCCAACCTCATATGCTGGCCCTTTCTTTTTCCTCTGCCTCACGCAAAGTGTACTTTTCTGTCAATTATATCAGAAAGGTGGCATCTGAAGATAAGAAGTTGTATTCAGAAGATATTAGGGATCTATAACAAATGAAACTCAACGTACTTAAGAACTTTTGCAACTCCTTTCTTCCACTCACTTACCTACTGTTACCCATGAAAAGAAACACTTTATAAACATCATCTATGTACAAGAAACAGTAAAGGGCTCTGTGGCAAGATGCAAATAGAAACCCAACCACAAGGCCCCCTGAGCTCTTACAATAGCGAGCCATACAAGCTCCAGAGTGGAACCTATCAAAAGAAGTAGAAGCAATGTGTCATTGGGGTTAAATGACAGTTCAATCATTCCTGGAGATGGACGAATCATAGCCAGTGCCACCTTTCCATTTCTACTCCTGAAGATTAAATTACTAATAGAATACAGAAATGTGCAGTGTGTCTGTATGAGTATGTGTGCAAATGCACTCACACCATGTAGACATGGATAGGGTGTCCACCCATGTCAGGTCTTCAGGCAAGTCTGACACATACAATAGAACTCTGACTCATTCCAGACTGGTTGGGAGACAAATAGCAACGTAAGGAGAAAGCGCCATTAACTTGCACTCTGAAACTCTGTTCTCATCACTATGATCTGAGTAAGTCATGACTTCTAAAGTTCCATGTGGAGAATTCTGATCTCATTTGGAGCTTATGAAATTCAGGATCCCTGAAATGTCTTCTTGAGAATTTGGAGGAAACTCGAACACAATACACTCAAAGAGCCATGTGAATGGGGCTTCTTTGGTGGTAAATATTCTAGAGCTGTGATAATCTCTTAGGTTGGTCTGATCTGATTTTTTTGATGGGGGTAGTTACAGGAACTCAGGAAATAACAAAACTCCCAGGGTCCCTCCAGGAATTCCAGATATCACCCAGATCAGGAGGAACAGAGCTCCTGAGGAAACTACAAACCTGAACACTGCTCTCTCTCCACCTCCTAGGAAGAAGCCTTAGAATCAGACTGTGCCTGGGTATGGGATATACAGTAAGAGGTTCCAGGAGATCTGGTGAGAAGCAGCATGTAATACATACAGTCCACATGAAGGCTGTGCTGCATATTCCAAGATAGTATCTCTTAGGGTACGGCAGCTAGCTTAGCAATTTTTACATGAAACTGCTGAATAATCTATGAAATCTTTTGTATCTAAGTCAATGAACTACGTAGAATATTTGAATAATTTAATATTTGAGTATTTTTTTTCTAAGTGGGATATCTATGAGAAATGCCATTCGATAAAGTGACCTAAAGTAACCCTAATAAAGAGAGAATAAACACATCTGTTGGAAACATCTACTGTTTTGAGAAGCCCTGTCTCTTTAGTAAACACTGCTTAGTCTATGCCATGCTGCTCATGTAGTCATATCTCTAATCTTCCATTCCTAACAATTAAGAGCCTCAGCTTTCCTTGCTAAACTGCACGTGGTAGTTACTTTGGAGGAAACTTACTTTTGCTTAAAGGAGCAATACAGTATCACTTACATATTCTCCCTGCCATGTATTATAGCAACAAGTCATATGTAAGAAATCACGTATGGCGGAGGATACAGAGTTAACATGCAATGGCAGTTCAAGAGCGAGAGAAGTAATTTAGGACTGGAGAAATAAAAAAAAGGAACGAAAAGAATACTAGATAAGATTTTTAAGTAAGTGTTAACTTTTTTTTCACGAAAGAGTCAAGTTTACCATGATGCTTTCTTTTAAATGTACACAGGGCACACTTTAACAGCATTTCTTTTGCTTGTTTGCTTCTCTGGCTTTTAGAATGTGTAATTATGGGCCCCAAACTGGGAACCATAGGGAGAAGAGATTTCCTGGTTATGTGTCTTCACTTACTTAAAGACTTAAGGCACTGTCACCTGGACCAATTTCTTCACTACAGGAAAGGGTGCGAGAGAACTCCATTAGTCTCACTGTCTCTAAAGCTCATTAAAAAATTTCAGCTATCATGCACTCAAGCTTCTGTGGAATTACTGTAAATGTGCTTGCCTTTTACCATCTCAGCACCTTGGGGACATTGCACATGTTCTGAACCTAGGTGCTATATTGGTAAGTCTTTTTGGTAGAATCTGGGACCTTAACTATTCGGGCCCTTTATAGACATTGCCTTGATCTAATTCTCACCATGATTATGTGAGGTGGTATTATCATCGGAACTTAGAGATAAGGTTGAGACAGTAAATCATTAGCCGAAGGTTCAGGGGTCTGTAAGTCATGGATCTTATATTTGAATCCAACTTGTTTTCAGCCACAGCACATAGAAGGGGAGGGGAAAGAGAGTTTCATGGTAGGATAGGCTTGGGAGACTTTGAGGTCATCACATTTAAAAATGGCACAAAGCCTTTGATATGCAAATGGCCTTGTGAGTCCCCAAGGGAAGAGCTTCTGGAGAAGCCCTGCCTTTTTAGTAAATGTTGCTCCTTCTACACCACATTACTACTACAGTATCTCCAATGCTCCACACCTGAAAGTTAAGATCGTCGGCTTTCCCTGATTAAATTGCATATGATACTTACCTGGGGGAAATTTATTTGTCTTGAAAAGAGCGATGTAGTATTCCTTACTGAAAAAGGCTGTAAATTGAAGTGACTGCTTGTCCAGGCCACACTTCAAAGAGCAGCCAGAGGGATCTTGTTGAAACCTGAGTCAAACTACATTCTCTCCTGTGCCCAAAACCCTCCAATGGTTTCCTACCTCACTTTGAGAGCTCACTCTTCCCTGACAGTATCTCCTTCCCCATTTACTTGGCCTCGCCAATTTGCTCCACAGCAAAGGCCTCCGTGTTCTTCCAGATTGTTAGCCAGCAACCACCTGCCTCAAATATCTCATTCTTGCTCTGGCTTGAATCCTCACTTCCATAAACCTATAAGCCTCCTCTTTCCTCTGTCAGGTTTTAATAAAAATCAAACCTTCTCAGAATCTTTTCTGATCACCAATTATAAAATTACATTTTTATGCAATACCTTCCCTACCCATTCCATGTTTTCTTTTTCTGTTTTGTTTTGTTTTTCTCACCAGAGCACCTACCCCATCCAGGATGCTATATATTTCTTTATTTATTTTTGTCGACTGCTTCGCTCCTCCTAGAATATTACACAGAGTCAGGAATTCTTGGCTACTTTACTCACTTTTATATTTCCAGCGTCCGAAACAGAGCCCAGCACCCCATAGACCCTCAAAGATTTGTTGAATGAGTGAATAAATGAATGAATGAACCATATTTCATGGTTAAAATATCTTTTGGGAAAATGCTTCTTTAGTGAAACTGTCTCTGTAGTTCTAAAGTATATTTTCTCCAATATATAGTTCTATTATTTATTAAATCATTAATTTTTCATAATTGAGAAACCTCAAGTTTAAAGAAACCGACTTTCCCCAGACCACTCCTTTGGTTGTACTTTATCCAAAGCCAGAACCCAGTCCTCTAAATCACTATAGATTTCTTTCCACTGGAATAGGTTAATCAGAAACCACTTAATAAGATTCTCTACCTTTAGAATCATCAGTAGATATGATACAATATAATACATATTATATTATTCCATATTATATAGTGAAGTTTGCACATTTCTAACTTATCTTCAGGAAAATAGGAATCATAGCTTTTAAAAAATTCTTCAGTTCCGGGGCGCCTGGGTGGCGCAGTCGGTTGGGCGTCTGACTTCAGCCAGGTCATGATCTCGCGGTCCGTGAGTTCGAGCCCCGCGTCAGGCTCTGGGCTGATGGCTCGGAGCCTGGAGCCTGTTTCCGACTCTGTGTCTCCCTCTCTCTCTGCCCCTCCCCCGTTCATGCTCTGTCTCTCTCTGTCCCAAAAATAAATAAAAAACGTTGGAAAAAAAAAATTAAAAAAAAAAATCTTCAGTTCCTAATAGCATAAAGCTAAGAACAGCCAACATTTATATAGCTTTATGTGCTAGAGGCACTGTGTACAGCATTTTACATATTTAAATCCTCAGAAATACATTATTTGATCAATTAATATTGTCCTGTTTTATACACGAGGGATGAAGGGATTCAGGTAATATGAGGCTGAGAACATACTTGAACCTTGGCTACTTGGATTTACCCCTGCAAATAAGCTGTTACTTAATGTTATTCTTTTTTTTAATGTTTATTTATTTATTTTGAGAGAGAAAGAGAGAGTAGGGGAGTGGTAGAGAGGGAGAAAGAGAGAGGGAGAGAATACCAAGCAGGCTCAGTGCTGTCAGCACAGAGTCTGATGTGGGGCTCAACCTCACAAAGAGCAAGATCATGATCTGAGCTGAAATCAAGAGTCAGTTGCTGAAGTGACTGAGCCACCCAGGTGCCCCCAAAGTAATGTTATTGTTACAGATTTGGGTCTAGCTGGAAAAAAGCTATCAATGTGTAAGTTTTGTTTGTTTGGAGATTTACTTTCATTTGGGGAAAAAGTACAAGAAAGTGACTCTGAAGTATAAGGAGCTGTAGTTATACTTTGATATGGAATTTATACATTTATTAAAAAAAAATTTTTTTAATGTTTATTTATTTTTGAGAGACAGAGAGAGACATAACATGAGCAGGGGAGGGGCAGAGAGAGGGGGAGACACAGAATCTGAAGCAGGCTCCAGGCTCTGGGCTGTCAGCACAAAGCTCAATGCAGGGCTCTAACCCATGAACCGTGAGATCATGACCTGAGCCGAAGTCAGATACTAAACTGACTGAGCCACCCATGTGCCCCTGGAATTCATTCATTCATTCATTCATTCATTCATTCATTTAAATCTTTAACATTTATTCATTTTTGAGAGACAGAAACAGAGCATGAGTGGGGAAGGGGCAGAGAGAGGGAAACACAGAATCTGAAACAGGCTCCAGGCTCTGAGCTGTCAGCACAGAGCCCAACGCAGGACTCAAACTCACAAACTGTGAGATCCTGACCTGAGCCGAAGTCAGACGCTCAACCGACTGAGCCGCCCAGGTGCCCCAGGAATTTATACATTTAAATCTTTTTTTATTTTATGTACAAAATGTTCAAAGGGTGGTTTTTTTTTCTCTTAACTCTGATGAGAAGGCATGGAAAAATATATAGTACAAGTTTTTTAAGAACTTCGAAGTATATTGAAAATCATAAAGATGAATATATATTTATATTTTACCATAGAATTCTGCTATCTTTTGGTTCTTGCTTCCAGATATATCTGGTACCAAGCATATACTATACTAATCATGAATTAGAATTCTCTTAAATTGGGATCATAGTTAACAGCTGCACAGCTGAATGAAACACTCAGGCTTACATTTTGAACACAAACCGACTATTTTGTAAGTAATTTACATTATATTTAATTCTGCAGATGTGTTTTATAAAACTGTTTAATGTTTTTGGTTTTTCATTGCTGTTTAAAAAAATCCTTTCAAGAAATATTTAGAAGATGGAGGTACATATGTTGGGATTTATGTCTCATTTTGTATATTCATTATGTTTTCCCACCTGCTGCTTTGTTTATTCTGAATAATGTTTTACCTAGGTTCTAACAGTTATTTTAATCAGTTCATTAATGAAATATTATGTTGATTTGAAAAACACCTTGAAATTCTATTAGAGTTTCCTATTTTGAGGTTATTTTCTGGGTCAGTAAATTAGAAGTAGGCCTTCATATTTAATGTTGTGCTAACCAGAAAAAAAGTATCTTAGTTAATCATAAATAATACTGCTACTAATAACATTAATAATAAGGACTCAATTTCAGTACTACACATCATATTGAAAATTGTATGTTATTTATTTTATACCTTTTTAATGTATTTCTCTCTTATGGTTAAGAAAAAATGACTTCTCATTTCAAAAATCTAAATTGGGGCTTTGGGATTTAATGGCCTGGTGTGATTGAGGCCTAGGATTCTAAATCTGGAGGTGCCCATTCTTGTAGATAAATACTGAATCCATATCCCACAATTGTCCTTGAGAAACAAACTGCTGTTGAAATTGACATGAAATGTAAACCTTCTGTCTTAACAACAAGGATAATTACATATTTTCCCAAGAGTTTAATCACCTCCTCTCTAGTACCCTGGCCACATTCCAACAAAATCATCCAATTCCATTATTCTAACTAAAAGTCTTTGTTGATTTGATCTAATCTCATCTTCTCAATTTCCTATCACTATATACTACTTAAAAGCTGCTTTATTACACCTAGCAGGTGGAATTTCACTGTACATATCTTGTTGCATTTATGTATCATATTAGTATCTTTGAAACAAAACAGATGTTTGCTGAAGCCAATAAAACAACCTTACCAACAAAAACATTATATAAACATTATTCTATTTATTCAAAGATTTCACATCATTAATTTTTATTTACAATGCTTCAACTACAAAGTAAAAAACTACTTTATGAATTTAGCATGTCAATATTTCGCCACAAATATTCTTAGATAACATACTAAAAGCAATATGGTTTACATCCCTATGTTCAGATGCTAATTGGTTCTAATGAGATTTCATTTATTTTTCTTCAAAATATAAGAGTAACATATTTTTAGAATATTTGGATAAAACCAAAAACACAAATTTACAAAAATTCTCTCATACATAATCACATATGCTTTCAACATTTTATTGTATAGTCTTCTTTCTTTTTCTTTTTTCTTTTTCTTTCTTTCTTTCTTTTTTTTTTACTATGCATGTAGAGACTTCTCTTCTTACAATATGGAATAATACTCTAAAACTGCTACATAACCTACATTTTCACTCAACAATACGTCAGAACAACTTTTTCCATGTCAAGAAATATTCTTTAACACTATCATTAAAAGCTAAGTTAAACAGAATTCCATGACATGAGTGTACTGAAATATATGTAGCTAATCTCTGATGGTTAGGTATTTAAGTTATTTCCAATTGTCACTAAGCTGTATAGAACCCGATTCTTAAAAAAAAAAAAATCGTATTAGGATATTGTCTTTCTAGTTAATACATTTCGTGTTAATCACAGATACTCTACTGAAGCAATAGATACTTTCCACAATTTAAGTGACTCCTTGTTTGATGTTAGCAAGGAACTTGTTCAAATGGTCTTAGAACCAACATATACAAGAGTTAAAGATCACAGACAACAATAAAGAACCATTAGACAATTCTTAACACCTAAAGTTTTCACTTTTTTCCCCCAAAAGGATTATTACTTGTTTGTTCAAGGAGTTCCTTTTGTTTTCATTACAAGTGATTAATAATTGAAAGTGTTTGTATTTCACAAGTATGCTTGATTTCATAGGTTTTGTATTTCACACCAGAAAGTAAACTCTTTTCTTTTAGCAAGGGCAATAAATCAAGACCTAAGCCTTTTCCTACACAATTACCTTTGAGAAAAAGTATAAACTTAAGGACAATTCATTATTTTGCTAATTGCTCTTTCCAGCTAGAAGTGTATATTGTTTAACATTTGGCTATCATAATTACTGACAATGTCCATAATGTGACCAAACATAAATACGCTAGTCTAAGTAGGGTAAACCTAGATGTATTATGTGCATCCTAGTTTATCCAAATCATGTTATTTTGGTTAACATCACCTATTTCTTGACTTTCCTCTAACTTCCACATGTGGTTCATTGCACAACAGGAGTTTGAAAAATGTAATTATCCTCCCTTCCCTGGTGAAATATGAACCATAAAGTTAGAATAATTAAAGAAAAGGCATCAATTCTCATATTGGATGCCTTAATATTTGAAGGTTAAATGCCATTATTTCTTAAGGGTGGTAATTTTATCACTTGTTAAATATTATTTATAATATTTTTTGCAAATATGATATGATATAATAATATAGTCTTTATATGACAAATCTATTTTAAATAATCGTGAATTTTTGTCAATTCTGTTTAACTCATACAGCAATATACAGACCACCTGGAAAAGTCTAATTAATAAACCAGATTATCCACTACTCTAGATTTTTCTGACCTTGCTCCCTTTAATATTTCAGAACAAAAGAAATTTGAAAAGGTGATCACGAATATAGAGATGTTTCTTTCAACATGTTTATACATCCTAGAACATCATTAAATGTGTTTTCCAGGTGGGAACTATGTGATTAAGGGAACAGAACGCAGTCTAGAGAGCTTGCCTTTTAGCTCGGACTTCCCCTGCATGACTCCTTCTCATTCTTTAAGTCAGATGAAAGTCTCTTCCCTAGAAAAGCCATCCCAGATCTGCCATTCCCACCTTCCCCAATAGGTCAGCTGTCTCTGTAAAATGCTTAGAAAAAAATTTGACTGTTTCTTCTTAGCACTTATCACAAATAATTGCTGTAGAAATATGCCTTTTAAGCCTGCCTCCTCTGTAATTCAGATAAACTCCACAGTGGCAGTAATGACTTCTGACTTGTTCACCAATAGCATTTTAGCTCTTATCAAAGTACATTGAACATGACTTTGTGCTTACACTTCTGTGTAATATACTAACTTTTGAAAAAATACTTAGCTAGACTAAGAGGAGGAATAAGAAGAAAGTCTAATATGTAGGTATCTGGGCATTCATGCCTTTCACATTTAATCTAACTATACAATTCCCATGGAAATGGACAATTACGAGAAGGTTTACTCTATTTCAATGTTTTCAGTAGGGGAGGTGGTGTCATTTTGTCCCCTCCCTCTAACCCAGAGAATATTTGGCAATGTCTAGAGACATTTGTGGTTCTCACATTAGGTGGAGAAGGAAAAAAGGTGCTACTGGCATCTAGGATATAGAAGCAAGTGATCTACTAAACATCTTACGTTGTACAGGAAAAGCCCTCACCCACAACAGAGAACAATCTGGGCCAAAGTGTCTGTAGTACCAAAAATGAGAAACACTAATGTAGTCTAACTTCAATATGTTTTGAGGGATTATTTTCTTCTTGTGAGGATTAAATAAGATAGTGGACATGTGTCTGATAAATTGGTTTAGTTGGGTTCTACAGTTATTAAGCAAGCAATGCTGTGTACCAATGGTAAAGGAAAAACATAGCTAAAGCATTATTAAGTGCTTATATATCTTAAAATGGAAAATTTAATCACATTCTTCTGATAAATTGCAATTTAGCCTATTTAAAGAGACATATTTATCCAATAATACATTATTTACTTCCATGTATACTTGGAATGAATGGAGTAAGAGCAATGATATGTGAAGGCAAACTGTAAAGCTGAATTGGTGTGTACTTAACCAGATATGTGCTATTGACAGGGATCAGAAAACTTACAGTGACAACTCCTAAATGCTCCCAAACTTGATACAATGCAAATAGCACTAATAAAATTGTGGTTTTGTGTGCACATGACTTTGAATGAACATTATAGTGAATGTTGAATGAACATGTAGTAGACATATCTGTTATATTTCAGAGTATATAAATATACTTTTATTTATATTTCTTTAGTAAGAAAAACAGTCATATAACATATTTATACTACTCATCTTCCAATGAACTCCAAATAAGGGAACGTCCAAGGCAAATTCAAAGCTGAGTATATTTAGGGTTTATTTAAACTTTGCTCTTCAGAGCAGGTAAAGAGTCTGGTGCACACTTAGAACAATTATGAGGCACAATGCTTGTTTCTAAAGTGAATGAAGAAAGGCATCTGGGTGGTTCAATCAGTTAAGTGTCTGACTCTTGGTTTTGGCTCAAGTCGTGATCTCACAGTTCCTGTGTTCAAGCCCCATATTGGGCTCTGTGCTGATGGTGCGGAGCCTGTCTGGCATTCTCCCTCTTCTCTCTGCCCTTCCCCTGCTTTCCCTCTCTCAAAAATAAATAAACTTAAATAAATAAATAAAGAGATCCCTGTCACTGACTAGCTGGGTGACCATGGACATGTCTTTTATTATCTCTAAGACATGTTTCCTTAAATAAATAAAATATATTAAATTAGAAAATAATTGTTCTTACCTTATAGGACAGTTTCAAGGACTGAAACAGATAATATGCATAAATTCTTAGCACAGTACTTAGAATATAGTAATCAAATATTACATATCAATTGATTATTATTGCTGTGGTTCACTGTGAAAAAGAGAGCACTTTCCTGGGAACCTCAGGATTAGGTTTACAGTTAGTAGTAGAAGACTGCAAACATTTTTTTTTTTTAAATAACTAAGCAAAACCTATAAGGGTTGTTGCTTTAAAAATGTTCAGAAAGCCATAGATACAGCTAAAAGATATCTAACTTTTAAAATAAATCAAATTTGATTTTATCAAAGGAGTTTGAAAGTAATACAGTATTTGGAACCAATATTCTTAAACAATAGAACATTAGTGTTGATCTATTTAAAAAATTTTTTTAACATTTTATTTATTTTTGAGAGAGACAGAGAGCACAGTAGGGGAGGGGCAGAGAGAGGGAGACAAAGAATCTGAAGCAGGCTCCAGGCTTTGACCTGTCAGCACAGAGCCCAACATGGGGCTCGAACCCACTATCTGAGAGATCAGTCTGAACCAAGGTTGGACACTTAACTGACTGAACTACCCAGGAGCCCCTATTTTTTAATAACCCAACTGAGTATATGCCAAAATTAAAGTTTCCATGGTATATCTGAAATGTGATGGTTCTGTGCTGCTGAGATGTTATTAACATAATATTCTCAAAGTGTATTAAATGCTTTGAAAATAAGTATATATGATTTTAAAAGTAACCAAGGGTTAAACTTTCTAAATTAGAAATTTGGAATTTAAAAGATGCATAATTTTCCATTTTATTCTGTGACAAAATGATAAAAACTGTATAGAATAGTATTTCATTACAAGTTCAGAAATGTATAACCTGGCTTATAGAGGGCACAAAGCCAAGAGAATGAAAATAAAACTCTCAATTTCTACACTTCAGTGTCATGAAATGAACTTTCTATTGCAAGTGAAATGATCATTAATTTGTAAGTAGGTGAGACTTAAGGGCAGAGAACAGTAGCTTCTAGAATCAAAAAATCAGTTATTTAAGGATGGGAGGTTCAGAGATATTGCCTCTGACATTATAATAGTGATATATATATATATATTAGTGATACATATTTGATATATATAATACTGATATATATTCACTAAATAGTGATATATACTGAATAAATTAACTTTCCAATACATAGTAAGGGGGATTAAAAAAAAACCCTTCAGAACAAATTTTAACCTTGAAAGAGAAAATATTACTTTGTATTTAAACTGGATTTTATCAAGATTTTCCTCACATTGCATACTATATAAATAATCTTCCTACATTCTTTGAGAAGTAGATTTCCTTAGTCCATAATAAAATTATTTTAAAACCATAATTAATATGATAAACCAAGCTTAAAATATGAGGCTTAGTACTAGTATAGGAAATCATTTTTTGGTAAAACATAAATTTGTTAGTTCATTTTTAGTTCTTTTAGTTCAAAAGTAATTGTCTGCATATCCACTATGAAATGGGCAAAAGAGTCTCCTGATAGAAACTTTTTTACAAATATCGGTAACTTGTAGTGCTTAAAATTCCCTTCAAAGACTGGATAACATTTTCTATTAGGATATTTCTAATCCATGCATGTTCCATTGGACTAATTTTAGATTGTATATTCACTACGATTACAATAAATTATCAAAAACATAACACTCAAAATTCAAGGCACACACACACACATTTTGATAAAGAAGTTGACAATAAGTCCCTTTATATTTTATTTTTGTAATTTTGTCCATAAAGGAAAATACCTTCCCCATGAAAGGTTTCAATTGGCTGAGGGTGTTTGGTATACAATGCTCTGTTGCCCTCTGCTGGCTAGAAATTGATAAATAAAAACTTCCCATCTGTTCCTTAACTAAATGGGGGCCTTAGAAAACGGAATATGGGAAATAAAGGCACAGTTCAAAGCTATGAAACAGTATGTTAGAGTGACAGGAACTATAAAATGAATTTTTTAGACATTCTTAGTGTGTTGAAAAAACTCCCTTAGTTTTGGTTATTTTTAATTAGTTTCTGTATTAGCGGAATAATTTGATTATTTTATATAACCCTAAACACTCACTAATTAAAAAAAAAAAACTATGTTCTATTTCATTACTTTAAAGTGATAATTACAAGACTCATAGTTGTCTAGGAATTCTTAGGGTTTACCAACAATATGTATATGATGTTCTAACTGTTGGCACATTTATGGAATGTTTTTATGAAATTATTACGTATCTAATATGAGTTTATTTTTCTTAAGAAACATTTTTTATTAGTTGAGAAAAATATTCTCAACATAGTTTTAGTAAAAGTGCAAATAGCTGGATATCAGTTAAAGATCTTCTGTACTAATTAAACAAATGATTTATTTTGCACGCTGCCTTCTCTTTTAAAGCATTCTTTACATGCTATTCACATCTCACTGAGGAAAAACTAACATCAGTGTATAATGGTGCGTAAATTTTTTAATAAAAATAACAGTGACAATGCCCCAAGGAACATAAAATGCATAGACTGATGAATTTACCTGGTTTCATTTTAGCACTGCACGCTGCTTTAATGCTTGATTACATTTATTTCGAAAACATTTCTAAAGAGTAACCTTACCATCCATGGCAGAAGAGTCAGACTATATTATTAAGGGAAACTTGCTGGTTTTTCTAAAACATACATGGGTTAAAAGTTTAAAACAAAGCTGTCACTGTTTTTTTCAGAATTTTGGCTGGGTTTTTGAATCTGGGATTTATTTTATATTTTCAATAGTTTCTCTCAGCTACAATGTAAGTTGAAATAATCTGGTTTTCATTTCTCTGAGTATATTTCTTTGGAACATTTATAAAACTTGGGTCATGGTTCTTTGAAACAGGCTTTATTCCATGAGCTCTGCCTTCCCATTTTATCCTCAGAACCAGTGTCTATTATGAATCAAGAGGATAATTTTTCCCCATGGCTTCCCTGTCAAAACAACTGTCAATTCTTTTAAAAATTTCTGGAGTAAATAATGTTTTATAACTTACTCTAACTACCTCTGTTCTAGAATGTATTCACATCTCAAATTTTCCGAGAACATATTTTCAGTCCAATCTTTAAGGCACTTGAAGTCTTTGGTTCTCCATAAACTGAGAGGAAAAAAAAGTTTCATCCTAAAAAAATATAATTATAATAATAAGATGGAAAATAAGTTTTTACTCTACAGTTCACAAGAGAGATTAAAAAAAAAAACAAGATGCACTGATCAGTTTTTCACATTTAATCCTCATAAAAACGCTAGAAAGATTTTTTTTTTTTTTTTACAACTTCCATAACACTTAGGAGCATAGGAAAATGAAATGCAGAAAGATAGGAGACTGGTCCTTATCACACAGGATGGCTTGTAGATCAAAAGGCAGGTCTGCTCACCTCTAACTGCATGGTGTTTTTATGACACCTCTCACAGCCTCTAAGGGAGGAAACAAAAGCTGGGAATCCATTTGTAACAGGGTCTTAAAACGATCATGCCCTTTGAACCAGGCATCCTAACTCTAGGAAGCTAATATTACATGTCCTTGACAGCATTAATTAAAATAATGCAGAAAAGGGGAGAAAAATAGAAAAGGGCTAAATTTCTCTTTCTTTCTTTCTTTCTTTCTCTTTCTGTTTTTTTTTTTTTTTTTTTTTTGAGATTTTAAGTAATCTCTACACCCACCATAGAGCTCGAACTCATCACCCTGAGATCAAGAGTCTAACTCATGACCCTGAGATCAAGAGCCAGCCAGGGACCCTGAAAAGAACTAAATTTTCAATTAAAAAAATGGACAAATAAACTATGGTGTAATTTAATAGAACATTAGTCATTAAAATAATAGTTATGAGTTACTTAGAAAGCTGAGTTACTTAGGATAAAACTGACAAAGAAAAGTTTATATATTATGTAATTAAACTGGGAAAGATGGGTTTGTAGGTACCAACAGAGAAAGGTATCCTGCATATTGCTGGGTGAAGAAAGCTAGTTATGTATCGAAAAATAATAATAACATGAATGTCCTACTACATGTAAATTTTTAAAAGAAAATTTCCCTTCACCCCTAATCATCATTATTGATGATCTAGGAGACAAAAACTGCTAGTAATTTGTAAACTATATATTTTCATACTATTTAAATTCAGAACAGGGGCACCTGGGGGGCCTAGTCAGTTAAGCATCCAACTTCAGCTCAGGTCATGATCTCAGGATTCGGTAGTTCGAGCCCTGCATTGGACTCTGTGCTGACAGCTCAGATCCTGGAGCCTGCTTCAGATTCTGTTTCCCTTTCTCTTCGCCCCTCCTCTGCTCACACTCCGTCTGTCTCTCTCTCAAAAATAAACATTAAAGGGGCGCCTGGGTGGCTCGGTTGGTTGAGCGTCCGACTTGGGCTCAGGTCATGATCTCGCGGTCCGTGAGTTCGAGCCCCGCGTCCGGCTCTGTGCTGACTGCTCAGAGCCTGGAGCCTGTTTCAGATTCTGTGTCTCCCTCTCTCTCTGACCCTCCCCCATTCATGCTCTGTCTCTCTCTGTCTCAAAAATAAATAAACGTTAAAAAAAAAAATTAAAAAAAAAAATAAAAATAAATAAATAAACATTAAAAAAGTTAAAAAAAATTAGAACACGTTACTTTTAGAATTATGAACAGAATAATGATATAATACTAACAGCATGATTGTAGGTAGGTTGAAATTCAATGAAATAGTAATAGTTTATATGATAGCATGATAAATACATATTTATTGTTTTTTAAAAATAAAAATTTGTTTTATTGAAAAAATATAAAATAAGCATTATAAAAATAATTAAAGTTCTTTACAACTAGTAAGTTCTTTCTATCTCTCTAGCTCATGCATTTTTATGAGAAATTATTTTGCTTTGTGATTCTTTTATTTTTAATTTTTTTTTTTTAACATTCATTCACCTTTGAGAGACAGAGAGGGCACAAGTGTGGGAGGGGCAGAGAGAGAGGGAGACACAGAATCTGAAGCAGGCTCCAGGCTCTGAGCTGTCAGCACAGAGCCCGACGCAGGGCTCAAACCCACGAACCGTGAGATCATGGTCTGAGCCGAAGTCGGCTGCTTAACCAACTGAGCCACCTAGTACCCCTGCTTTGTGGTTCTATTAGTAGTAAGCCAGGTTCCATTAACAAATAGCCTCAGGTAGGTTAATTACTCTTATAGAACTAATTTACTTAGTTCATTTCTATGAAAATATTAAAATTGAAATCCAGCTTGACTGAATAATTGCTGATGTCCATTAAGCAGAAGAAGAAAATTAGTACTATAGTATTCTGTTAACTTAAAATTCCTCAATTCACAAAGGTGGCAACCTTAAATTTCACTTTTGTTAAACAACTTGAATAGTACAAGCAAAACGGCCATGACCACTGATGCATTTAACTAAGGGATCTCATAGGTTTCGAGCATCTCAAGTACTTTAGAGATATGTTTACTGATAATTAATATTTTTTTTCCAAAAATTTTTAGGTATTTTAAAAACATGCATTTAAAAGTTATGAGAAAATGTCTTCTTTCCCTTGTAATATAATTATAATGAGGCAATTATAAAAGAAAATGTGATGAATTTTGAGCTGAGTTACCAAATTAATCTCAGTCAACGTTTCCTATAAGTTTCCTAGAAGAACCAGAACCAGGTAGTACCGACGTTGACCTTTTCATGTTACTGAGGGAACTCTACTTCTAAGTGTTTATGAAAAGTGAAAATTGTTAGTCTTTTTTTTCTCCCTCTCACTTCTCTTTCTCTCTTGTCATTATAAGCATAAAGATTAAAAAATCATTTATACAACCAATATATTTTGAGTATTGGGGGTAAATGTTATCTCGAATAAAAAATTATAGATGTGATTTCATTCTTTTCCTTTCCACTTGATACCACTATACACGTACTATATATGGTTGTATTTCAACTACAAGAATTTAATGACCAACATCCGAATATCCCACCCACTCATCAAAATTATCAATGAGCCATTCATTGACCTCCCCACTCCATCCAACATCTCAGCCTGATGAAACTTTGGCTCCCTACTAGGAATCTGCCTCATTCTACAAATTCGAACAGTCCTATTCCTAATCACGCATTACCCATCAGACACAGCAACCGCCTTCTCATCAGTAATTCACATTTGCCGTGAAGTCAACTAGGGCTGAATCATCCGATACATACATGCTAATGGGATTCTGTATTCTTCATCTGCCTATTTATACGTGTAGGTCGAGGCATATACGACGGTTCCTACACCTTGTCAGAGACATGAAACATCGGAATTGTATTATTATTTACAGTCATGGCTACAGCTTTCATAGGCTACGTTTTACCACCAGTCTCCTACAAGCAACCCCCTATATTGGTACTAACTTCGTAGAATGAATGTGAGGGGCCTTCTCAGTAGACAAAGCCACCTTAACAGGATTCTTTGCTTTCCACTTCATTCTTCCATTTATTATCTCAGCCCTAGCAGCAGTCCACCTTTTATTCTTATATGAAACAGGATCCAACAATCCCTCAGGAATAATATCTGACTTCGATAAAATCCCATTCCACCGTTGCTACACAATCAAAGATATCCTAGGCCTCTTATTCCTTATCCTAATACTAGTACTATGAGTCCTATTTTCACCCAACCTCTTAGGAGACCCAGACAACGATACCCTCAGCAATCCCCTAAACACGCTACCACATATTAAACACATTCCTATTCGCCTGTGCAATCTTCCAATCTATTCCTAATAAACTAGGAGGAGTCACAGCCTCTCTGACCTAATCCTACTCCACACTTGAAAGCAACAAGGCATAATATTCCGACCACCCAGCCAACGCTTATTCTGACTTCTGGTAGCAGACCTACTAACCCTCACATGAACCGGAGGTCAACCAGTAGAATATCCTTTCATTACCATTGGTCAACTAGCTTCCGTCCTGTATTTCTCAATCCTCCCAGTCTTTATACCCATTTCCGGCATTATCCCAAATCGCCTTTTAAAATGAAGAGTCTTTGTAGTATATAAGATACTTCGGTCTTGTAAACCAAAAAAGGAGTGTACCACTCCTTCTGGTTCTCTGTGGCAGAAAAAGCTAAACAGAAACTTGTTTAAATTCCAACATCATGTCAGACAGCATTGGCTCTATACTGCCTTTCATATATATACATCTTTTCAATCTCATGCCCAAAGAACCAAAGAAATAGTTTCCTTTTAGAGGGAATCTTTACGTATGTGAATGAAGTTCAGCACACACACACATACATATGTGCAGGTCCCAAATTAGTTCTTGTACAAATTAAAAAGAAAAAAAAAAAACTTCAAAACTTAAAAGCATTTATGACTAAAATATTAACCAGATAATGATGTTATTAAAGACTACAAGTATAACAAAATTATCGGTTTCCTTTATTCTTCCTTTGTGAATAAAAAATGACATTGACTGGGAGTTTTATAATGGCCCAAAGGAAAGAAGGCCCCTGTGTGCCTCAAATTTGATATTTTAAGTTGAAGTCAGCTGTTAAGAATTACTGAATTATCCAGGGCAGAATCTCGGGTATGGCTCACATTACAGTATGTTGGATATGAAAAGTTGCACACAAAAGGGGTGAAAACTTTGCAGTGATTAAAAAGGCCTGTGGGATTGAATTTTTAGATTCCAGAGCAGCACATCAAGAGGAATGTTGCAGATTCTTGAGTTATTGCAGCAAATTGTGTCTGTAAATCGATGAAGTGTTTCTGAGGAAACATCAAGATGGCTCTATAGAGTATATACAATTTCTTTTAGTTCTCATGGGAATGAAAATTAAATCTTATGGGTGAAAACAAATACATAACAAAGTTAAGAAATTGACCATATCTAGATTTCAATCAGGCCAGAAAGGAGAGTGGATATAGTTTGCTCTTTCACTTATCTTCTCCTTTAATATTAAGCGTTTGAAACAACATTTGTTAATGCTTTCAGGATTCACTTTAATTAACCTTTATTGTGTCTTTTAAATATTCTAGGCATTTTGTAGGATGCCGTGAGAATTTCAGTTGTTTCTCTGTGTGAACACTGCATAATTTCTTCAGCTTTTATTACTTAGATTTTAATAAAATTTCTCTTCCACTTAATATTTATTTGCCTTTGAACCATTCTTCCTCATAAATACAACTGACATGTAATTAAACATGATCAGTTAGTGGATAACAGAGACTATGTAGGTACTGTCGATTTAAACATGCAACCCCAAGATGAGCATTAAAGAAGGATCCCATTGTTTACTCAGACAAAATATGCTTATTTCATGCCAGGAGCGATAAATATTGATAAAATTTGTTACAGAACTTATATATATTGCAAAGGGGTTTTATATTTACTGAGCAAATTCTTTAGAATCTATGCTGCTAGATAGAGTCTGTTTCTAATGTGTGCAAATATGTGAGGAAGTGTGTATGTATGCATTTAACCTTAAGAAAAATAAATATCCACAGTAAAACCTTGATTTTTTGGTAAAGGATATTATAAAAGTTTGTGAAGTCATTCAAAGTAAATTAGAAATATATATTTTAACATTTCATTTTATGTTAGAGTTTAGCTTTTAATTGAGGAAGTTGACTGTGAATGAGTACCAAACAGTTTTACAAATGTGATCTTTGTGATATTTAATGTTTATTTCTTAGGAAACGAGTGGTAGTTATTTTACTTTATTGTATTTTATTTTATATTAGAAAGAGAGAGAGCAAAGTGAGGGATAGGAGCAGGGTGGGGCGGGGGGAGAGAGAGAGAGAAGAGAAAATCTCAAGCAAGCTCCATGCTTAGCATAAAGCCCGACACGGGGCTTGATCCCAGGACCCTGAGATCATGACGTGAGCCAAAATCGAAAGTTGGATGCTCAACAGAATGAGCCACCCAGGCACCCCTTTTGTATATTTTATTTTATTTTATTTTATTTTACTTTATTATTTTTTGAGGAATAAGTGACAGTTATTTTAAACACCATTCTTCGAAAAATAAAAGTAGTTATAAGTTCAATTTTCTATCTATTGTCCCTTCATTACGATCTAAGAATTTATTGAAAAGCTAAATCAGCTGAGATTTAAGTTCCTCTGAACCAAGAAGGTGTTGTATGACAATGCTTTCTCTTCTTTAAAAAAAAAAAATTAATGTTTATTTATTTTTGAGAGAGAGAGAGAGAGAGAGAGAGAGAGAGGGAGAGAAACAGAGCACGAGTTGGGGAGGGGCAGAGAGAGGGAGACACAGAATCTGAAGCAGCCTCCAGGCTCCGAGCTGTCAGCACAGAGTCCAATGCGGGGCTCAAACTCACAAGCCACAAGATCATGACCTGAGCCTAAGTCGGTCGCTTAACTGACTGAGCCACCAAGGCACCCCTTTTCTTTTCTTTTCCTTTCCTTTCCTTTCCTTTCCTTTCCTTTCCTTTCTTTTCTTTTCTTTTCTTTTCTTTTCTTTTCTTTTTCTTTTCTTTTTTTAATGTTTATTTATTTTGAGAAAGAGAGAGAGAGAGTCCCAAGCAGGCTCTGCACTGTCAGCACGGAGCCCCACACAGGGCTCGATCTCAGGAATGGTGAAATCATGACCTGAACCAAAATCAAGAGTCCTACTGTTAACCGAATGAACCACACAGATGCCCCTGGTAGTGTTTTCTTAAACTTAAACCTTGTAATAAAATAATTGAAGGTAGGAAAGTCACACATTGGAAACTTAGCTTTAGATGCATAGAGCATCTGAAACTAAATTTAGTGGAGATTCATCTCTATCTTATGGTGATTTATGCAACAGCATTGAAACAAGAGCACATTTGCCATGTATTCTAGGAAGACTCACACTTACTGAATTACTCAGGGCAGCTGTAACTGTCTGTGTGGTGGTCTCTTACGCGGTATACCCTTGTGATGGTGGTGCCCTTGCCCACAGCGATTGCAGAATTGTGAGCCTTTTCTTTCAATGATTTGGTCTAGATTTTGAATCTTGCAGAGAGTTAACCCTCTCATCCTTGCTCTGCTTTACTTTTATGTGTCGCAATCGGCACAAATTAGGAAGCACAGCTGTGGAAATCAAGAAGCCACACCTTGCTTTACAGAAATAAACTCAGATAAGTTTTCAGTATATTTCTCACTCAAACGGTGAGGCCATCTTTTAGTTATATACTTGCATATCTTGTAATTTTCTTTCCCAGTCTCATTTTATTACTGTAAACTGAACACCTGGGTGGATTTTAAGATTCAGTAAGAAAAAAAAAGTTACCTATGAAATATTAAAACTAGAAGCAAAGCTCCAAACCAAAAACAAACAAAAACCCAAACTCCTCCTGAAGGAGCATCGTCACACCTGGTATTATATATTAAATTCCGATGACCTTCCCAATGTCACATGGGATCATGGGGTCAAACCGTACATTTCCTACTCTCAGGTCCAGATGGTAGCACTTTCTGTGGCCCAGTAGACACTCACAAGCAAATACCCAGTTCAAGACAGAACGAGCTGTATTTTCTAAGCCCTTAATAAATACAGACAGTGGTCTCCACACAAGGTGGCACCTTTCCCTCCATGAAGAAGGAAAGCATCCCTCTGTTAGTAGATATATCAAGTGTAGAAAAACAGTGAGGAGAGTAGTAAGTTTGCTGCACGGGAAGGTCATACAGTGGGGAAGAAAGATGATTGAAGACTCTGTTAGACAGATGGTTCAGAACCGATGTACAGAAATAGTTTGGACCTCATGTTCTGTATATTTTGGCAATTTTAGTTAGACAGGGTTAAAGAGCATTAGTTTTGATATCTATTTCAAAAATAGAAATAATTGTTCTACCTACAGTAAATAACAGTGGTGGTACTTTCTTCCTTTCTTTTTATTTCTTATTTTGGAATCCAATTCTTTATTGTTTTCTAGGGAATGTATCTTCCTCTAAAAAAATGCCCCTTTATTTATCCTGTGAAAGTCAGCCTCGGAGCTGAAGTGTTATGTACCTTTTAGAATTGAATTGTAAACCACTGTCATCTGCGGGTTGGGAGATTAGGGAATATTGTCCAACTTCCCAGGGAGGAAAAGCTGGGCCATAGAAATAGTCATGGCATTGGACTGAGATGGCCATGAGTGTAAAATTCTGATCATCTTCCTAAGGATGATGTGACTGTAGGCAGTTTTCTTCAGTTCACTCTCAGGTTCCACATTTGTACAATGAGGATAACAAGAGTTTCTTTTCAGGAATACTTTAAGTTGAACTAAGATACAAGGCACATAGAAAATGCCTGAGATTTGGTAGCTGCCCAATAAATGACCATCATCATTATTACACTGTTGTTTTTATGACTGATTTAATTTGAATAGATTGATATTAATAACAAGTTGTATATATAAATATATAAAAATTTCTTTCTGATCTAGGCTCCCAAAGGACTTCCATTTAGAAATAGACTCCCTGAATAGAGGGAGGACAAATGATGCCAACTAAAACATGAACAGGACTCAGGATTCTCCTCAGTCTTTCCCATAAGCTCCAGCAAATCATGGCGTCTTCCACTAATGGGGGGTGCACCTCGCACCAATGGTGCAGATCAATTGAGATAATGGGTCAAAATGTGCCTTGTGAGCTTTACTATTTTTAAAAAAATGATAAGGCAGCATTGAATTTTCAGTTATTCATCCCATTTTATGAGTCTAACATCCCCCAACTGCTAAATCACCAAATTCTCTATGATTGATACCATTTCAGTAAATACAAGATATAACCTTTAGGAACTAATAAAAAGAATCATTTACTGAAAAGAATCATTTACTAGAAACGATGAAAAGTAAACTTTCCATGATTTAAAATTAAAAAAGAATTATTTACTACAAAGGATGAAATTGCATATCTTTGAAACAGGTAATACCCAAATAAGTGTTATGTTTTTGCTTTGGAGAACTACTACTTTATCTCCAAAGCAAAAACATAACTCTCATTTTCCATTTGCTTTTCCAATATAAACACACCGGGTCTTTGACAATTACACATATCACCTAGCTCTTCCACTCTTCTCTCTCTTGACATAATACATATTTAATATTTATTGGCTGCTATTATTAGAATGTTACTCTATGCCTTTTGATGTGGACTTAGAGCACCCTAAAATTATGCTAGCTCTTAATTTTCACTTTGCCATTTCAGTGGTTAACTATAATTCCTAGCTCTGGTTCGCATGAGTCAGCGTCATCTCTCTCTCAACATAAAGCATTCAATTATGTGATACTTCCCTTTAAACTTCGATATCTCTCTAACTGCTTACAAGAAACATTCCAGACACTTTAGAATAGCCCAAAAGGCTCCTCACACTCCAGCTCACTCCTTAACCCTTTGCCTCTTTTGACTTTCTCATGCGCCTTGACAAAACTACCAGAGCCTCCAATTTTCTCAGATACCACCCACACTCCATACTGTAGACCTGTCTTTTCTCCTGGCTTTTCTGTCAATTTCCTTTTGAGCACCGGACAACAGCTTAGATGCCCCTTCTTCCCTCACCGTCCCCACGCCTCTAGGAGTAAGAGATCTGCTTGGGGAAATCAGGATTTTATGGTCCTATATCGCTTTATACATTCATTGTCTAGCGCTTAGTCCTACTTCCCTGTATCTTTGTCTCTGTTTTTGGTTGCTACTTCTGTGACTGTTTCTTTCATTTATAAAGTCTTTAATCACCTAGCCAATGTCTTGTTCACCTGTACGTCCCCAAGACTTGGGGAATTTCTCTTCCACCTCCTTAACTAAATCTTAAAGACATAAATATTTGTGAGCCATTGCTTACAGCTTAATGATGAAATGGCAACCTTTACACGTAATGATTAGTCTTAAGTTGGAGGAACACTCAGTTTTTACATATCCCATAGGATGTTCTTCATCTGTCTGTCTCTGTATATCAAATTATTGGGTATATTTTTAAATGAGTGTCTCCTCCTACGTCCGATGCCCTGACAATGAAAGAGTGAAAGACACAAGTAAAAACTAGAATTAGGCTAGAATAAGAACAGACGGAATCAACCGTTTACACGAGAATGCCAATCAGAAGGTTTTGTTTTCTACCAGTTTTTATGAACTTCTTCTACCAGATGTCGATGTCAAAGTACAGCTTGGCTAAATTCTGCAAGGACAGATCCGCTTTTTCCAAAAGGAGCCGCTCTGCATGGGTTCATATGGTCATCCCACGCAGGCAGCCTTTCACATTTTACCTTCTGTGAACAGGAGCGTAGAATGCTGTCAATCTCCCTGTGGTCTCTGAACAAATGTTACACATGCCCCTGCCCACCAACTGGGGTTGGAAAAGGGAAGCTCCCTTCTTGACCCAAGGTTTGGTCACATATTCATAGTCATCATGGTAGTGGAACTGAAGAAAGGCCTGGGGTTACCTTCAGTTCTTTATTTATATCTGTGCCAGAAGGAGTAAATAATCCTGACCGGATGGGACTCCAGTGCACACATTTCCCCTTCCCTTTGGCTGTGTTCTGTAACACTCTAGGCAGGCAACTTTCACAGCACTGAGCTCTTGAAACATTTTGAGGTCACTGTTATATTATTCCCAGAATCATAAGGAAAAAAAAAATAGCTACCATTTACTATAACTTCTATTGTCTAGGTACCAGACACGTACATACAACACATGGAACCCAGCTATATATGTAAATACACATTCTCTCCTTCCCCCCTTCTTTTTCTCTCTCTCACACACACTCATTCATTCAACCATTTATTCAGCAATATTTTGAGAAGCTAAAACATGCCAGATAATATTCTACACACACACACACACACACACACACACACACACACACACAATCTATCTATCTATCTATACCCTCTCCCACACGTATCAATTTGATATTTATAATAATGTAGCATAACTTTATCCTTTAAAGTTGAAAATTGAGCCTTAGGAAACTGAGGTGCAGAAAGGTCAATACTTTGAATATGGTCACACAACTAATTAAGAGCAGAGTCTGCTTTTAAAATCATATGTGCCATGAAAAGTACTCTTCATATTTTTTTGAGATCACAAAATGAAAATAACAACTTAAACTTGTAATTTCTAAAAGAAGAGTCAAATGGAATAGTAAGGAAAGGGCAGTGATGTTTTGAATCTAACAACAGATTACATCAGACTTCTAAAAAGTAATTGTGCAGAGTTCCAGGCACACATTTTCCTTTACCAGTTGAGTTATTAGATCAAAACTTTCTGTATGTGAAAAGTGTGAAGTTTGTCATTGAATCTCTAGGAAAATATGAATTATGATAATGACTTATCTCTATTATATGATTTAAATGATAGATGCTTCCCCACATGAACAAGTCAACCCATATTTTAGATGCACCAGGAGAGTGCTAATATAATAAATTCTATAATGAAATCTGAATTCACAATAACGGTTTCCTGATGCTCCGTTTTATTGCTAAATCTGGATTTTTCTCCCCACCAGGTTTTCCCATTCTCTTAATGTACCAATTCAGACAATAAAGTTGTATTTTATCACACCTTTATTTTTTCTCTATAATATAAACTGCTAAATGTAATTCTTATACTCCTTCTATCTTTTAGCTATCTGTTCTTCAGACCATGATACAAAGAGATACAAAAAAATGATGCTAATGTAACACTTTCCACAAATAAACACAATTGCCTAATGCTCAAGAAGACTGTCAGTAAGATACTCTAGATGCAACACAACAAATGTTTCCGAGAGAGACCTATAATTGGAGGTTTGTGGATATTCATCTTAGTGGATTACAAAAATAAATTGCATAAAATAAAAGGACAGTAATAAGCTGATTTAACAAGGAATTCCATTTTCCAATGATTTGAAGCTTTATGCTTTTTGAATTTGCTGTCCTCAGGCACAGAAGTCATGTGTGGGTCTTCATAACTATTTTTAAGTTTTAGAAAATTCTCTTTGGAAAATGATCCATCTGTTTACAGAAACAACCCTTTGCAAAGCCAAGGAGGTCACTTCAGGTCAAAACTCATATCTAAGTTGATTTAAGCTTAGGGTAACCTAAATAGTGTATCAAATTGGACTACTAGATATATAAAATGACATCATATATATATGTTTTCAAAGCTCTTCTTAGATTCTGCCTTCCTTGTGAAGAATTGGTCTTAAGGGTAAGATCTGGGAGGAAAAACCTGTTGGAATGCAGAAGTGCATTTAACATTTGTTTATATTTCTGCATCATTATGCTAGATTTAAACTGTCAAACTAAGTTGATAACAAATGTTAAGTATAGAAATGTATACAGCAACCAGCATTCTGCCAAATCAGGAAAACAAAGAACTCTTGTCAGAGGGTCACAAATTCCAAAGTTAAATGCAAGGTAATATTTTTAGGGCAAGGTTTGCTTTTTCATCTCTAATTGAATGATTTCTTTAAAATAGCTCACAGTTGCACCAGGATGGATACATTTTGTATTGGGATTCTGCACAATGATTCACTTACAAAACAGCTCTACAAATGTGATTCTTGCAGGGCTGAACTGAAATTTCCCTTGAGAAATAATACTTGGGATAAAGTATAGATTAAAAAAAAAAAAGCTTAACTTTCTACTGCCTAATGTGGAGAAAGTGGTTTGCATCTTTGTTCTTGCATTTTGGTTAAGTACATTAATTCAAATGAAAGACATATATGAAGCTATCTTACTTCCAGTTCATTAGGATTATATTTCTAACCTTTACTTTAATAGCCAATGAAAAACCAATCACATTTATTAAAGAATATATTACACGACCAATATGCTAAAGGATACAAACACGTTTAGTTCCTCCACACAAGACATGTATAATTTGGTTTCAGAAATAATGGGAAATGAAAAAAGAAAAGAAGAAATATAGGCCTCACAAAAGTGCAGTGAGGCACTTGAATGAAGGAGCTGCATATTATAACCTTCTGATGTCCGGTACCTAACAAGTCCGGTGGCAAGTGGCATGGAATTTGGAGGTAGGAGGACAAAGAGACCCAGTTTTTAATCCTGGAACAGTTAGTTGCTTGCTGTCAGACTGAGGAAATAATTAAGTCTCAGTTTCCTTTTATGCAAACTGAGGATAGCAACATTTGATCAATACTTAATAAACAAAACAAATTATTTGTATATTATATACCCCTTATGAGACATAAATATTTTTTACTTTCTTTTACCTATGCCTATTTCAACATGCTGGATTAGGCTCTGAGTAAATGACAGTTCTTTAAATGAGAAGCTATGGAAAAATAAAAAAACCTGTTTGAATCCTTGAAACACAGAGAGATGCCAAGATAAAAAACAAACAAAAAAGAGTAATTAAAAAAAAAGAAGTACTATAAAGCAACCCAGAAATGATATAGATGAAAATAGTCTTTTAAAATTTTTCCCTAATTTTCATCATTGTAATTATGACAAAAAGTGAAAGATACTAACTTTTAGTACAAATAGTAGAAGTCAATAACTGCATCCTTTCTAAAGGATGAAAGTGAAAATGGGGGGTGGGGGGAAGTTGATCTGCTGCCATTAAGTTCAAAATTATCAAATTCATTAACTCAAAGCAATAAAATACATTGCAATGCAGTGAAAGTAATAGGACAATGTAACTATTCAATACAGAGAATTAAAAGTTACTTAAAATCCTATACTTTGAAAATCTCATTTCCTAACTTGAAACCCTTCAGCTATTTTGTGAGAAACACTCTCTTCATCAGGGGCTAGAATGTGCTCCACAAATATATCAACAAAACAGCAGTTTGATATAAGACTGGGTCTTTGATCCTCATACGCTAGTCTTTGTGATAAAGCCAATATTTGTCAAACTTCTCCAATTTCTCCAGATAATTCTTTATCAATACGATAGAAACACAAGCTTTCTCTAATGCGGGGACTCTTAACACAAGAGACTCCTGAATTTTGATGAGGAAAAAGATAAATCTTTATTTTCGCTAACTGCTAACAAAAATTTGACATTTTATTTAATTATGAATATCCATAATTGTGGTGTACCATCTCTAAGAGAGCTCTCAAGGATTCCTGCCTCCTGGCATTGATACTTATGTAAACCCTTCCCTTTGGCAGAGGCTGGATCTAGTGAGTTGTTTCTAACAGAGGGAAGATAAAGTAAAAGTGATGGCATGTCCCTTTTGAGATCTGGCCTCAAAAGGACTGTGGCTTCCATCTTGAGTGTCCTCTCTTACTCTCTTCCCTGCTCACTCTGAGAGAAGCCAGCTGGCTTGTTGTCAGCTCCTCTGTGGAGAAGCTCTCTTAACAAGGTACTGACCTCTCTGGCCAACAGTGAATGAGGACCTAAGGCTTGCTGACAGCCTCATAAAGGAGCTTGCCAAAGAATCTTCCCTCAGTCAGGTCATGAGACGATGTAAGCTCCAGTCAACACCTTGAATGCAACCATGTGACAGACTTCCTGAGACAGAGGCACTCAGCTAAGTTGTACCCAGATTTCTGACTCAGAGAAACTGAAAGATCATAGATGTTTGTTGTTTAAGCTTATAAGCTTTCAAGCTATTTGCTATGCAGCAATAGATTTTGGTACCTGCACACAGAGTACTGCCCTTACAAGTAATTAAAAATATGGAAGTGGCTTTGGAACTAGGCGGTGGGTGGCGGCCAGAAGAGTGTTGAGGAGCACGATAGAGAACACCTAAATTGCCTTAAACACACTGTTGGAAATCTCAACTTTTGAGGATGCTGTTCATGAGAGCTCAGGAAGAAGTATGAAGTGTGCAATTGGCAACTTGAGCGAGAATCTTTCCTACGTAGCCGCAGAATGTGCCTAATGAACTGGGGGATCTTAGTAAGGAGATTTTCTAACAAAGTGTTTAAAGTATTTGTTTTTCTTGCTGCTTATAGTAAAAATGTGAATACAAAGAAGTAAATTGAAGGGAAAAAAAAGTTTTTTAAGGTGCCAGGACTTTAAAAAGTTCTCAGCCTGTCAAGATGGCAAGTGGTGTTAACATTACCAAATGACTCCTAAGTAAAGATCAGATCCGGGGCCAGGAAAATGTGGTCTTGAGATGGATCCTCTAGATATAGAGAAACGACTTTATTTCTAAAGATTCTCTTCAATTCTGGCTCTACCTGAAATCTGTGTCTTTCCCAGATGTGTGGTTATCTTGTAACCCTCCCAAGACACATTATTTTCTCTTCCGCACCCCTGCTACTGTTTGGTCTTAGTGTCAGGTGGGTATCTTCATGCTTCCAAACCTTTTGTTCTTCCAGTTAAAGCCCTCACTTTCATTATAAGCTCTTTTTACTGCTTACCATGCCATCCTGTGGCAGTTACCTATTGATTGATCTCTGGTATTCCTCCTCCTGCTTTGAAAAAAAAAAATTTTTTTTGAGATTTTATTTTTAAGTGATCTCTACACCCAATGTGGGGCTTGATTTGACAATCCTAAGATGCCAACTAAGCCAGCCAGGCATCCCAAAGTATGCCTTTTTTTTAAAAGTAAATTCTATGCCCAACGTGGGGCTTGAATTCACAACCGCAAGATCAAGAACTGTGCACTCTACTGAATAAGCCAGCCAGGCACCCTTGAAAATGTTTATATCTCATTTATCTCAACTATTTACTTCTAAGACTAGACCTGCTACCCCCAACCCCATAACCTCAATTCAAGTGTTTTCTTTTCTTGACATCTTCCCATCTTTCCCATATCCCTCCACATTACCCCAATATTTCTTTGATTCCAGTTTGAATTACAACCTATTACCCCTGCCTCCAAAATAATTTTGATTATTCTTCTCTCATCCTATGTACTTCCTCCCTTTTCTATTTCATGCTCCTCCACTATAATAATTTCCTACGTATTTCCTTGCAAAGGTCTCAAAACACTTGTCTCCTCCTCCTTCACCTTATTTCTCTAGTAAGAATCAACCTCTGGTAAATCTTACTTTCTCCCACTATCCACCAATCAGATTTCCTGATGCAGAGAGGTAACTGACCAATGGCCTGGCTGTTGCAATTAACATATTCATCACAGAATTTGCACAGACACATGATTTCTACAAGATGCTCTTAGCCATTGCTGAGAATAGTGGTAAAACGTAATTCAAGCTTTCTCTGATGGATGAGTTTAATCCAGACCAAAACAGTTTAGAACTGTGCTATGGCCTGAACATGTCCTCATCCCACTCTCCTTCTTTCACTCACTCATTCACAGGGATAGACCTGCATCATGGTCTGTGGACCCCACCACATCTTCTGGTAACCAGTTCTTTTTCTCCAACAGGTATTTCCCCTAACTATTCCCCTACCTATCTAATCCTGTCTTGGCATTTGATTCTCACGGAACTCTGAACTAACACAACTGGATATTCATGCAGCTGAGTGTGGCTGGAGAAGTGTATACAACCATGCCAACTGCCCTTATTTTAAATTCAGAACCACTAACTTTAAATGGCTTATTCACAGTTCCATATGACCAAACTGTGCATTCCTCTCTCTTCATACTTCCACAGTCTCTTCCCTTGTTCTCACACTATGAAGATGTCTGAATTTTTACTTCACGAAGATAATAGAAGAAAGTTTTACAAATATCTACCAACACACACACACACACACACACACACACACACACACACACACCTATTCCATCTGTGTCATATACTCTGATTTCCATCCTGACCATGGATGAATTCTTCATGATCCTAGCTAAGAAAAGGACCTCCATTTGTCCTCTAGACAATTGGTCAGGAAACTTTTTCTGAAAAGAACCAGATAATAAATATTTCAGACATTGTGGGCCATGTGGACTCTGTTGCAACTACTCAATGGTCACTGAATCCCAAAAATAGCCATAGAAAACACATAAATAGATGGTTATATCAACACATGAATAGATGGATTTTGTGTTCCAATAAAATTTTACTTACAGAAGCATGTAGTGAACTAGATCTGGCCCAGGAGCTGTAATTCACTGACCCTCTACTCTGACCCCTAATTCCATTCCCCTCTCGTCTGGTCAACAACAGCAATTCTCTCTCTCTCTCTCTCTCTCTCTCTCTCTCTCTCTCTCTCTCTCCTGTCCTCTCCCTCTCTTCCTATCTGCCTCTCCCTCTTAATATCCTTTTCCCTCTCTTTCTCTGTCCTTCCCTCTCTCTCTCTCCCCATCATTGTTTTCAAAAGAAACTGCATCATTCTCACTAGAATACAAACATACTATTACTCTTCCATCTTAAAATAATAATATCCTATTGTCCTTAACCTCATTTCAATAAGCTTTAGCTTCCACTGTCCACCAAACTGCTCTACTTAAATTTATCAATGACCTTCACGTTGCTAAACCCAGTTGTGAATTTCGATCCTCATTGTACTTGGCTTTTGGCATAGTTGATCACTTCTTCCTCCCTGAAGCATAATTTCACCGTTTCCAAGATATTAAATGGTGAGGGAGTCAAAAATATTAAAGATAGACGGACCAGAAACAAGTCTGAAGTATTAGGGCAGGGACACTATCAAAGCTTTCTGTGGTCATGTGGGGCTAGCGTGATTTGAGGACCTCCAAATGAACAGCTGCTTCTCCCCATAGGACATTTGTTGAGTCCCAGGGAAATTACTCACTATATGGTAAACTAGTGAAGTAGCATGCTTCTAAAAGATTGAGTAAAAAAACCCCTTACTTTTGAATGAATAAAAAAATAGAAGAAACACAAAAGTGAATAAACACAACAAATAATGCCATAAGAAATATAGAAGAGGTAGTTGTTAGTGTGTAAAAGCAAATGTGTATTAATGAAATATTATAATTTTGTCATTCCATATGTCCTTAAGAACCAAGATACTCAGTAAGGAAGAAAGTAGATACAACTGTGCTTTGGTAGAGACTAAGCCAAAACCCTGGATGTACCCCTGCTCTGCCCATTGAAAAGGCCCAGAAACAGTAACCAATCAGTGAGCAACCCTACACCCAAGCTGTTGTCTTGAAATACCTTTTCCATCAAAAGAAAGTTAGGGCTTCTTAGAAAAATGGCTGATTCTAGGTGTAGGGCAGGGAATGTACAAGATGAATCTGGAACATCTTAGCATAACACATAGCAAGGAAATTATAAAAGACTACTGGAGTAATAGCGAAAGGATTTGGGAGCCAGTTTGGAAAGACTCTATTGGCGAAAGATGAAACAAATTAATACCTGATAAGGACAGGATTTACAATGGGTTGACATCCCAAAATATGCTCAAATTCATGAATTTGTATTTAAAAAAGTCTAGTTGTCACCCTTTGAAGTTGACTGTGAACCAATTTGTTTTCTTAAAAAAATAGTTAGACAAAATGACGGGATCTAGCATTTATCCTCTTTTCCCATATGAACTCCACTACTGGATAACTGAATGATAGATGGTGATAAATCTCTCTTTTGAAATTATTCCACCAGTCAGTTAAAAAAATACAGAATTAGAAAATTACCATTTTTCAACTCCTAAGGATTTAATAAAGAGTAAAAGGCGGATGCCATATAACCTCTGTTTGCAAGACTAAAGTCTTACCAAATGTATATAGCTTGAATTTGATCAATCCACTAGATCCAGAGGTCAATTTACAGAAATTACAGAGTTCAGAGGAGCATGATGAAAGCCTACAGGTCAAGTGTTTTGAGTATCCCAACCAATAAAGGGAAACCTATAGATTAAATGTACCCTAAAAGACATGTTAAAAAAAAAAAAAACAAGTAACAGTAAGCTAAAGTATCTAAAGATGCTTACTTGCATTATAAAATCACAAGGAAAACCAGAGAAGTAATTAGTATAAAAGCCTAAACAGTGGTTATTTTTGGCTGGAATGGGGGATTTGTGATTTGGGTGGGGTACATATGAAAGGGTTTCTAAGATGGCTGGCAGTGGACTATTTCTTGACCTGGGGGTTCTGCTTGTACTCACTTATTCATTAAGCGATGCATGTATTTGGTTTGGTTTTCTGTATTTGCATTTTATTTTACAAGAACAGGTTAAAATGTTTTTCTGGTACTTTTGATCAAATTACTGAAAATCAAGTAGAGACTCACTTTTTAATGAGAACACTCTCATTGCCATGATATGAGAAATAAAAATGTGACTGTAAACAAAATTGCCAAAATACTTCTTTTCAACATATGATAAAAAGTGTTTCTGAGAGTAAACTCTTATACCAAGCCTGATTTTATCAGTGAAAAATGCAAGCAGGAGGTTCCTCCTTACCATCCTTTTTCTCTTTGTTCTTCTTTTTGCCATAATAATGAGCTCTTGGAAGACACTTGAAGCTCACAGGTCACATTTGAAGAAATATCATTCAAGAAGATATAAGGCAGAAACAATATTTTAGAGGAAGCCCTAACATGTCTAGAAAACCTGTAATCATTCTCAGCAGATAACTGATTATTTGGCTGGAATACGTTTAAAGGAGAAGCTTTGCTCCAAAGTTGGATAAGAGAAGGTATGATTTAAGCACGATAAAGAACCGTAAGCGGTAGAGGGGCAGTAACAACTATAAAGCCTTTATGATTTCTTTAATATTGCCAGCAAGAACATAAAAGGTTTCCAGAGCTGACTAGATACTATTAGAAAAATAATTGTGTCCTCCTTGCTGTGAATTACAAGTCTTTTATATGTGGAGAAAAAATTTAGAGAACATACAAGGCAGGAAAGTAAAATTATTTTAATTTCAAATGCTCTGTGACACTATGCAGTTTTCCCAATTACAAAGATATGTCTCATGATTTTAAGGAGTCAGCAAAGCATATAATACTCGTATAAGAAAATGTTGATTATACTGTTGCAAATATTTCCCTTAATGAGTGTTAAGCTCTTTATATAAACTGTATTAAGACAAATAAAACTCAGTCACTGAAGTAACATAAGGTTGCTTTTTTTATCCAGTAAATTTCACAAAGAAATTTTAAATCTTACAACTTAATGATGCTTTTAAAGAGGTATTCGTCATGAAATTAGTTTCATTATTACATGCAGTAGTGGAATTGTACTGAACTGGAAGACAAAAGACATGGGGTAACATACAGATTGATTCTGTCAACTACAGACTGTGTGACTTTGGGCAGCTTATTCAACTTGTCTGAATCTCAGATCACTTTCTGTGAAATGAGAGGGTTGAACTATAGAGATCTAAGTGCTTTCCAGCATCAGTGCTCTCGAGTTAATCAACACGGATTTATTTTCAATTTGTTTTGGGGGCAAAATATATTTTCTAAAGACTGAACAACCAAAAGTTATAATGGCTGTGTTATTTATTGCAATGTAATGGATTATCTTAAAATGTAGTGGCTTAATAAAACAAACATTTATTATCTTACACAGGTTCTGAGGGCAGGAATCTGGAAGTGGTTCAGCTGACTTGTTCTACTTATGGTCTGCCATGACATGTGGTCAAGAGTTTGGCTGGGACTGCAGTCATCTGAAGGCCTGCCTGGTGTTGGAGGATCCATTTCTAAGGTCACTTACTTAAAATTGTTGTTGACAGCCCTGAATTCCTCACTAGCTATTGACCAAAGACTCTGGTCCTTTATATCATAGGCCTCTCTGTAGGGCTAATCACAACATGGCAGCCAGCTTCCCCCAGAGTGAATGATCCAAAGACAGAGAGTATGTTTGTGTTAGAAGTTTCCCAAGATTGAAGGCATAGTCTTTTATAAGCAAAAATATGAAGTGACATACCATCACTTCTGTCATATGCTATTGGCCATATGGACCGTCCATGGATACTGTAATGTGTTGATCTTTGGAGATGATCTTGGAGGCTGGCTATCAAAGTGTCTACATTAAGTATATAGATCAAGGCCCAGGAACCATTTCCCCAACCCTCCCTCTGCCCAGTGAGACAAACATCTCATACATTGAGTGATGTGAGCATTGCTGGGGACATTGTTGAAGCAAAGAGTTCTTCTCTGTATTCCTAACCATTAACATAGGAAAGCTTCTTTATTTTCAAGAAGTATCTTATCTTCTTTTTAATCAAACAGCTTCAGTTGTATATCTATGAAATGTAGTTGTGCAATGTAGTTTTAATTTGTCCCTTACATAGCTGGTTATTTCATGACACCATCATATTCTCTCTTCATGAAGTATCATCAGAAAGTCTGTTTTCCTGCATAGATTAATTCATGGTCTTAAATCTATTCCTTTTTCCATGATTATGGATTATGTCTGTCTCATCAATCTTTGTTTTTTACAAGTTTTTTTAGATGTTTATTTTTGAGAGAGATAGAGCATGAGCAGGGGAAGGGCAGAGAAAGAGGGAAAGACAGAATCTGAAGCAGGCTCCAGTCTCTGAGCTGTCAGTACAGAACCCAATGCGGGGTTCAAACTCATGAGATCATGACCTGAGCTGAAGTCAGAGGCTTAACCAACTGAGCCACCCAGGCACCCCAATTAACCTTTCTTTATCTCACATTCTCCATTTGCTCTCTTCTCTTGGTTTATTTTCATGACTTTCTATTTACCTTACATCTCTCTAATTCACTTCAAAACTTCCAGTAAGAATAGTTGACATTTTCTCCTGATTGCTTTAACAGCTTTTTGACTTCTGCAGTTTAACTTTCCCAATCATTGTTCCAAAATGAGTCCATCTCCCTACTTGCCTAATAATGGGTATTCAAATTTTTCTCAACTTCTAGAATATTTAACAGCACTAGCTTCACTTTTTTTCTGAAAACTTCCTTTCTCCTCCTGTTACCATACATTCTTTCTTCCCTTTACCTTAATTTTTAAACACCTTTAGCCTCCTTGCTTTTAGAATCCTGTATTTCTTCATTTTTTTCATCTTATAAATATGTCAGTATAACTAAAACCAATGGTTATTCTTGACCTTTTTCAGATATCAAAATTCCATTTAATTTACTAAACATTATCGATGTCTGAATTTACAACTAATGTTCCAAATTAGACTTATATTCAAAATGTACCCATATCTCCATTTACCAGATGCAAAAAGGGTCTTTTATTTCTGCTAGTAATATTTCCTACCTTAAATTATACAAATTTGGGATATTAAAGTATCTATCTATCTATCTATCTATCTATCCATCTACTTACCTATCATCTTCCACCTGTGATCTGCCAATTCAGATTGTGTAGCATTTAACGTTTTGGTAAACATGAATTAATCTCATCCCATTCTTTCTCTACATTTCTTTGTTTGGACTCAGCCCTATGATTCTCTCCTCCCTTGGGACTTTCCCTTCACTAGCTTCACCTTCTTTCTCTCCATCTTCCTTAGAGTATTTACTATTTATAATCTTTCTTTTTTTCTTTTTATTAACTTTTTTAACATTTATTTATTTTTGAGAGAGAGAGAGAGAGTGCAGGGAAGGGGGCAGAGAGAAAGATAGATAGAATCCAAAGCAGGCTCCAGGTTCTGAGCTATCAGCACAGATCCCAACACAGGGTTCAAACCCACAAAGCAGGAGATCATGATATGAGCTGAAGTCAGATGCAAAATCAACTGAGCCACCCAGGTGCTTCGTTATTTATAAACTTTCAATGACATCCTATTGTTCTCAGATTAAGACCATTTAAAAAAAATTACTTATTTAAATTTATTTTTATTTATTTTGAGAGAGAGATAGAGAGCAAGTGGGGGAGGAGCAGAGAAAGAAGGAGAGAGAATCCGAAGCAGGTCCTGCATTGTCAGTGCAGAGCCTGATGTGGGGCTCGAAATCACAAACAGTGAGATCATGACCTGAGCCGAAGTCCAGAATCTGATGTGTAACCGACTGAGCCACTCAGGTGTCCCAAGACCAAAATTCATTTTTTTTAAAAGTTTACTTACTTATTTTGAGCAAGAGAACAGGGGAAGGACAGAGAGAGAGAGAGGGACAGAGAGAATCCCAAGCAGGCTCTGCATAGTCAGTGCGGAACCCAAGGCAGAGCTCAAATTCATGGACCCTGAGATCATGACCTGAGCTGAAGTGAAGAGTCAGATGCTTAACTAACTGGGTCACCTAGGTACCCCAAGGCCAAAATTCTTGATATATCAACAAAGTCCTTCAAAATCTGGCCCATGCCGCCACTTAAAATTTCATCTCAGGCTACTCTTTGCTTTTATCTTTGCTAAGAGAGATAATGTGTGATTATAAAACAGTCTCTGACTCCAGACTGTCCTTGGATCAAACCCAGTTCTACAAGTTAGTAGTGATTTTGAGCAAGTCTCTTAGTCTTTCTGTGCTTCTGTTTCCTAATAGGGAAACAATCTGATGACAATGGCATCAGATTACTGAATGGTAACTACTCACTAAATTAATTCCAACAGTTCCTTAGGAAATAATAATACCTGTAATATCTGTTCTTACTATTTGATCATAGGCCTGTGATCTCATGTTTTATTTTCTATTACTTTTCTTTCTTTTCTGTCCTTCCCTTTTCTGAGTATTTACTAAATTCATCAAGTTTCTTTAACCTCTCTCCAAATCTTTTTCCTCAAATGGCTTTGGAGTGACTCACACTATTTCTATTTACTTATTGGTTATTCTTATTTTTCTAACGTTTATTTTTGAGAGACAGAGAAAGAGGGAGAGAGAGCAAGCAGGGGAGGGGCAGAAAGAGAGGGAGACACAGAATCCAAAGCAGGCTCCAGGCTCTGAGCTGTTGGCACAGAGCCCTACGCAGGGCTAGAACTCACGAACTGTGAGATCATGACCTGAGCTGAAGTTGGACACTTAACTGACTGAGCCACCCAGGTGCCCCCGGTTATTCTTATTTCTATTTATTTGTTGACTACTATTTAAAGATGCAAATCTGATTTAATAACGTCTCAGATAACCAATGTCTCTAACTTTCTACTGAAAAAGAGAAAAAATATTTTCAAACTTTTAAACTCTGATCACCACTCATTTTCCATATGACTATAATCAAGTACATTATCACCGCTCTGGTTTTACCACCCCCAGCAATTTTTTATTATCTGAAATGTTTATTTTCATATACCAATATTTACCCACTTAATTTTTTACAATTAATTTCTCCTTGCAATCTCGTCTTTCAATTTTCTCCTAAGACATTTTTTTTTTTTTGCGGTTCTTTTTGCAAATGAGTAAGTGGTAAATTTGTCTTGCCTGAAAACAATATTTCCTTACCCTTATTATTGAACAAAAGTTTTCCTAGGTAGGAAATTCTAACTTTATATTTCTTTCGCTTTGGTTTCTTTCACTCAGAGTGTGGAAAGTATTATTCCACTGGTTTCTGATATGTATTGTTGCTAATAAGATATATATTGAAAGGACTTAAGTGTCAGTAGCACAATCTGTCTTTTGTGGGGGAGGGGAATATAATTGATTAGTTTTTGTTTCATGTTTGCCTTTTTATGCAAATCCATGATTTACTTGCTTGGTTTTGTTGGTTAAAACTGAGATGCAGCTGCACTATTTAGATGGTTTATGTTCTATCAGGTTCACCACGGTGTCCATGTTTTTGTTTTGTTTTGTTTTAGATTTTATCAGCTTCACTTGGTTGTATTTCTGCCTGGCTTCTGCAAATATTTAAAGTTTGGGAATGTGGATGTGAAACATTCTTCATAGTTCAGTGTTACCCGTTATTATTGGCTTAGGCCACAGTATAATTTTTTTTTTAATGTACTGTTATCTGTTTGAAATCAGCTCATTAGAAATATAAGAATTAATAAACATTAAGTTACAAATATAATGATCTACATTTTAACTTAATTATAAAGCTAACCATTACTTGTTTCTATTTGTTTCTCCTGTGGAAAAACAAGCAGTTATTGTTATAGAAACCCATGATTTTGCACACACATGCAAGTTAACTATAATGCAAGATTGCCTAAATCTGCCTTGGGTTACTAGATGTATTTGTTAACTCAGCAAATATCTATGCACTAAAACCAAATATGATGCATTCACAGGGGGGGATGGGAATTATGACAATAACTGAATGACAATGAATTGATTAGATTATTGCACAGTCTATTACAGACTGACAAAATAATGAACCTGGAATGTTGCTAGGCGGTCATCTAAACAGTGGCACTGGGCCAACTCTGCAGCCAGGTAACTTTTAGATTGTCAACAAATAGTCTGATTAGTAGTTTTGTTTGTTTCAAGGAAAAAGAGCCCAGGCTTGCATTAAATTTCAACTTATTAATGTTTATACTCATAGTGTCTGCCATTTGATTAAAAACAAAGTCATATAAGTTAACATATAATGTATTAGAAAATGATATACATTATATTTCTTAGTAAGTGTTTAATTTCTTAGTTGCATGAGGCCATGGTGTTCATAGAGGCTAGATCATACAACACTTCAGATTCAGATCTGTGGGACAGCTTTAAATGGATATATGAGCCATCAAGAAAGATAACAAATGAAATCTTAAAACCCCAGTCTCAAGACCTCTATCGTTGTATTTCCCAATTATGTGGTGATGGTTTCCTTAGGACAGTGCCACAGGGAGCCCTTCATCTACCATGCAGACTTTGATACAGGATGAGATTATAGACACTACTGAAAGAACATAATCAATATTCAGGCAGAACACAGATTTTAAAAAATATATGATCTCAGTTCATGCTACCTCTCTCTGCAGAGCTCTATAAAAAGGAGAACAAAGAGTACAGTCCTTAGCATTCAAAAACATAGTTCACTTTATGTGGTCTAACACTGTCTGAGCACATTTGTGCTTTTAATGCTTTGCAAAGGTAGATTGTCCAAAATGACAGGAAGACAGTGTCTATGACAATATGTTTGCTCCCTGGTTAGGTCATGATTATATTCAACAAAAGGTCTGCTGCAAGTGCCATTTTGCCACACAGCCCTTTCTTTTCTACAACCATACTTCTTAGATATATGGGAGCAATGAACATTGGATAATGCTAATATTTCTCTTCTCTGAAATAGATGTAAAAAATGCTTCTACATAGTAATCCATAGATATCCGTTATTGACCAATTACTCTTCAAATATGGTCTCATTGCTCTTTAATTGATTGTGTCCGTTTAAATATTTCAGACTAGAAATGAAAAGACACAAAGAACTATATTTCTTGAGATCCTTATCAGGTTTGGAAATAATAAAAAAAAAAGTCCTACATTTTTTCTTTTCCTCAAACTTTGAAAAATTTCCAAATTAAGCACCTTAGAGTTTGGGGAGATCAGTTGCTTCACAGATTTACCATCTTTATTCTATTTCAAAACACTTTGGTTCTCAGCACTGGTAATGCTAAAATATATATAATATATATATATATTATATATACATATATATGTATATATATATATACATACATATATATATACACACACATATATATATATACACACACACATATATATATACACACATATATATATATAATATATATATATACACACACATATAATTAGACAAAGTGGTTCTATGTATGTGAGTGTTTTGTTTTGTTTTTTATGAAGAGAGTTTAGCAAGATACGTTAAGCATGGTTTATCAAGTTCAAAACATATGCTGTTGTATTCTAAGCCGACATTGAAAAGGAAAGTATACTTTTTTCTGTTTGCTCATTATCTACCAAATACTGCAAAAGTCCACTAATCAAAGTAAAAATATTTTTCTAAGTAAAAATATAAAATATCAATTGCTTAAAACATTTCATTTTGTATTTTAATTAGTATATGTTGTTAAAAGTAAAAGTGGATATCATATAGAACAAATGTTGTGAATTTTCTCCTTCAAACACAAGCTAGAAAACGTTAACATAGAAGAACCATTCATAGAAATTTCTATAACATTTAAAAAAGTTTGCTGGTAATCAGTGGAGGCATTACTCTGGATTGATATGATTCTTCATCATGGGTTGGGGGGGGACTTTAATAAGGTACCCTGTTAACTTTACCTTTGGTGACACCTCTGTACTCAAAATCAATATCACGCCATGTCACATATTTGTAGAGCAAACGTGCCATGGTGGAGAGGTACACTGAAAATGTGTCAAGGGTTCATTTGTGTGCTAACCTTCAGAGTACTGGCATCAGCATATACCTTCATGGATACGTATGAATTTGACAGAAAATGAACATTGCTAATTTTATAAATATGGATCTTAATCATTTTAAAAATAATTTTAGGGGCGCCTGCGTGGCTTACTCGGTTGGGCATCCAACTTCGGCTCAGGTCATGATCTCACAGTTGGTGGGTTTGAGCGCCACATTGGGCTCTGTGCTGACAGCTCAGAGCCTGCTTCAAATTCTGTGTCTCCTCCTCTCTCTGCCCCTCCCATGCTCATACTCTGTCTCGCTCTGTCTCTCAGTAATAAATAAACATTTAAAAAAAATCAATTTTACCATATTAAAAGGAGGGGTAAGGCAAAATGTTTACATGAAGTAGTGATAAAATATATGCTTTCCCCTAATGTTAAGGTACGTAAAATTACTCAAGGAGGAAGGACCGAGGCTGTTTTCTGGTGTCACGACTAATAACGGTGTAGAAAGCAGGTTAATCATCATAGATCCCATCATAAAGAGTAGGATTGGGTGGTGCGTTGGTCAAGAGTGAAGGGTATGCACTGGGAGATATATAGGCGCTTTTTCCAAAGAATGTTTTACATAAACCTGAAAGACGGTTTGAGAGTTGACAAAGAGTTCTGAAAGAATTCTGATTATCTAGAAATACATGATAGGAATTAGTACATTTAACTCCATTGTGTTCCATCACACATTAGAACATTTAGAACAAGGGAAAAATTATTGTGTCACTGATTATCCTATAGTTTAATGACATAAGCTCATAATGAAATAAGTAGATAGGGAGATCCAAATATAAGATATTATTAGAAATATTATTTTGAGAGCTATATCTTTTTTAAATTAACATTTATTTACTTATTTATTTATTTATAGGTTAATTTTTTAACTTTGCTGTCTCTTTTCCTTTTGTTTTTTTAAATATAATTTATTGTCAAGTTGTCCAACATACCGTGTGCTCTTGGTTTTGTGGACAGATTCCCATGACTTACCCCTTACATACAACACCCAGTGAGAAATATTATTTGACAGCTATGTCTAATAAGAAGTAGCATTGTAAAGGTTAAGACCTTGGCCTTTGAACCAGTTGGCCAGTGTTCAAAACCGCCACTCACTAGCTGTGTGGACTTGGGCAAGTAATATAAACTCTCTGTGCCTCAGTTTCCCATCTGTAAAAAAACTGCATAATGATAATACCTGCCTGATTAGGTTGTTATGAGAAATAAACAGTTTTATACTTCTACAGTTCTTAGAATTGTGCATAGACCATATAAGTGTTTTTAAGTAACTAAAACAAATAAATAAATGCAGGATCATATATATGCATATATATATAATAAATGTACAATTTATTATTATTTGCTCTTTTATTTACTCCTACTATTATATATATAATTTAATAAACTACCCTTAAATGCAAACTAGTTTTTTCATGACACAAAAAGGAGACTTTGAAATATTAAGTGACTAAATCTTTCCATACGGAGGTTGAACTCAGTAGTGTATTAATTGACTACACTAATTAAACCAGAATGCAGAAAGTCCAATGTATAGTAAAAATAGTATAAATTGGTAAATTTCATGTATTAAAGAATAATTACATTTATGGAACATCTGGAATACGGTGCAATACTTAGTTCCGTATCCTTTCATAAACTTTGTCAAGGGATTTATTAAAAGAGTAGAAGAACTGTGCTTCTAGCACCTAGTTGCGAGACTTGCCAATAACGTATGTTGCATTACATTGAAAAATGAGAGCCAAATGGCCCTCATTTTTAGGAAGGATGGATTCATTAAATACATGAAAGAGCAATGAAGCAATTAAGGGTCTCCGACCTAGAGCAGGCTGCAATTAAGAGATAGGGACTCCCTTGTTCTAGTAGACATTCAAGCAGAAGTTGGAAGATTTTTATTAGATAATTTAAAGAGGGAAATTCAAGTTTTGTGCAGTGTGCTGGAATAGATGATTTTTAAAGTTCTTCCTAAGCCAGGATTCTCATAACTGTATGACGATGGAAAATGACTTTTCGAGATAAAGTAAAAAGGTGGAAATCATATATATAGTTAGAACACTTATAAGGAAGGGACTAAAATGAAGAAAAAGTGAATTTTCTGACTTGTTTGATCAACACATTTGATCTAAACATATCAACTCTACATGCATATGATTAGTTGGATGTTAATTAATTTCCTAATTTAAAATGGTAATTGAATGTAAATGAGATTAAAGAATTGAGAGGCTACTGATTCGTAAAAAGAACTATTCTTGGACATAAGGTAGGACTGTTCAAAATATGCAGGTGGTACCCTCTAGTGGCTGCAACATGCACTGACCTTAAAATAAAGTTAAAATATACAATAGACTTTTTTTCTTTTCTTTCTTTATTTTTTTGTCAATCTGTTCATTCTGGGGAACTTCAACCACTGAGTTTCAAAACCTTCTTACTTTAGATGATTAAGAACAAAAGCTCGAAAATTGCATACGATTTTACACATTCCAACCAATAGAGGGCAATGAGATGTCCCAACATGCACTACTGCCCCTAGAATTCCAAAGCATAATAGCTCCTGTGGTTCACAATTAAACCATACATGTGGAAACATGTAACACTCAGAAGTAGGAGTGAAAATACTGTGGTAAACTGTCATCTCAAATAAGAATAATAGTCTACACTTGTGAGACTAGTATTAGATAGCTTACAAAGCATTTCCCATACATCATCACGTTTAATCCTAGGAACAACCCTGGGACGGGAGACAGAGCCGTCTTATCTACAGACAGAGTTTATCTTGCAAAAGGGAAATGAAGAATCAGCGCAGTTAGATTCAAGGTCAACCATTTAATAATACATAAATAGACATAAAAACAGGTGTTTTGGTCCCTAGTTCATGCTTTTTCCTTCTCTTTACCATAATCTTTCTTCCGATACAACTTTCTTATACTGAATTCATATGTTTGACAAACTGCAGATTCTTTGAGTTAGAAATAATCATAGAGACCATGGGTATCGACATACATATACATCCACAATAAAACTGTGAACTCACATTAATATGTAAATTGGAGACTGTGTATACATTAAGCTAATATTTAGAGAAAATGAAAAAATAGCATTTGATCTGGAGTTAATTGATAATGAGCTCTTTCGTCCAATATCATAATACTGAAGCAGATAATAAAACTATTTATTACAAAATGTATTAAAAATCATATTTCCTTTAAAAGGCATGCATATATATGTGTATATATATGTATATACATATATATACATATATATGTATATACATATATATACACATATATATATAATTCCTGGTAATTATTAAATATAATTCTAGAACTTAAAACCTAAATTATAGAACTGAAAAATATAAAAATTCTATCTGAACTACATAGACACAAAAATTATTGAACTTTATACAGGAATCACTCATTTCAACAAGAATATTTTCTGAGGAATGATGCTTACAAACTCTTAATCTATTTCTAAGGCTGTTCTACAGTTTTTGATGAATAAATTTAAAATACTTACAAGTCAAAAGAGGTGGGCTGAGAGACTACCCTACTGTCAATTTAGAAAATGATAGAACAAGTAGTATTTTTTGCTGTGTCTCCAATAAGCCAAGCAGAGAACAATGCTTGTCAATAATTCCTTAGGGGAGCTGCATATTTTTAGTGAAGTGTGTCCGAAGGCCACTTAATTGTCTTGTGATCTGGTAAAAATTAAACATCACCAATGAAATTAAACCTAAATTTAGATCAAGTGACTAATGTCAGACAAAAATAAAACCTATAGTGACTAAATTAATCTCAGGTAATTTGGCAAAGCATTCATGCCAATAAAGGTTAGAGACCTCTTTTAAAAGGCACCAAAGTGCTCATCCTGTTTAAAAGATGGCTGAAATTGCAAGTTAGAGTTTATTTATTAAATCCAAAATGAATCCAGAGGAAATTTCGTAACCTCAAGACAAATGTGTCATGGAAAACACTATTAAGGATCAAAGACTCAGATTATGATGATTTTTAATGATGTATTTTTCCTGTTTCAAAAGGTTACATATATTGTAGAAAAATCGGAACATGAATATAAGCGACATGATAGTGAAAGAGATATGCTCATAAAAGTACTACAGAGTTGGCATCAAGTGCAGATTTAAAATAGAAAATAGATTATTTGTTGATACATTCTGTTCGTGTTATTAAAACCCTCATGTCAGTGAGCATCCTTTAAGGAAAATTTATTTTTCTTAAAGTTTATTTTCAAGAAGCTTTTCATCTCTTAATATTACCTTTCAGTTAATACTATTATTTGAAGTATTAGTGAGAAATTGAGAGCCAGCTCCTCAAGTTTTCCAGCAAAACATGCTTCTAGCCATTTGCATAATACAGTATTTTGCTGCATGTTCATATTTTGTATGGATCGGGGGGCTGGAGGACACTAACAAACACTCTATGATATCCAGAGATACAGAATTATATTATACTATTTCAACGAAAAGAATCAGAATATTTCTCAGTTTCTAATATTGTTTCTCAAAATTTAAAGCCCTCCTTTAAATTATATGGGTTTAAACTCAGGTTTGAAGACTAAGCATAAAATGTACAAAAATGGACAGGAGGTATGCAAAACAACATTTGCATAAAGTATTATTGCTATTAATGCCTATTAAAACATGTCTGATCTTTCAATGAGGTAAGTAAGTAGTATGTAAACATTAGGAAAGGTCATGGCTATGCTACTTCACACACCCTTCATGTTTTCAAGATGGTATATTACAAAAGCTTTAGATGAAACCTTCCCTGACCCAAATACGTACAAGTTCTTCCCAGTCGGTTAGAGCAATTAAGGATTTATGTTTATTTAAAGATTCAAATTTTTCTTAACCTTTTCTAGAGTATTGACCATGAACTTACAGTTTACCTTGGGATATATTTTAGTATACCACTCCAGAGAATAAGGCTTTCCAACATGGCAAATCAAAGCAGAGGCCACAGTTCAGCGCATGTACCTAAACCCAAGAGTTGACACTTCATCTAAGGTGAACACATTTTAAAAAGAGGACAACTGAAGATTTTCCGAACAGAAAATCAACTTATGGAGTCCCGGAAATCTTTCACCAAAAACGCACGCACCTTATAAAATTAGATAGACACACATTATTCTGTAATAGGACTATTATGTACACATTTTTCCTGATAGGGATTTTTTTGTTTTTATTATTCTTATTCTTATTATTATTATTAATTTTGCTTTCCTTAATTTGAATTCTGGTGAAAAATGAGGTTGCTACACATATTGGTGTAAACTTCTCCTGCCCTTCCCCTCCATGTTAAGATGCTGCCATTGCGTTAATACAATAGGTCAATCATTTGGTGGGCATCATGTCTTTTTAAAAGATTCCCACACTCAGATGGCTGTCGGTGGTGGTGCCAGTGAACCGTTATGCAAAGCCCCCCAAACACTTTGTAAACTCGAATCTTTGAGCACAATAGTAAAGTTCAGGGCTGGAAAGAGATAGTGTACTGAATACACAATACCGAGCTTTGTCTGATTGGGGCTTCTGTTAAGGAGAAGGCTACTTAATCTCCCTATTTGCCCTGGGGATTCTAACTGTTTTAATGTGTCCTTTTTGAGAGTCTGTGAACTGTAGAATATATGCTGGTAACAACTTTCTTTGGGGCTTTCCTCGGAAAAGCCCAAAGCTGCCAACACAAGAAAGCTGACACAGTGGTGCTAACAAACACAAAGGGGACCTTTAGCTGTTTGTGCAAACTGCCTGGCTAAAGTTTCATGTCATGCCTTGATGAAAGATCTAATTCTTTGGCTCATTTCATAGGAATCTAGCTTTTGTGACAGTGTGCAAAGGATAGTTTCTTCTTGGAGTTGAGGAAAAATGGATAATTTGATGTAACATCAAGAAAACATGTGATACATAAAATAATATAAAGGATTTTAAATTAATAAGACCATTAACAACAGTGGCATTTATAGTATATTGATAATTATGTATGTTGATCATTTACTCAAGTTGAGATCACTTTTAGGGTCTATTAATAGCATTTTCTTAAATGGGAAGTTTTGGTGAAGGGCAATTTTGTTCTATTATCATTCAAAGTTATAGATATACCAAGAAAACATTACATGGAAAGCTAACCCCAATGCGACTTTTGAAATCAGAAAGCTTTTTAAGTAATTATATTTGAAATATTATTCCACCTTTAAAACATGATTTATCTCACTCCAGAATATACCTAAGTTTCCACAGTCAGAAGGGCTAATTCTTTTAATCATTCAAACAGCATTTCCTATCTGAAGCTTGACTAAATTTACATGAGCCAATTTATCAATCTACTGGAATTTTGCCATCCAGAAAGTCATATATTGCCTATAGGAGATCTTTTTATACGCTTAATAATGCTTGTTAAACATCGTATGTATGAGTTAGTGCAAAGTAGAAATCTTGAGTAGTGGAGTAAGAATATATTTTCACAAGTATAACAACCAAAGGGGTTTGTAATTCTGGATACATTATAAATTCACTATGTGATAAACAACAAAGTAATGACAATGAATGCTATTAAAATGATGACAGTAAATATCTAGCAGAGTTGTGGATTCATGAAGTGAAATAGATAAAACCCCAGGTAGAAATGTTCATAGTGGATAATAGGAAAGGGTCCCAAGCCTCACAGTGTGATTCTAATCCCTGAACTCCAGGTTTGAGAGTAGACACCGTGCCCCCCACCCCATAGCTGCCTTCTTGGCTGGCCCAAATGCCTGGTACCTCCATCCCCCTTTGACACCTTCTCACCTCCATATCTCTTTGCTCACTATACTGACTTGTACATCTGGAGAGAGGCATGTTGAACTTAGTGTCACTCACTGAGAATGAAATCCCCCTTATCTCATGTAGTGTTTTGTTCTATTATAATATAGTTGACTTCTAATGAGGCTTTCTGGAATGCTTTATACACACATTGAGGAAATGCATTTAGCTTAATTTGAACGGTTAAAATAATTGTTTATTTGTAAATAGTGACTGGAAAGGAGTTGGAAATGGGCATGAAGGAAAGAATAAAAGGGTTTAAGATATTTGGCTCTCAGGTGGAAAATAGAAATGTTACAAGGTAAAGTACATGTTTTGATAATGTTTTCCAATATAGTAGTGTGTGAAGATTTTGCAAATAATTTATTGCTTTCCTATATATCTATCCAGGGATCAATACAGATTCTGCATTTATCTATCTACAGCCTACCCTTGTTTTCTCCTTAGGAATTGAAAATAAACTAGCTAGAGAGTACTTTTTGTCTTGAAAGGATAACAATCTGGGGCCAAACAAAAATAAACACTTCACGATGATTTTTGTTTTTGTTTTTGTTTTTAGCACCATGCTCAAACCAGCCAATTTTATTCCTTGTGATCATGGTATCTTTCCTGCCAGATAAGTATCTGGTTTCACTCTTAACTGAAAAAAAATGTTCTCATTGGGAAACGGTAGAACGATAACCCAATCCAGCTTAACCTCAATGCTCTAATTTATTCCACATGAGCCTCTCAGTGGCCAAACAAACTACTGTAAGGGAAAAGAAGAGATTTTAACGGTGCAATGGAATACCCTTTAATTCACAGGTATTACTTAATTCTGTGATGAAAGGGAGTTCTCTCAAGATTCTTATCTGGAGTGACACATATCTTGAGAGAGATTTACCCAGTGAAGATTTTCATGAAGGAACTTCCAATTTTGGTCCTGAGCTGAACTCTAAGAATTTGTCTTAGTCTTAACAGAAGAGCACTTTGCTGTCATAAATCTTCCTTGTGGCTGGTTCTAAACTTTATGTTAGGCTAGAGAATCCCAGAGTTTTTCACCTTGAAAGCCTGAGCTTTATAACACTGTTCATTTGATTGCACCAACTGACTCCAGAAGCAAAACCCAATAACTTTAACATTTCTGGATTATTGTGAGGCAGAGTGGTTTATTGTCTAAAAACATAGTTGCTGGATTTGAATTCTGATTTTACCATATAGTAGTTGTGTTAGGACGGTCAAGTCTAATTTTTCTTTTTTCAGTTTCCTCATCCATAAAATGAGAATAATAAAATTTATCAGGTTACTCTGAGTGTTAACATTAGCTGGGGCACCTAGGTGGCTCAGTCAGTTAAGCGTCCCACTTAGGCTCAGGTCATTATCTCGCAGTCTGTGAGTTTGAGCCCGGCACTAGGCTCTGTACCAACAACTCAGACCCTGAAGCCTGCTTCAGGTTCTGTATCTCCCTCTCTCTCTCTGCCCCTCCCCTGATCTCTCTCTCTCTTTCTCAAAAATAAATTAACATAAAAAAATATTAGCTAACATTTAGTGAATGCTTTCTAGGTGCCAGGAATTTTTCTAAATATATTTTTTCATATATTCTTACATTTTTGAAGTAGGTTCTATTATATAGCTTAGTTATAATAGGTAATTTGCTCCAAATCACACCGTTATTAAATTGTGGAGCTGAGGTCTGAACCCAGGGGTTTGGATTCAAGAAGCCATACTCTTAACCCCTAAATGAAATACTCTACATAAAACAAAAACAAAAACAAAAACAAAAACAAACAAACAAAAAAAACATGTGCCAAGGTCTCAGGACAGTGTCTAGTACACAACAGAACTCAGTAAAAGTCAGGTGTTAAGATTTTGATCAAAACGATTGAAAATACCTTCAGTCCTACTAAGATTAGATAGGAAATGGACTTTATTAATTTATTTTCTCATAAGAGAAACAGTAATGAACACTAACTGTAAACTAATTTAAATTTAATTTAAAATTATACCCTAATATAACAAATACTAATTTTACAGCAAACAGTATTGGTTGACAGTATTTTAAATCTCTACTTAGAAATATTATTTGAAGCTATACCTTTTTGTATACACAAAGAGGCACAGTTTTAGAAATATACCCTTTGAGAGTTTTTCAATGGTATAGTTAAAAAAAAACATAAACGTTAGTAACTAAATGAAACCTTCCAAATTCAGCATCCTATTAGTTGTATATTCAAACAAACTGAGCATTTAAATCATTGATATAATATAATTGGAGTGCTTAGAATTAACTATTTCTTTATTTATCTAATTTTGGTGATTCTGAACACGTCTACTGAAGGTATTTGCCTTGATATGGTCTTTGCAAAGTATCTGAATCCACAAAAATTTAGAAACACTAATATACATGATTGGAACATGATGAGTCATGTTGACTTAATTTATGTTGTTTGGGCATAGTTAACTTTTAGCCTCACATGGTTTCATGGAGGAGGTCTGACCCAAGGTTCAGCTTGTAGGACTGATGGGCAAAGTTTGGCCGTGTAGAAACAAACAAAAATTTTTCAGGCAAGATTCTTAAGTAGAATCAAGTGAAAGAACACATGAGATCGCAATACATAAGACAGGGAGGAACACTGAGCTCTGAGAGAGACGAGAGACTTTCTGTAAATAGCAACTAAAACACTGGATAATGTTTTTTTCCTGATTCAGAGAGTGATAAGAATTCTGATTTCGTGACTAGAAAGTAGGAAGACATGATGATGTTTATCATCTGCAAGAAGACAAGAGAGACTCTGCTTAGCCAAATGCTAAGGACAACGCAGAAGGATAAAAATTCATATCTTATACAGTTTAGCCTCAGGAAATAACTTCATTACTCCAAGTTTCAGTCAGTTGATTAATTAATAGTGAACACAATATGTAGCCAAGGAAATGTCTCTAATTTTAAATGAGGTGATGAAGGAGAAAACTTTCATAACTTCTATATTCATTAGTTAATATATTCATTATACAAACATCTGGTAAGAGCATATTATCAGCCAGCTAATGTGTCAGGCACGGGCAGTACAAAGATCAACAGAGTACCCTTGTAGCCCTTTACCAGCTCACAATTAGGTAACGAACAAGTGGATTTTCTCTTGTCTAAAGTTATGTGGGATTTCATCCAGATCCAAAGGACAATGATTTTATGCCCAAAGAAATCCTTCAAAAGCTTTCAAGTAATAAACAATCAGAGGTAGTAATACTAATGTGTACAAAAGATTGGGTGGTGACCGCATGACAGTTCTGTAAGATTAAAATTTTTATTCCACTCGGGTCCTTTTGGTATTTCTCTTTTTCCTTAGTGTGGGCCACCGAGAAAATGAAACTCCTCTAAAAAGCATCAAATTGCCTGAAAGAAAGTTAATGTGTCACCTGGATCCTGATAGTTGAGTGGCACTATTTGCTGAATTTGTCAAATACTCTGTGTGGTGATGTGGCCGTTGAGATTCCTAAATAAGGCCCTTGTTTCTTCAATCTCACAGAAGCTCCTATTGCAAGGTATAAATAATTCGCAACACACACACACACACACACACACATGCAAGGAACAAATATTATTAAATTCATTTTACATGAAAGGCAAGAACCGAGATAGATTGATAAAGGACACAAACTAATTAAAACACAGATTTACGATTATGGCTTACTCTGTCCACACAATAGATAAAAATTGAAATGTACTAAAGTAGACCTTTTGAGCGGGGGGTTGAGAATAGCTCTTTGCATTGTTTTAACCATTTTAATAGTCTTTTTATAACTGACATGGAAAAGCAGAAAGGAATATTAAATTATATATTTAGAAGCTCATGTATGTTTTAAAAATTAAACATGTGCATTATGAATGCTCAATTATATTAGGATCAGCTGATTATTACCAGAGTGCATATTTTACACTTCTGCTATAATGAAGACATAGATTTAACCGATCTTCTATAAAAAGCTGGACGAAGCTGTACAGGGCATATTACATTTTTCACAAGAATGCTTCCGAAAAGCTGAGCCCTGGCTGAGACTGCTGACGGACAGCACTGTCCTCGGGCGGCTTTACATGCAGACTACCGGGTCTCCACTAGAGGGAGATCACTAGGAAATGGAGTGACATTTTCCTCCAAGCTAGGGAAAAACAAGAGGTGGAACCCGCATTTCCATAGAATCAGGCTTTTCTCCCACCGTGCTAACACATATCTGTAAGTAGAAAGAAGCAAATTAAAAAAAAAAAAATGTCTACTCACAAATATCAAAATATACTTAAGAATGAATCCTTCCTTAGACAATGACCAGCGATGTTTTGTAATCATGAACATCAAAGGCACCCTAGGAGGCACTTTCTTTTCCTAGGAACATTTTGAGAGCTGGTGTTAGCACACGTTTCCTCTGGATGTGTAAGAATTCTAAAGGGAATGTGCAGAGTAATTCACTAAAATTATCCAACAGTTTGATGTTTACCTTTAGCAATCTCTGTAGCTGCTGCTGGTAACAGTAATAGAAACTATTTAAAAATTCTATTTAATTAGTATGTATTAATGCATAAGTGTGAAATTTCTTAATTATATAGAAGCAGGTTTCCAAACCTGTAATGACACAATTATCAAAATACAATAACCCTAATTCTTTCTTTCAAATCAAGTGACACAAATTATTTGCTTCTTTTTTCCCTCCTTTCTCCTTCCACCTTCCCTTCTTTGTTTTGTTTCTTTTCTGTAATGGTCATGTGGAAAGGGATGCTTAAAGTAAGCGGTTGGTTGTTGAAATTTGAGTGACTGATGACAAAAAAGGGGGTGATCTTGATAGAAAACTGTATCTTTTGTTGGAGAGAAAAAAAAAGTGGGATAAAGGGAGTTTGGGTAACCCAACTCATTTTAATCCACCCCAGACAGTATTGAAAACTATGTTTATGAAGTGTTGAGATACTGCTGAAACAGGTCTTTCTAAAGACTTGTTAATTAAGTGGACATTTTTGTGATTTCCTGGTACCAAGGGGATCTCCATTTACATATGTTTAAAACTTATTTACTGTGATTGTTGGTGGGAGTTCAACAATTTTGGAAAGGAAAAAGATTCTTTCTGTCGCCTTCTGTCATGGCAAACAATAGCATCACAATACTAAACTCAACTAGTGTTCATGACTGTTGTGTTCAATTTCACACTAAATTTGGTCTCTTTCTCATGGGGCAGGACTTCCATTCTGTCCGTTATACGATATGAGAAAGCGCTCTGTCACTATAATATGTGCCACGTGATCCATGTATAACATAATGACTTTTAAATTGATTTAGAATTATTCATGATAAACATTCACTCTCTGGTTAAACTGGATGGGATTAAATTTTCTCATAAAAATGATGCAGTTTAATCTACTGTCGTAAGACCACGTTAAACTGTAACTTTGGCCAGAGAAAATACCAGAATGTGGAATGACTTAAAGCTTATTTGATCTAATAAGCCATACAGAAGTTAAGTGTAGTTCTTTCAGTTCCCGTTTTTTTCAAAATATACAAATTCTTACCAATGTTGTAAAATAATACAAGGTTACGTTGTATATTCTGGATTGTTGGGTTTAATTACTTTTGAAATAAACACAGTGAGCACATTGTGAAAAGGGTCACAGGAACCATAAGATGCATGCCTTTGACTCCAATTAGCTTGATTTACTTAAAAACAAAGGATCTTTCTTTTGCCATCAGCAGACGACTCAATATTCTGAACAAGTTTGGTGATATTTAATGGTTGTAAATTTTATCTTCATTCCTTTGTGGAGAAAAATTATTTGGCTTATAATTAATAATAATCGGTCATTAACGAAAACTAATCATACTGCAGGCTTCTTATTTTTAAGAATGCTTATAATATAAAACTAATGTTTTGAATCCCTTAGATTGATATGTGTATGTGTGTGGTCTGTTTTTCCAATGATATATTTTACCCACCTAATACATAAGAGGAACACAACTGAGAAGTCAGTTTGTCAAGATGGAGAAAAATTGGAGTGAAAGAATTTATATATATAATTGGATATGAACTGTAGTATGACTCATTTCTTTTCCAAAATTACATTTTAGGAAAGCATTTATTCCTCACTTTTAGTAAGGTTGATTTTATTTTTAATATAGTTTCATTTATAAAAGGCAAAATGGGGGTGCCTGTGTGGCTCAGTCAGGTAGGCATCTGACTCTTGATTTTGGCTCAGGTCATGATCTCATGGTTTGTGAACTCAAGCCCGGCATCGGGCTCTGCACTGGAGCCAGCTTGGAATTCTCTCTCTCTCTCTGTCTCTCTCTGTCCCTCCCCACTCATGCTTTCTCCCTCAAAATAAACTTAAAAAAAAAAGATCACTGATAACAGATCACAATAACAAATATAATAATAGAAAGGTTTGAAATGTTGTGAGAATTACCAAAATGTGACACAGAATCACAAAGTGAGAAAATACTATTGGAAAAATGGTGCCAATAGACTTCCTCAACTCAGGGTTGCACAGACTTTTAATTTGTTAAAACAACAACAACAACAGCAACAACACATAATATCTGAAAAATGCAATAAAGCAAAATGCAGTAAACAAATTATGCCTATAATGGGCACCCAGGTGCCCCATGATTAGTGATCTTTGATGTTACAGCTGTAATTGTCTTGGGGTGCTTCAAATCATGCCCGAATAAAACGTCAAACTCAATAAATGTCGTGTGTGTTCTCTCTCTCTCTCTCTCTCTCTCTCTCTCTCTCCTTAGGCCTCCCTATTCCCTGAGACACAACAATATTGAAATAAGGCCAATTAATGACCCTGCAGCGGCCTCTAAGTGCTCAAGTGAAAGGAAGAGTCACACATCTCCCCCTTTAAATCAAAAGCTAGAAATGACTATGCTTAGTGAGGAAGACATGTCAGATAGGCTGAAAGCTGGGCCTCTTGCACAAGTTAGCCAAGTTGTGAAGGCAAAGGAAAAGTTCTTGAAGGAAATTAAGAGTGCTACTCCAGTGAACTCACAGACAACTAGAAAGTGAAACAGCCTTATTGCTGATATATAGAAAGTTTTAGTGGTCTGGAGAGAAGATCAATCCAGCCACAACATTCCCTTAAGCCAAAACCTAATCCAGAGCAAGGCCGTAACTCTATGAAGGCTGAAAGAAGTGAGGAGGCCACCAAAGAAATGTCTGAAGCCAGTTGTAATTGTAAACCAAGATTTAAGGAAAGGCCATCTCCATAACATTAAAGTGCAAAGTGAGGCAGCAAGTGCTAATATAGAAGCTGCAGTAAGTAATCCAGAAGATCTAGGTCAGATAATTAACAAAGGTGGCTCCACTAAACGATAGATTTTCAATGTAGACAAAATAGCCTTCTATTGGAAGAAGACGCCATCTAAGATTTCCATAGCTAGAGAGTACAAGTCGATGTCTAGCTTCAAAGCTTCAAAGGACAGGCTGACCCCCCCCTTGGTAAGGGACTAATGCAGCTGGTGAATGTAAATTGAAGCCAGTGATCGTCTACCGCTCCAAAAATCCCAGGCCTTTAAGAATTATGCTACATGTACTCTGCCTGTTCTCTATAACTGGAACAACAAAGTCTGCGTGACAGCACATCTGTTTACAACATGGTTTACTAAATATTTTCAGCCTACCGTTGAGACCTACTTCTCAGAATTTTTTTTTTCAACGTTTTTTTTTTTTTTAATTTATTTTTGGGACAGAGAGAGACAGAGCATGAACGGGGGAGGGGCAGAGAGAGAGGGAGACACAGAATCGGAAACAGGCTGCAGGCTCCGAGCCATCAGCCCAGAGCCTGACGCGGGGCTCGAACTCACGGACCGCGAGATCGTGACCTGGCTGAAGTCGGACGCTTAACCGACTGCGCCACCCAGGCGCCCCAGAATTTTTTTTTTCTTTCCCAATATGAATGCTCATTGCCAACGCACCTGGTCACCCAAGAGCTCTGATGGATATGCACGATGATATGAATGTTGTTTTCATGGTTGCTAGCATGACATACTACCTGCAGCCCAGGGATTGAGGAGTAATGTTCACTTTCAAGTCTTATGAAGAAATTTGTACATTTGTAAGGCTATAGCTGCCACAGATAGTGATTCTTCTGATGGATCTGGGAAAAGTAAGTTGGAAATCTGCTGGAAAGGACTGACTATTCTAGATACCACTAAGAATATTCATGAGTCACTGGAAGAGGTCAAAATATCCATACGAACAGGAGTTCGGAAGAAGCTGACTCCCAACCGTTTGTGCATGACTTTGAGGGGTTCGAGGCTTCGGTGGCGGAAATAACTACAGATGTGGTGGCGACAGCAGGGTAACTAGAATGAGAAGTGGAGAGTGTGGATACGACTGAATTGCTGCAGTCTCATGACACAATTTTAACTGTATGAGGAGTTGCTTTTTCTGGATGGGCAAAGAAAGTGATTTGAGATGGAATCCACGCTTGGTGAAGATACAGTGAAGACTGTCGAAATGAGAACAAAGGATTTAGAATGGTCCATAAACTTAGTTGGTAAAGCAGTGTGAGGGTGTGAGACGACGGACTCCAGTTTTGAAAGAAATTCTACTGTGGGTGAAATGCCATCAAACAGCATTGCATGGTACAGAAAAATCATTTATGAAAGGAAGAATCCATCCGTACAGTAAACTTCACTGCTGTCGTACTTTGAGAAATTACCAGAGCTACCCCAATCTTTAGCACACAACACCTGAATAGTCAGCAGCCGTCAACATCCAGGAAAGACCTTCCTTTAGCAAAAAGATTAACTCACTGAAAGCTCAGATGATTATTGGTATTTTTAGACTAAAATCATCTTTAATTGAAGTATGTGCATTTTTAGACATAATGCTACTGCACACTTAGTAAATGTAGGTATATAATGTAAATATAACTATACTGTAAATACAACTTTTATATGCATTAAGAAACCAAAAATTCATATAGATGTTGCTTTACTGAAATATTCGTTGTATAGTGGTGGTCAGGAACCAAATTTATAATATGTATTTATTTAACTAGACTTTCAGTCATGGGAATTTAGCTCATTTCTAGTTTGTCACTATTATAAACAACACTTTAAAGAACAATGGTGTACGGTATTTTTGCGTTGAATTACTGTCTTGTTGAAATTAAACATTAGAAATGAAATTAGGTTGGGGTGCCTGGGTTGCTCAGTCGGTTAAGTGGCTGAATTCAGCTCAGGTGATGATCTCATGGTTCGTGAGTTCCAGCCCTACATTGGGCTTTGTGCTGACAGCTTAGAGCCTGGAGCCTTTTTCAGATTCTGTGTCTTCCTCACTCTCTCCCCCTCCCCCGCTCGTGCTCTGTCTCTGTCTCTCTCTCAAAAATGAATAAAATGTTAAAAAAAAAAAGAAATGAAATTTTCTTAACCAAAGGGAACACAAATTTAAAAACTTGGTAACCCTTACTAGTCTATTCATCTAAAGTGTATTTCTAATTCACATCTTCACTGACAGTCATCACATTCTCAATAAGATTCATGTTTTAAACCATCATAATATTTGCCAGTCTAGAAGATAACTGTATTAATTACTTTATTTGCATTCCCTTTGTTGCAAGTAAAGGGGAGTGTATTAGCATGCAATTATTAGAAAATGTTATTTGTTTTTCATGCATTTTCTATTCCAATCTTTTGTCTATATTTTTCTCAGCATTGTACATCCTTTTACTAATCAACTGGATTCTTTGTATATGAGGTAAAATAAATGTTTGTTATGTATCTGGCAGTTATTCTTCTTTTTATTTATTTATTTATTTATTTATTTATTATTTATTTACTTACTAACTTACTTATGTGATTCAAGTCAGTTAATCTTTGTCTGTATCAGGTTTGGCTAACGTACAATTAAGAAGTCCTTTATATCCTAAATATTTTTGAAAGATAACAATCTAAATATCCTTCTATTACTTTTATTGTCTTAAATATTAACTTTTTTTTTGTATGGAGTGAGGTAGGTATTTCAATATAATTTTTGTTCACCAAATTACAATATGGGTTAAAGTTAAAGAAATAGGTTTTGGAGCCCCACACATCTTAGTTCAAGTCTTGGTTCTGTCACTCATTATCTCTATGATTGGAAGCTCACCTCCTCTGTATCTCAATTTATTAGCTGTAAAATGAGGATGATGATTATAACACCTAGTTCACGTGGCTGTTAGGACGGCTGAATGGAACACAGTGGCCATCCCACTGTAAGTAGTGAATATATGATGGTTCCAGTTATTATTAGTAGTCCTGGCAACCAAGAGTCCCAATGTCATTTGTCTAACAGAAAGCCTTTTGAGATTCTGATTTATAGTTAATTTTATTTCTGTATTCTCACATATTTTATTTTTCTGTTTGTCTTTTTCAGTAAGACTAACACATGGCTTTAATAACTATAATTTCATGCTAAGTTTAGATTTCTGAAAGATCAAGAGCTCTCTTTTTCAGAAATGATCTGTAGGTTATTCTCCCATTATACTCTAGATAAAATTATACTCCCATTATACTCTGTCACATCTTCACTAAATTCATACAGTCATTAAAACATATGTTTATTGAGTATCTAGTATGCACTAGACAACATTCAAGGTCTGGGAAGTAGACAAGTAAACAAAACAGACAATAATTCTTACGTTTATGAAGCTCAAAGTTTAGTAGAGGAGACAAATAAATAAATATATACAGTATTATATAGTGATAAGGAATATGGAAAAAATAGAGAATTAGTTTAATTAGACCTTGCTGAAAGGCTCTTCAGCCAAGACCAGACAAACTTGAGGGAGTAGACTATATGAGTCTGTGGGAAGAGCATTTTGGGCAAAGAGGTCTGCAAGTGCTGAGGTGCTCTGATGGGAGCACTTCTGGAGTGTTTGAGGGATGTTAAGAATTTCAATGTGACTCAACCTGAGTGAATGAGGACAAGAATAATATTAGAAGAGGTCAAGACGATAGAGTAGAATAGATCAGATAAACATCTTCCCAGTCTTGTAGGATGAGTGAGTTGAGAAGCCATTGGGAATTTGGGGAAATGAATGAATGAATGAATGACCTAACTAACCTAACCTGACTTAATATGAAAGGGGTCAGCTTGTGTACCAGGTTGAGAACAGACTGTAGGGAGGCAAATATGGATAGAGGGAAAACAATGAAAAGGTAACTGCAATGACCTACGTGAGAGATGACGGCAGCTTGGATTAGTGTGGCAAAGATGGGGAAGTATATAGATTCTTATACATATTTGAAGGATTCGTTTTATTTTGTTTTGACTGTTGGTAACAAGAATGAGATAAGAGTCAAAGATAATTTCAGAGTGTTTTGACTTCAGCATCAAAAAGAATAGATTGTTTTATACTGAGATGGGGAACACTCAGAAGAGTTGTTTTGTTGGAAAACGGAAGTTCAAAGTTTTGTTTTTACTAGATATTGAATTTGTAGGGCCTGTTAGACATCCAAGTGAAGTTGACTAAGCAAGGGGGATATACTGGACTATTTACGAGGTGATGTCTGAAGTAGAGATAGAAAATCAAGCATTTAAAGATATATATACATATATAAAGATATATATACACACACATACATACAATTTAAGGAATTTTGGCTGGCATTGTTTCTTTTATTATTTGATTAACTGAAGTGTTATTTCTGAAGTACCATAACATTTGCAAATATCTTATACCATCAGTTTTGATTCAGCTCTATTTTAAACTTCTTCTGATCCTGAATTTCTTTCATTTTAAAAGCCCTAAATAATAATGTATCCCACAATTACATAGCCCTAGGTATATGCCAGGGATAAATAGGTTGAGAAAATTGAGAAAATCAAATTTAGAATGTTATGGTTGTTTGGATGTTGAAGGTATTAACAGAGAGGCAGAAATCAATGATCAGTGCCTATCTAGCATAATTAAAACCCAGAGTGAAAAAAATTTTAATACCCTACTTCTCAGTATGAAAAAATTATGTTATAATCATGATAATTAGTAATTATCATTACTTTCTTGTTTCTTTAGCTGTAAAATGAAAGTAAATAATTAAAAAGAATTTTAAATATAAGATGTTAATCAAATTGAGTAAAATATTTCATGTATAAACTAAAATTTACTCCTACCAAACAAACTTTTAAGTTCACTCTTTTGCTGTTTTAAATTTTAAACACAAACTCCAATATATGACATAGAATGGGAAATGAAAAACTCAAATTCTATTTCTTTTTTTTTAAGTTTATTTATTTATTTTGAGAGAGAGAGAGAGAGAGAGAGAGAGAGGAACAGAGAGAGAGTGACAGAGAGCACAAGTGAGGAAGAGGCAGAGAGATGGAGAGACAGAATCCCAAGCAGGCTCTGTACCATCCGCACAGAGCCCAATGTAGGGTTTGAACTCATGAACTGTGAGATCATGACCTGAGCCAAGTTTGAGTCAGACACTCAACAGACTGCACCACCCAGGTGCCCCAAGTTCCATTTCTTTACCTTTATAATCTAGATGTAACCAAGCTTAAATGCAAGAATATATGATACCACAAGTTTTGGAGAAACAAAGCTCACTGAAAGGGAGTTCAAAATGACTTTGAACCCCAAGAATTTACCCTGGAAATGAATGTGTGTGACTGCGTCCACATGTATCAATGGCTGACTGTAAAACTTGGGAGTTCTATTAATTAATTTTCATACAAAACATGCTATTTTAATGAAATATAGACAATAAATATGTGCTAATTTGAAAATTTCATTAAAACTTGACAGTAAGCACAACTGTCCATAGCTTATACCAATAAATTATTTTTTCAGAAGAAAATATTTTCTCACTGACATTGTTTAGAGTTGATAGTGCATGAAAATAAAAAGGAGACTAAACTTAAATCAGTTTTTATCATTATTTATTTATTTTTTCCACAAAGCATCCCCTTATTGCCTGCACACAAGGCGAATACTCTTATTACTATGCCCTTAGTATGCCCCTCTCCAGGATGACATCCATGGTTTTATTTTGGGTACCTTTTTTTTTTTATTGAGAGTGCCTCCAAATAAAATACACAATACAAATTGAAACAGGTAATGGCAGCTACATTTTCACCAACTCCCCAGATGAATCCTATGTACAGTTAAGGCCTGAAACCCATTGGATTTACAGCTGAGCAGAAAACAAGAAAGTGAAAGAGAAAGTACCAGAGTGACATGAGGACAGCTAGAAGGATCTGAGGGCGATAATCATACTTCCTTGCCCCACTGAAATGAGGCTTGACTATCTAATTTGCTTTGGCTAATAAATGTAAATCGAAGTGAGATGGGTCGCTTCTGGGCTGTAGCTTTAAGGGCAGGATGTGTGTTACTAAATTCTCCTTTTCTCCTGCCATAATGACTGGCAATGCAACACAGAGAGGTTTCTCCATCAGCCTGGGGCCTGAAGTGCAATGATGTAAAGAAGAACCATGCTTATGTAAGTGAGGAATAAACAACCTTGTTAGAAGCTACAGAGATTTGGGTGTTGTTTATTACTGTAGCATAATCCAACACTTTCTGGCTGACATAAATTACTTTAAGAAGGATGGAGTAAAAAAAAAAATGGCAAATTTAAAATAAAGTTCAAATAAGGTAAAGTAGATGGGAGAATGTCTAATGAATTTGTCAGTGAGAAGGTCATTGGTGCATTAGCAAGAGCAATTTCAGCAGCGTGATGGGAGTAAAAGTCAGAAAGATTAATTATCCTGCAAATCATCAGTACTCCATGGACATTCCTTGATATGCAAACAAAAAAGAACCTCCAGGTCTCATCTTGTTCATTGCATGTGACAGTTCCAATCAGAAGTCACTAAATTTGAATTATCAAGTTACATCTTTCAGAGAAAATTAAAAAAATATATGATATTGCCAAAATTACTACTTTAAGTGCTCAAAAACAATCAGCTTTTATATTTTATCAGCATCATGGAAGATACTCAGTTTTCAACAATAATGTTCCTTAAAAAATGTTTATCTCAGAATTTGTTAAACTATCAATCTGAATTTGGGGGCGGCAGTGGAGGAACTCCAGACTTAGCAAATAGGAAGAAATGAACATAGCAGGGGATATCTCTAAATGACTCTTTTGTGGATGGGGGACCATAGATTAATATGCTTCATTGATTGATTCAGTCAATAAACAAATATGAAGGACCCACCATAAACAAGTCATTCTATGATACACTGAGGTATTCAATGGAGAATAATCATAAATACTCCCTCCAACTTCACAGGGCACACAGTCACGTGAATTTCATGCAAAATTATCTATTAACATTTTAAAGCTCAAAATGCAAAGTTTCAATGTCGTCTGTTTTATATGTGTTGTGATAATTTAAAAATATGTGAATAAATACTTTGATACGCTTTCCTTTGAGAGTGCTGCTTAATATTCTTCTCTTTGAGCTTGAGTTGGATTAGTTACATATTGGTTACAAATAGAATACAGAGGAAGTGATGGCATGTGACTTCAAAGACCAGGGGGCTTAAAAGACATTGTAGCTTCCTTCTTGCTCTGTTTCTTCTGGATCACATACTCTGGAGAACCTAGCTGCCAGGCCAGAAACATATTCAAGCAGTCTTATGGAGAATTCATGTGGCCAAAAACAGAGGCTTCCAGCCAACAGCCATGTGTATGAGCCATCTTGGAAGACAAATCCTCAGCCCTAATCAAGCTTTCGGGTGACTGAAGCCCTCACTGACACCTTGATTGCAACCTCATGTGAAACCCTGAGCCAGAACTGTACTGCTAAATTGCTCCTGAATTCCTGACCTTCAGAAACTGTGCAAGAAATAAATATTTGTTGTTTAAAGGAGATAAGTTTTAGACTCTTCACTACAGAGAACAAACTGATGGTTATCAGAGGGGAGGTGGGTGGGAGGATGGGTTAAATAGATGATGGGGTTAAGGAGGGCACTTATGATAAGCACCAGGTATTGTCTGAAGTGTTGAATCACCAATTCTATACCTAAAACTAATATTACACTACATGTTACCTAACTGGAATTTAAATAAAAACTTGAAAAAAAAATAAAAAGAAACTTTTTAAAGAAATTAAAAAAAATAAAACAGCTAACTTTTGTGATGATTTGTTGTACAGAAACAGATAATTAATGCATTTATCTATTTACTAATGTGTTCTACAATATAGGATTTCACTCTCTCTCCTGAGTACACCCTGTATTACTACCAACATAACACAATTAATTCTCTATTCTTTCAAAGATTTTCACATAATACATATTTCAAATATAATATATAATAATAATGTGTAATATAATAATTGTGTATAATATAATGTTAGTTTTGTATACTTGCCAATGTAGAGACTTATTTTACAGTAATTATCTTTTTTTAAATTTTTTTAATGTTTTTATTTATTTTTGAAGGAGAGAGAGAGAGAGACAGAGCATGAGCGGGGGAGGAGCAGAGAGAAAAGGAAACACAGAATTCGAAGCAGGCTCCAGGCTCTGAGCTGTCAGCACAGAGCCCGATACGTGGCTTGAACTCACGAACTGTGAGATCATGACCTAAGCCGAAGTCGGACATTTAACCGACTGAGCCACTCAGGCGCCCCTACAGTAATTTGCTTTTTAATGAAATTCTAAAATACTCTTGTAAGACAACAAAGTTGTTTCAAAACTTATTAAAAATGCTTCAAATAATATTTTTGAGGGAAATTCATCTCAATTTAAATGAGGAAATGCAATTTTAGTAAAATTATTTTTTTTAATGTTTATTTTGAAAGGGAGGAGAGAGCTAGCAAGTGGGGAATGGGTAGAGAGAGAGGGAGAGAATCTCAAGCAGACTTCACATGGTCAGCAAGCTCAGAGCCCAATATGGGGCTCAATGACCTGAGCCAAAATCATGAGTCGGACACTTAACCAACCGAGCCACCCAGGTATCCCAAACATATGCTTTGTTTCTAGAAGTTTTGATTCTAGATATAATTAAAACCTTAGCAACAAAATAGAAAACTTGAATTTTGGCTTTGACTGGAGAAATAAGCTGGAGAAATATGTTTAATACTAATGTCTAATATGTATATTTATAATTACATTCACCTACATTATGCATAGTAAGAACAGCCTGGGTCTTGGAGGTAGTAAAAGGTGAAAACTAGAGAAACCTGCCATATTTTATGTATGTACTTATCTCTTTTAAGCTTTCACAAAAGGCTGAAAATCTCTGCCCTAATCACACCTTCACAGTGACGTTACTAAGAACCTTGAATAAAGATCTAAATGATGTTAGGAGGTCTGTAAGCCGCTGAAACTTCATAGGAAATATTGTAGGCACATGGCTATGTGTATTTTCCTAGGACATGAAAAGGTCATTGAATTCATCCGGTTTTCAAAAAAAGTTAAATATCATTATATTGAAAGAATTGTTCCAGTATATATAAGGGTTGTTCATAACATCCTAAGCCTTTATGAAGATGTGTCATGATCAACTGGGGGGATATGTTGAAGAATCCCCCAGGCTTACATTAATGGGTTAACAAGGCATAAAGAAATACAAAGTCATAAAATGCTCACACCCGAATTTGGGTAAACCAGATTTGCACACCAAGAATAGGGGGTGCAAAAGCACCCCAAGAATAGGGAGATGCAAAGGTGCCAGGATTAGGGAGGTGCAAAGGCACTCCAAAACAGAGAGGTTGTGTGAAGCCCCCAAAATAGAGAGGGAGAGGTAAAGGCCTGAAATAGAAACAGTGCAAAGGTCCCCAATGCATAGGTATATAAAATGAACAAGATTAGATATTCAGGGTGGAAGCACCCCCAATTTAGTACTATAGCAGAAAGCTGCTTTCACAGGAGGATAGGGCCAGGTGAGGTAAATTGGTGAATTGGACTATGGACTGCTGTAGGCAAAGCAGCCCAGAGCAGAGATGGTTAACAAAATAAAAGGTGCCTTGTCAACCCTGAGGTTATTCCCCCTATCTGTCTCATCCCCTAGGCTAAGATAAACAGAGGTGCTGCCTCACATCCACGGTCAACAACCTTCCTCCTGACTGCGTGGGGCACGGATTTTGTTTTGTATTAACCCAACCCCCTAACCACGAATATCTTCAAGACCCCTTTCCCTCACCTCCACAAGTTAATGTTCACAGATTCATTGTCTCTTCATGCACATCCATCGCCATGTTTGTAAGCCTACTGATCCTAATAAAACCGGGGCAAGGACCCTTATTCGGGGGCTCTTGTCTTTTCCTGGACATTAGCCATCTCTCGCTTTCAATCCTGTGTCCCACTCTTTTGCTAGACAAGAGAGAACTTTAGACCCAGAGTCTGCGACAATCAACCCCTCTTTTTAGATGACCAAAGGGATAGACAGGCTGAGCAGGCACAATCTTGTGTTTTTAGAGAAAATGTTCTCTCTCTCTCTTAAATATATATGTTAGAGAGACAATATACATATTAATTTATAAATATTTATAGTGAAGATATCTATCTATCTATCTGTCTATCTATCTATCCATCCATGTATCTATAATTCAATCCATAGGGTCCATTTAATGAGGTTTTAATAGCTACAAACAATTTAGGAACTGCCATCTCCGTCATATGGCTCTGCCGGGTTCTCTGTAGCATTTACCTTGAAGTGTGAAGAGTGTGCCAGTTAAAAAATGGTATCTGCATGGATTTTTACAATTAGATGGTTACCTCCAAAATAAGATCTGTGTCATAGCTGGCAGGGAGCATTTAATATGCCTTAGGAAAACAGCTGCTACATGTTACATGTTTTAAAAAACAACAACAAACAACTCAAGTGGCAAAGGATTCCCTGAGACAGCAACATTCATTAAAGTAACCTTATGGCTGATCCTTTTTTCTTGTTTATTCGATGTCTAACCACTCAGTTTAATACTTACCACATGAATTCTGATTTCTGGCATCTCCCTGGAGTTATTCAGAGGGCTTCCTGTGTGAAAAAGCTAAAATGATGCTGTTACCCAGGCTCTCAGAGAGTGGCCCAAGTTTTAAAATAATCAAGTGTTCTTACTTTGAACCTGATATGATTCTCGAGTTCAGTCTTGCCCATAATCATGGTGCTAGGAGTCAACAGATATCTTTTTTTTTTTTTAATTTTTAAACATTTTTATTTATTTTTGAGAGACAGAGAGTGAGTGGGGAAGGGAACACCCAGAGAGACACACACACAAAATCCGAAGCAGGCTCCAGGGTCTTAGCTGTCAGCACAGAGCCTGATGTGGGGCTCAAACCCATGAATCATGACCTGAGCCAAAGTTGGACGCTTAACTGACTGAGCCACCCAGACACCCCACTCAACAGATATCTTTACCAGAGAAGATACTTAGGAACCTTAGTTGGTAGAGCATGTGACTCTTGATCTTGAGGGTCATGAGTTCAAGCCCCAAGTTGGGTGTAGAGATTACTTAAAATAATTATATATATATAGAGAGAGACAGAGAGAGAGAAGACATTTTCTCAAGAGCAGCATGAACAGTTGAGAGTTATTCCAATAATCAAAGATGGAGATGGTGGTGTCTTAGATCAAAAAGTAGTGGAAATAGAAAGTAGTTGGATTATGTAGGTATTCTGAGGGTAAAACCAATTTGCTGATGCATTGAAAGATAGAGACAGACAGACACACACACACACACACACACACACACGCAAAATAATTTTAAGGTTTTTTGTTGTGGTTTTGGGCTTTTTTGGTTTGTTTTCCTTTATATTTTGTTTTTCTTCTGGGCAACTGGAAGACAGGTATTGCCAATGAATGGGTTAGGAAAGATATTCCATAATTTGTTCACTATCTTTCAATTCATATGTACATGTATGTGTTTCATTTTTTATACAAATTGTAGGATACTAAAACAATGTCCCAGATCATGCTTTTTTTTCTCGGTAAGTGTATCTTTGAGTTTCCCCCTACTTACTACAGGTAGAATATATCTAATTCTTTTTAATGGCTGCACAGCATTAGACATATAATATAGGTATAATTTATGCATTTATCCCTTTTCATTCAGTAATTTTTAACCATTTATCTTAGATATACTTTCTGGTTTTATTTCCAGGTTTTACAACTACAAAAAATGCTGTGATGAACGCTCATGTACAAACATCTTTGCGCACACATGGAAACCATCTGCAGGATGAATACCTAGAATCTGAAATTCTAGGTTAAGGCTGTGTTCATTTTATTTTTAGATAAATATTGCACTTTAGCTATGTTAATTAGCACTCCAAGAAGCAATATGGAAGATCCTATTTTCCCACACCCGAACAAGATGCCATAACTTCCCTTTGTATATATGCCTTATGCCTGATTCTGGTTTATGCAGTCACATACTCTTAGATTGAGTAGATGATATGAAATAGATTGCAAGCTTATTTTTGAAGTTACATTTTTACAGTTTGTTTGTTTACGTATGTATGTATGTATGTAATGGCTACACCCAACATGGGGCTCCAAATCATGACCCCAAGATCAAGAGGAGCATGCTCTCCCAAGTGAGCCAACCAGATGTCCCATATTTCTTTAATTTGTAAAGAGAAGAAAAAAGAATAAAGAAAATATAATTTTTATGCAAAGTAAAAGAATAGATATAGCAAGTGAGAAACAGATATGCAAGGTTAGCTACTATATATACACTGAAGATCATATATGAATTTATGAATATGCATTTCAATTGTGCACCCCTTCATAATTTATCTAAAAATGTGATATTTAGGGTAGAATACTCGGTATGTAACCTTAGCATTCCAACAGAAGGAGTATAATTCTCATTTCAGGCTTAAGGACAATTGCGTAGTAATGGATATTTTCCTTCTAAAGATTCCACCAACTTTCTACCTTCAGAATGTGATGTATATAGCTAAAATTGATCTTGCTTGAAGTGAATTAGAGACACTTGTATATTTTCTACATATTTGTGACATATCTCTATCTATATATCTATATAGATAAAGATATATAGATGTTTGGCAATTGGAAGGATTCATTCAAAATTATCTATTTTCCCTTGATTCATTCTTCTCTTACTGTGGTGGGTTATTTTACTCTACAGGATGACAGACTGAGATAAACTGGGCAAGAAGGCACTTTCTTATAAACGTAAATCTGGTGCTTTATATTTTTCAGGAGTGCAATATAGTCTGACACCAAAGCCATATTAAATTTTTCCACCTGAATTATAGAAGATCAAATCTTACTTATAGAAATCAGTAAATAAAATCTGTTTTTTTTTTCAGTTTATTTATTTTGAGAGAGAGTTAGAGAGACCATGAATGGGGAAGGGACAGAGAGAGAGAGGGAGAGACAATCTCATGCAGGCCCCGCACTGTTAGCATGGAGTCTAACACAGGGCTTGAACCCACAAACCATGACATCATGACCTGAGCCAAAACCAAGAGTCCTATGCATAATCAATTGAGCCACCCAAGTGCCCCTAAAATCTCATCGTTAATTGTTACAATATTGTTAATTAATTGTCTTATAAAGTAACACAAGAGAGAAAGTGTTCTCACTTCCTTTCATCTAGTTTCAAGATGCTGTGATAACATTTACATGTCAACTCTTGAAGGTATTTTTTAAATTAAATATAAGATACATTTATTAAATGAGGATTGTTAAAAGATTGTTAAAAGTATGTGAAAACAGTAATTCTCACTAAGAGTAATATGGAGTTCTTTTCTCCTGATGACTGGCTACTTAGATCCAGTGTGTGTGTGTGTGTGTGTGTGTGTGTGTGTGTGTGTGTGTATGTATATATATGTGTATATATATGTATGTATATGTATGTGTATATATATATATATATATACATATACACACACACACACATACACACATATAGTTTAATTTTATGTCATCATCTAAAGGAAATCTGATGGTATTTAGATTAATTATTCATAGACATATTTATTAATAATATACAAATTTTTCATATATTTCAGTATCATATTAGGTGCTATAAGCAGAACAGATAAGTCTATAAAATATTATCTTTAATCTCAAAGACCTTACATTTATTTCGGAGAAGTAAAAATTAATACTAAAAAGACATAGACTTGATTGTTTACTCCGTAGTGTAGGCTCCTGAGTAGACTGGAATCTTTGACTTCCTTTCAGGGCCTTAACTAGGAGATACTCAGGGCTGGTTGTTACCACTGTGTTCCTGTTCCTACTACCATTCTCAAGTCTGGTCTGGGCTGTTAGGAAAAGGAGAGCTTGACTGTGAAGGCATTTCACCATCTGCTGCTCCTATCCACAACTTATCAGCACTCACAATCCAGGCAACCTTAAGGCTTTAGAGAAGGTGAACATCGACTCCTTAAAGGAAAACTGGACAATCATATTGTAAATTCGTTAGAGTTCAGACAATCCAGGAAACAACAAGGGCCAGAATGGGAAATGAATACCTTTTGCAATGGAAAAAAAAAGAAACAAGAAAAGATGACATTCGAGTATGACACTATAGAATGTAAAGGACTTAGAGCGCTTATAAGCATGGCAGAAGACAAAGGATTCAGATTGCTGTGTTCCCTTACTTCTTTACAAAACACAATTTAGATAAAGAAATATTTCATTTCGTTCCAAAAATAAAGATCAATCTCCCATCACTGGTCTTTGAAAGTTGATCTTAATGAACAAATCTTAACCCCAAAGAGCTGAAATGTGAATACAACAGACATTAATAAGAAGAGACAGTTAATAATAAAAGCATAGCACAATGTAGAAATCAGCTATAAAAGTCTACATAAAGGCATATTTATAAATATATATACAAAGTCTCACAAACATCTTACAAAGTGAAGCAAACTTGCAAGTAGGTAATTTCTAAACAATTCACTTACTTTTAGAGAAACATCTCATTCATAAAGTAGGGACATTATTGTAATAGGAAACCTGGCTATTTCATGGATTTCCAGTTTCAAAAACTGCTGCTGATTCAGAAAATGGAGCTAGTGCTGGAATTTTCACTGAAAGGTGAACGTATGCTTTGTTTCAAGTAATATAATTCATATGTTCATTAAGACCAACACAAAATAAGAAACTGCTAAACAAATATCTTTGATAATTGTGGGATGTATGGTGCTTGGTGTACAGAAAACTAACTTATTTCCACTTGCAATTTTAGTACTGTATAATTAAATTGACTATTTGTCAAGTCAGTTTAAAACTATATCTTAGAGACAAAAGACCAGTGCATTAATCCACTAAGCTATATATCATTGAAATACTAATCAAGAGGTCAAAAAATGTTGTCACTGTTGTATTAAAAAGCATTGCTCGAAGCCTGTGAGAAAAAGTACTGTTAAACAAGAATGTACCTTGAAGTCTACTGCTAATTCATTTTGAGACATTTCCTTTCTCATATCCTTCTAAATCCTTAATTTTTTACTTCATAGGCTATTATATAACCACCAGTTTTAGCATAAATAAACTACCTGAATTCAAGATTTTTCTCGATCCTGATTAGTTTGTGGAATAAGGGATAGTTCTACTGGACACTACTATACTAAAATGTGTTTGCTGTTTTCATTTAGAAATCCCTAGTAAAAAAATGATACATTAATTTGTGTACTATCCAGAGGGCAGAAACAGTTGTCTTCCCTTCAGGATACTTGGAAGAGTTAGTTAGTACAGAGAGGTGAAGACAATAAAGTTAGAAAAAGACGGTTTGATGACCAAGAACTAAAAAGAATGTCTGTTCATTCTCATATTCTTTTGTGACAACACAGATGAGATTTATAGGCTGAAAAATGACCCATATCTTGGCTCACTTTCCAATCTTATAAGCTCTTACAATTGTGCACAGGTTAATATATAAATTCCTTACTTTTTGTTGTCCTTCTGTTGAACTGGGGTTCCAAATGTGGCTTTATTAGAGACAGTAATCCTTGTACAGAATTCTAATAGCTACACAGTAGTATTATATTCTAAGAGGAATTTTAGGAGCAATACTTCCAACACTGGGTTCTTACCGCCATTGTCTTGCTGTGACCATGCTGATGACATGATATATTAGGCATGCTAAAAAAGAACCATGATATTGACATATGGGAGGAATATTCTCAGGGGTTGTCTGTCTCAGTGCAGATTATTTACCCTTAAAGCAAAACACACATGGTCCTGGCCTATGCCTGTTAAGCATTTACTGAATCTAGACGACAAAGGTTACACCCAGTGGGAATAAATTTCTAAACTATGTAGCATGACTATATATAAGAAACAGATGAAATATTTTATGTGGCCTTAGAGCAGATTACACAGTGTTCCATATAGTTGTTAATATATAGTAAACCAGAAAAAATATTACATTTGAAAGAATAACTTTTTAGAAGGGCTTCCTTTTGAATTAACTAATTTAATCATTTTCATATTTATTTCTCTTTGTTTCATACCTTTTTTTTCATATTGTCACTGTCCAAAATGGTAACCATAGATAAACAAAGACACAAAAAAGGTCTGGTCTCACAATTTTCTACCACCATAGAAGTTCCCTGATAATCACTGTGAAAATTCCCCCTGATAACGGACAATCAATATCTCACATTTTCCCTATATAGGTGATTATGCATCACAGGAAAACAATAAAGACATTTCTTTATAATATGTAGCTAATTTGTCTGTTGTTGTGACAGAAAGAAAACACAAACACAATTCTTGCTTTCTCTTCTAAAAACTATCTCTCTCTAAACTTTAAAAAAAGATTACTTGACATTTTCATTAAAAATACTCTTGTAACAATATGAAGAAAACATACTTTTTCTGCCTCTACATTGTTTTGTTTTTTTTCAAAGTAAACTTGCACTTTTTTTTGCTTCATATTCAATTAAATAAATGAAGCACTTAGCACTAAACATTATTTATTTGCATGCTAGGCATACAGAAAATAAGATCTAGACTATCCCAGAGGTGCAACAATTAGGAAATGTAAAGGAGACTGGTAGGTAACTTAACAATTATGTGATATGTGTTATAAATGAGAAGTACCTGAGTTTCCTGTAGAAGGCAAAACAAGATCTTCTGGGGCAAGTCAGGAAAAGTCTCAGATGAGATGATATTGACATAGATTTGCAGAAAAAGGCCATTTTAGACAAGAACTCAGAAGGACAAAGGGATAGAAGTTTGAAAATGTGTACTTGAGTTTCTGCCTTGATTTCTAGCTTTGAAAAAGAGAGCCCAACGCAGGTTCCATGGAGCCCAATGCCACAGCTCAATCCCACGATCATGAGACCATGACCTGAGACAAAATCAAGAGTCTGATGCCTGACTGACCCACACAGATGTCCCCATGAACTTAAAGTTTTAAACATGGAAACAACCTAAATGTCCACCAACGGAGGAAGTGATAAAGAACATGTGGTCTACAGGGGCACCTGGGTGGCTCAGTGGATTAAGCATCCAACTCTTGATTTTGGCTCAGGTCATGATCTCACAGTTCGTGACATTGAACCCCATATTGGGCTCTGCACTGACAGCGTAGAGCCTGCTTGGGGTTCTCTCTCTCCCTCTCTCTCTGCCTCTCCCCCATTCACACATTCTCT
>NC_064810.1:31650168-31768748 GCF_023721935.1 Panthera uncia
TCTCTCTCTGCCTCTCCCCCATTCACACATTCTCTCTCTCTCTCTCTCTGTCTCAAAATAAATAAATAAATAAATATTTAAAAAATATATGTGGTCTATACATATAGATGGTCCCAATATATGATGGTTCAACTTGGGATTTTTCAACTTTACAATGGTAAAAAGGCAATACACATTCAATAGAAATTTTGAATGTTGATCTTTTCTTGGGTCTAGTGATATTTGGTCCCAACCTCTCTCATGACTCTGGGCATGGGCAGCAAGCTACAGCTCCCAGTCAGCCACATGATCGTGAGGGTAAACAACTGATAACTTGCAACCATTCTGTATCAATACAACCATTCTGTTTTTCACTTTTAGTACAGTATTCAATAAATTACATGAGCTACTCAACACATTGTCATAAAGTAGGCTTTGTGTTAGGTGATTCTGCCCAACTATAGGCTAATGTCATTGCTCTGAGAGCATTTAAGGTGGGCTAGGCCGATCTATGATTTTTACTAGGTTATATGTATTAAGTGCATTCTCAACTTATCACATTTTCAACTTATGATGGGTTTATTGGGACATTACTCCCATTGTAAGTCACAGAAGACCTGTACCATGGAATATCATCCAACCATTAAAAAAGGAGGAGATCCTGCCATTTGTGATAATATGGGTCGACCTTGAAGGCATTATGCTGAGTGAAATAAGGCAGACAAAGACAAGTAGTGTATGATCTCACTTATATGTGGACTTTTAAAACAAACATGAAAAAAGAGTTCAGATTTGTGGATACTAAAGGTGAGGGTAAGGGGAGGGAAAATTGGGTGAAGGTGGTCACAAGGTACAAACTTCCAGTTATAAGATAAATAAATACTAGGGATGAGTATAGCCAACACTGATGGATGGTATATGTGAAAGTTGCTATTATAGTACATCATAAGATTCCTCATCAAAAGGAAAAATAAATTATTTTTCCTTTATTTTGTATCTATATCAGATGATGGATGTTTATTAATCTTACTGGGGTTATCTTGTCACAATATATGTAAGTCAAATCATTATGTTGCATACTTGAATCCTATACAAGATGACATACGATACTGTATGTCATTATATCTCAATAAAACTGGGAAAAAGAGATACAATGAAAAAATATTTTAAAAAAATTTAAATGGAAAGATGAGTATATGGCCAAGACAAAATTTATTCTATGTTATATAGCTTTGCTTGTTCCAATGTGGAGAAATGGGCACTGACAAGTAGGGAAATACAAAAACTGAGTAACATCACCACACACATTTAGACACTATAACTGTTTTAACCTAAAGGTGATGACTAACAACTAACATGTCCTGAATGTCTATTAACTGCCATGTAATATACTGGGTGCTTTAAAAAATATGATTTCAGTTAATATACATTACACACACACACACACACACACACACACACACACACACACGTTTATTTTTGAGAAAGTGAGAGATACAGAGCATGAGCAGGGGAAGGGCAGAGAGAGAAGGAGACACAGAACCTGAAGCAGGCTATAGGCTCCGAGCTGTCAGCAGAGCCCAAAGTGAGGATCGAACCCATGAACCTTGAGATCATGACCTGAGATAAAGTCCAACACTCAACCGACTGAGCCACCCAGTTGCTCCAATATACACTATATTTTTGAGACAGTTATGCTCCTCTTTTATAGAGAAGTAATATAATTTCCCCAATGGCATCTATTGGTAGTGTAATCAATTTAAATGTAGGTCTGTCTCACCCAAATTTTATTATTTTCCCCAAAGCCACATTCCTATTTTTTTCCACACTGCTCTCATCAAGATGTAGATGAGTGAATGGCTTAGGAAGCTAAATTTAAGGATGTAATAGCTGGTTCAAGAGTGTGCAAATCAATAAAAAACTGCAAAGAGTGAATAAATCTTCTTCTTGAAAAGATCCATGATATGAATTCACATGATCCTATCTAAATTAAGTCTGACTTTTGCTCAGTAAGCGGAAATAATTTATGTTAAGTGACAAATAAGAAGCGATCACTAAGTCTTCAAACATCTATTTGAAACCATGTTCTGGGGATTGTGGGCTTTTGTGGTCATCTGATCCTTATGTATTCTAGGAAGGTCTGAAATAAAGATATTTCCTGGGTTTAAGCAGAAGGCCAGTCTGAAGGGAAGACTTCGAGATAAGACTATTGTTTGAACTCTTAATTAGCAGATGGGTCCCTTTGAAAAGAAGCTTGAGGCACCACTGTTTTGTTCTTGAACAGAAGAGAGATTACTTCCAGGATAATCTATAATTTACAGGATTTTGAAAGCCGATTGGATAAACTGAAGGTTTAGTACCTATGGCACAGAAGAGGGGGTGGTCCTTTTTGTTGTTATCAGGCACCATGCCAATCCAGCAGATGGCTGAGGTATATATTGAAGGTGTTTGTGTGTTAAACCGATGGAGTGACTTCCAGGGGCAATGGAAAAAAGAGCTTCACCATGATTGGAAACCAAAACTCTTTTTAAAATGCAGACATAGCTACTCTGGCACCTGAGAACACTTTGGAGAATTGAGATCAATACAGCTCATAAGAAAGAAGCCTAATGACATTCATGAATTAAGCGGCAAATTTGGTGGCCAAGCCGTGTATGGGAACAAATATAGCAATAAAATGGGCTCTACCAAATCCCAAGGGTAGACAGTGCAAACTCTATTAGCAAATCGTGATATAGTACCTATTTTATGTGAGTCACTGTAAACACAATTTTAAATTTGTAAAAATGATACGATATTATGGTAATTTGAGTAAGTAACTAAGAGTGTGATTAGCTTTAACTGAATTAATAATGAATTTACCCCCTGCCTGGAGGTTGCCTCTCGGACCAGAATCTCAGAGATCCACACTGTTTTTTTTTTGTTTTGTTTTGTTTTGGTTTTTGTTTTCTGTTTTTTTGCCTGGGAGCTTCATGTCATTTCACTTGCTTCTGCCTAAGGCTCTGACCCTCACAGTTATTCTTTAGAGGTTTACTCTTGGCAAAGCTCTACTAATCTGAGAATCACAAGAATATGTAAGGACAGAAATAACTCAGTACGTGTGTATTTTAAAGTTGGGTATCTGTAAATAGCATAACGTGAAGAATGGTAAATATTCCCATAATGTTGTCTAGGCTGTACGAACAAAAAATATTTAGGGAATTTGATGTAGTAGGATTACTGGGTAAGATTTACTTGTTTGAATCTAAGCATTTTAGAAGGGTACAGACAGTCATGTTAGGATTTAAGTTTTAAAGCATGATTCGACAAAATGTCAATAAATGCAAATGGGGTTTGTAAAACAAGTTTCATGTGAACCAATATATTGCTCAGCTCACAGAGTTTGCATTTAATTGAAGCTGATCTCATTATACTCTAGGGGATTTAGTCAGAGCTTTGACCTACCTAACGTCAACACCATTATTGAATCTTTTTTCAGCTCAAATGTTTATCAGTATTTGTGTGTGCATATGTGTGTATGTGTGTAGTGTGTGTGTATATGTATTTATTGTAATTGTCCATAAAAGTGTATATAAATTGATAATTTATATACACATTTACTCCTCAGGAATTGGTGCTTTGCATATGAAAGTGTATGGTATAAATTAAAAAATAGATATCATTTACAGACACAAAGTGTGGACAGTTTTGTAACTAGATGATTTTCTTCTCTTTAATTGTTTTCAAACCTACCAATTTTCAGCCGAGAGGCTATATTTCACCTGAAAGTCTGCAAATATAAGGTTGTAACTCTAATCACAGTGTCATGCTTATGTGATGTGACCACAGTTCTAACGATCAGCAGGAAGCTCTGAGAATCCAAGATTTTCAATCATAAGAGTAGAATCAAGCTGGTTAAACATCATAAATTGCAGCCATAAAACACAGGGACAAGGCAAAGATGTTATTTAACACTTTTAGGAAGTAATCACTAGATATTCCAAACATTCTGCTTGTCAATTGATGTGAGTCACTTTTAATTGTATCACTTTTAAGATTAAAAAACAAATTAGCAAAAGTATGATGGTTGCAAATTCGTGGCAATGGTTGGTGGACAAAAATAATAAAATTTAAGCAGGAGACGGCAGGTCTTTAGCAAATGTGTTTTTGCTTCACTTGCTAGAACTTTATTATCCTTGGACCTTATTAGTGAACAAATGGCACTAACACAGACATGTATGTCCAAGGAGATAAGCACATACATAAAAGTTATTCAGGATATTCTGCCCTTGATAAAGTATTATAATTATTTCCTTATTTGTGGAGAGTATTATTTTCAGGTTTTCTTTCAAGGAGTTTTTATGATTCTTCTAATTAAGAATGGTTAAGTATATGTGTATATAAAATTATTACCTATACATTCCTCATGACTTGGGATAAAATCTTCTACATATGTCATGATAAAACAACAGGAAAATTCAAAAAAGTGTATCACAGAGAGGTCATCCTAATGTGATTTCCAAACCATAAGATAGCAAGTTAAAGATTTAGTCAAATAAATTATTTGTTATGTAGTGAAAACAAAGCACATGTTTTACTGAACTGAATGGAAAACAAACAAATCTAATTGAAGCTAATTACATTAGTGCATGGTTTGCATATACGAGTAGCAGCTTATTGGATTTAGCAAAGTTAAGCTTTCATGTTTACTTGTATACGTACTTTGATCTGAATATGAAAGAGGAAAAGAAAATAAGACATAGCTGAAAAGCAAATATGGACTAATGCCCACAAACAGGAATGGGTTACAGGTAAATTCATAAATAGAACTTACGCCCTGGTCTTATATCAATTTTTGTACTACTGACTGAGGCCTGGTGACTTCTAGGAGACAGAGTTCCCAAATACTTGGGAAATCAAGCACATTATCTACAGTTGAAAGGCAGTAATTACTGTAATAAATAAAGGCTGACTTTAGTTTAAACAAAAGGATGCTTTTTGTTGAGCAAGCAGTTTACAAATACAAAAAGCCCTATGAATTTGCTAAATGTTCTTCCACATTTATACATTTCCATCAACGTATACCAAAATCCCCCTAAAATAGTGAATAGACATTATTTCTCCTTAGTAGTTGAAAAATATTCAGAATTATTAAATGTAAATTCTATCACCTTTATCACATTTGAAATCTTTTGTAAAAAATCATCCATGAAGAAAGAATAGGTTTGTGTGTATATATAAATAAACATATCCATATATATTCAAATATATAAGTAATAATCACATTTAGTGAATATGAGGATCATTTCTGACATTGACTACCATTGAAGCAAATTACTTATTGGTTTTAACTAAGACATTTTGCCTTGTTTGAAGACAATGAAGGACAAGAATAAATCAAACTACATTTTAATTTAATGTATAGGACATTTGGGCAGTGATTCACAGAGGTCGCAAGCCTAAGACCCTGATGCGAGAAGGGAGACTGTGGCATGAACCCTCCAGGAAAACAGTGGTTCTCTACTCTGTTGACATGTTAGAATCATTTAGTGGAAATTTTAAAACAAGAGTATCAGTGTTTGTCTTCCACCCCTGGGGATTCTGATTTATTGGCCTGGAGCAGGTCCAGGGTATGAAAGCCCAGGTCAAGAATCACTTATCTGAAAAGAAGAGTGAGACTAGTGCAGGTTTGTCTTCTCCAATTTGTGGAATTCTAGATTTTCTCACTGAGGAACTCTTTTTTTTTTTTTTCTAATTAAAAAAAATCTCCTAGTTAGGTAACTTACAGTGCAATATTGGTTTCAAGAGTAGAATTCAGTGACTCGTCAATTACATACAATATGCAGTACTCATCACAACAAGTGCTCTCTGTAATATCCACCACCCATCTAGCCCATCTCCCACTCTCCTCCCTTCATCAACCCTCAGTTTGCTCTCTGCCTTTAAGAGTCTCTCATGGTTTATTGCCTTCTCCCTTTCCCCCCTTCCATATATTCATCTATTTTCTTTTCGTTTTTAATGTTTATTTATTTATTTTTGAGAGAAACAGAGAGCAAGTGGGGGAGGGGCAGAGAGACAGGGAGAGAGAGAATCCCTAGCAGCCTCTGCACTGTTAGCACAGAGCCCGATGCGGGACTTGAACCCATGACCCATGACATCATGACCTGAGCTGAAATCAAGAGTTGGATGCTTGACCAACTGAGCCGCCCAGGCACTCCACATCTGTTTTGTTTATTAAATTCCACTTATGAGTGAAATCATGTGGTATTTGTCTTTCTCCAACTTATTTCACTTAGCATAATATACTCTAGCTACATTCATGTTGTTGCAAATGGCAAAATTGCATTCTTTTTGATGGCGAAGAATATTCCATTGCATACATATACCACGTCTTCTGTGCCCATTCATGAGTCAATCTCATTGAAGAATTCTAAACTCTTTCACTGTCATGTTAGTTGAAAGATAATGTAATATTCAATTTAAAAAGTATGTCAAAGCTAGTGCTGGCCAAGTTGTAAAATGGAATTAGTTGAAACCATTTTATATGAAATTAGGCTATTTCCAGAAATAATCATTCAGAGCATGACATTTGAAAATCTGTTATTTCAAACTGTTCCTCACTGATAAATAAATCCGGTGTTTGCACTGGATATTATTAAAGTAAAATAAATGTACAATTGTAATGTTGTGCAGATTACCTCTGTCCCCTAACAAGAGCAGGAACCTAGTTTAGTACCTTCTGATTTTCTTAGATTATTAATTCTTATTGTTAATATTTATTTGACACTTAGAATGCATGTGCCACTTGTTTGTTCCACGACAGGCCTCCATGATCATCCACTAATTCTCACACAACCATATGAGTCAGGTACTATTAACATTGTTCTAAGGCTTAGGGAAGTCACTCAGCTCAAAGTCACATTACTAGATTATCTTAATTAATATTGACACAATCCGTGCTCACGCAGGATGGGTGACCTGCAAAGAGACGAACACTCTAGTCCCATCTTATTTGAAGGACCACAACAAAGCCACATACATGAAATCAGTATAGTATTGGTAAAGAATAGATGTGAAGATGAATGTAACAAAACAGGCTAGGGGCAGGCCCATGTATATATGGGGATATAATCTATGAAAAATTGCTACCAATGGAAAAAGAAAGATGGCTTTGGTAGGTGGTTTGGAGAAAACTGACTTACTATATGAAGAAAAATAAAACAGCATGTAACAAGTGGCCTTAACATGCACTGAAAACCAACATTTAAAAGCAAACCTGTTATTAGAAACAATGTAGAATACTAATTTTTGTGACTAATTTAAAGGCAAAACCATGAGACAAAATAAAATGTTATGAATTATATGAAAATGAAAGATTTCTGTTTAAGGCACTATGGATAAAGGAAACACACAAATGACTAAAGGGAAAAGAGATCTGAAATATACAAAGTCAACAAAAGAACTCAAAATCGACAGGAAAAGGGCAATAACCACAAGAGAAAAATGGGCAGTGTACATAATCAGGCAATTTACAGAAGAGGAATCCCAGAAAACTGCTGCATACAAAGCGATACTTCAACTTGTTAATAATCAGAGAAATACAAACTAAATTCTATAATATGGTTATACACCTGGTAGGTTGGTAACCTCATGAACTACTGTGGTGTAGCCATTCTGGAGAACAATCTGGCAATCTGACAAGTCTAGTTTACCTTTAGGTGAAAACACATATTAGATCCAATTTGGATTTCACATATTAATTTTATTGTAGGGGTGCCTGGGTGGCTCAGTTGGTTAAGCGACCGACTTCAGCTCAGGTCATGATTTGCAGCTCGTGGGTTTAGGCCCAAGTCGGTTCTGTGCTGATAACTCAGAGCCCGGAGCCTGCTTCAGATTCTGTGTCTCCCTCTCTCTCTCTCTGCTCTTCCCCACTCGCGCTCTGTCCCTCTCTAAAAATAAATAAACATTAAAAAAAATTAAATATATTGGCGTGCCTGGGTGGCTCAGTCAATTGAGCTTCCGACTTCAGCTCAGGTCATGATCTCACAGCTCGTGAGTTCAAGCCCCGCTTTGGCCTCTGTGCTGACAGCTCAAGAGCCTGGAGTCTGCTTCAGACTCTGTGTCTCCCTCTCTCTCTGCCCCTAACCCACTCGCATTCTGTCTCTGTCTTTCTTAAAAAGAAATAAACATTACAAGTTTTTAAAAATTAAATATAATTTTATTGTATGAATTCCATGTCTACTGTGAGTACTAATGGTGAAAGGAAGCAGCATGCTTTCTAAATTTATATTAGCACTGACATTGTTAAAATAATTATGTTTAAGCATTGTTTTGTCCAACTTGGAAACAAGAATTGTGGAAAAAAGATGGAAGCACAACAAAAAAGTCTGAGTGTAACATTTATGTGGTGGAAAGAGTACACCCCCCAGTTACACACCATTAGCCTGAAAGATGTCAGCCAATTTCAGTGATGTTGGTTACGGCTATCAATTGGTATTTATGGAGCTCCTGCTGTTTATATGGCTTTGGGAAACATTTATTTCTGTAGGCTGGATTGTCTTTTCCAATTGCTGAGGGTATCTAGAGGTCTTAGCTTGGATTCTAATTTCTACTTGTTTTCTTTCTATTAAATCTGAAGTAAAGTTATATATATAAAGTCCTTGCTTATCCTGGAAAATGTCATGAATTTAGTTATGGTAACAGAGTTGCTATTCACATAGATAGATACCTTGCTATTTATCTATGTGAATAGATATCTAATTAAAGCAACTTGACTAGCTAAAGAAATATAGTTCTAACAATTGTTTGTTTTTTAAAAAAGCAAATATTATACTTTAAAAATAAAAAAAATGCAACACTTGCCATATAAGGGAAAAGATAGTATCTTTGTTTTGCTAGTTAAGAGGTTTCTAAAGGCCTATAAATCAGGATTTACTATATTTACCATTTATGAGCTCCCTCTGGAAAACATAAAGCTGTATAATTTTTATTAGAATCTCCTAGTACAGCTCATTTTTATTATTGTGATGTCACATTCCCAGAGTTTCATTAAATTAGCAACACTTTTAATGAACCTTAAGTGCTTCCAATAGTTTTTCTTTCAGTACACTTGAGAAAACAAGACAAATAATTCTATTTTGATAATATGGGACAGTCTCTGTACCACAGAATGAACGGGGTTTCTATTAGCATTTTATTCATGCATTATGTGAACTTAAGTCAACAATGAGCTGTGCTTAGTGCATTCATTTCCTGAAGGATGAATTATTTTTGCAAAAAACTGAAGTCTTAAGCAAGTGTTAAATCCTAAAACCACATTTAATTTTAGTTAGACTACTTCTGAGTAAGTACTGGTGTAAATGATGTGGTACATCATTAAAACATTCAAGATACTTAAAGTATAAAGATTAGATTCCAAACGGTGCATATGGATAAAAAAACACAAACATATAAGTTAAAACATCATATGTATACACCAAAACACAAGAATGACAAACTGCAAGTACTAATCATTCTCATATTCATTATCTGAGTAACCACACACGGAGGTTGCAGAGGAAGTGAATGTTGTGCTAACAATAATATATCACCAGCAAAGTCATTGGTTATAAATTCATTCCTCTCAAATATCCCTCTCCACTTGTATCTTGCACTTATCTCCACTCGTGGAGTCAGTCTTTATAGATTGGTCTCAGTTAAGCCAATAATCCAAAGCAAACACGTGTCGTTTGTAAGGTAACATCACAAATCTTACCATAGATACAGGACCTCAGAAAAGAAGAGATTTCCATGATAGTGTTGTTGGAGAACTGCTTATATTTTACAGAAAAACACTGACAGATGAGATTTTTTTTTTCCAGAGACAAGCAAGTTAAAGGTTGAGGATGAGGAAATCTGTAAGTATAATGTGATGGATTCTACTTAAAGAATATGAGAATTCTGGTAAAATCAAATGTGAAGTGATGCATTTAATTAATCTTGTCATCACACAATGTTTTTCGGAGAAATTGTGTTAGACCCATAATTGATTCATCATACAAGTTACAATGGAGGTGCAAAAATAAAGCATATTTTATTAAACGTAACATATGTACGTAACATAAATACTAACTTTTTACAAGTTGTAGGTTTGTTTTTTTAAGTCTTCATTGCTTTTTCAATTTTAAGGGCATCTTGCACTTATATTTTGTGTGTATTTTGTGTGTATGGATGAATTCTCTTTCCATGGACATTGTTCATTATGATTACAGGTGGATAATGAGAACTACTTGCATCTTAAATGTTGACTGGGGATGATTGTATTTTTATTTTGTGCTTTTTTGGGTAAGTTACTTTTATTGGGAGTTTATTACTTATATAATCATTAAAACCTTCAATATAAGTAATTGTTATAAATTGGTTGACAGTTTGGATTGCTTAATTTAATGAAGCTTATTAATTCACACATTTGTAGCACTCTGAATAGTTTTTAACATTTTGTTTTATAAATTATCATTTGGCTGAAATAAGAGGTAAAGCAATTTTAAATTCAAAAAATAAAATTTAACAGCATTTTCCCAAGAATTAGTGCAAACAATCCTAAAATGTGTATGGAACCACAAAAGACCTGAAAAGCAATCTTGAAAAAGAAATGCAAAGCTGGAGGCATCTCAGTTCTGGACTTCAGTTATGTAACAAAGCTGTAGTTACCAAAACAGTATGGTACCAGTAAAAAAATAGACACATAGATCAATGGAATGGAATAGAAAACCCAGAAATGAACCCACTACTATATGGCCAATTAGTCTTCAACAAAGCAAGAAAGAATATCCAATGGGAAAAAGAGAGAAAGACAGTCTCTTCAACAAATGGTGTTGGGAAAACTGGACAGCAACATGCAAAAGAAAGAAACTGACCACTTTCTTACACCATACACAAAAATAAATTCAAAATGGTTAAAAACTTAAATGTGAGGCCTGAAACTGTAAAAATCCTAGAAGAGAACACAAGCAGTGACTTCTTTGACATAAGCCAAAGCAACTGTTTTCTAGATATGTCTCCTGATGCAAGGAAAACAAAAGCAAAAATGAACTATTGGGACTACATCAAAATAAAAAGCTTCATTCCATGCTCATTGATTAGAAGAACAAACATTGTTAAAATATCTATACTACCTAAAGCAAACTACATATTTAATGCCATTCCTATCAAAATACTACCAGCATTTTTCACAAAGCTAGAATGAACAATCCTAAAATTTGTATGGAATCACAAAACACCCTGAATAGCCAAAGCAATCCCAAAAAAGAAAAGCAAAACTGGAGGCATCACGATTCCAGATTTTAAGCTATGTTACAAAGCTGTAGTCATCAAGACAGTATAGTAGTGGCACAAAAACCAGACACATAAATCAGTGGAACAGAATAGAAAACCCAGAAAAGGACCCACAACTACATGGTTAACTAATCTTTGACAAAGCAGGAAACAATATCCAATGGAAAAAAGACAGTCTCTTCAACAAATGGTGCTGGGAAATCTGGATGGTGATATGCAGAAGAGTGAAACTGGACCACTTTCTTACCCCATACACAAAAATAAATTCAAAATGGATGAAAGACCTAAATGTGAGACAGGAAACCATCAAACTCCTAGAGAAAAACACAGGAAGCAACTTATCTGACTTTGGCTGCAGCAACTTCTTACTAGACATGTTATCAGAGGCAAGGGACACAAGAGAAAAAAATGAACCATTGGGACTTCATCACGATAAAAAGCTTCTGGGGGTGACTGGGTGGCTCAGTCAGTTGAGTGTCTGACTTCAGCTCAGGTCATGATCTCATGGTTCACGGATTTGAGCCCCGTGTTGGGCTCTGTGCTGAGAGCTCAGAGTCTGGAGCCTGCTTTGGATTCTGTGCACCAACCCTCCCCGCCCCACCGCCCCTACCCTGCTTGTGCTCCATCTCTCTCTTTCAAAAATGAATAAATATTTTAAAAAAATTTAAAAGATGAAAACGTTCTGCACAGTGAAGGAAACAACAAAACTAAAAGGCAGCCTATGAAATGAGAGAAGGTGTTTGTAAATAACATATCTGTTAAGGGTCAGTATCCCAAATTTATGAAGAACTTATCAAACTCAACACCAAAAACCAAATAACCCAGTTAAGAGATGGGTAGAAGACATGAATATACACTTTTCCAAAGAAGACATCCAGATGACTAACAGACACATGAAAAGATCCTCAATATCACTCATTATCAAGCAAATACAAATCAAAACCACAATGAGATACCACCCCGCATCTGTCAGGATGGCTAAAATTAATACAATGAGAAACAACAGGTGTTGGCAAGGATGCAGAGAAAGGGGAACTCTCTTGCACTGTTGGAGGTAATGCAAACTGGTGCAGACACTATGGAGAACAGTATGGAGGTTCTCAAGAAAGTAAAAATACAACTACCCTATGTTTCAGCAATTTCACTAGTAGGTCTTTACCCAAAGGATACAAAAATACAGATTTGAAGGGGTACATGCACCCCACTGTTTATAGCAGCATTATCAACAATAGCTAAACTATGGAGAGAGTCAAAATGTCCATTGACTGATGAATGGGTAAAGAAGATGTGGTATTGTGGCATCTGGGTGGCTCGGTTGGTTAAGCATCCAACTCTTGTTTTTGGCTCAGGTCATGAACTGACAGTTGTGAGATTAAGCCCTGCACAGGGTTCCATGCTGAGCATGAAGCCTGCTTGGGATTCTCTCTCTTCCTGTCTCTCTGCCTCTCCCCCCACTTGCTTGCTCTCTCTCTCTCTCAAAATAAATAAACATAAAAAAAGAAGATGTGGTATATGTATATACCACACACACACAATGGAATATTACTCAGCCATCAAAAAGAATGAAATCTTGCCATTTACAATGACATGGAGCTAGAACGTATTATGTTAAGCAAAATAAGTCAATCAGAGAAAGGCAAATACAAAATGATTTCACACATATGTGGAATTAAAGAAACAAAACAGATGAACACAGGGGGAGAGGGAAGAGAAGAGAGGGAAGCAAACCACAAGAGACTTTTAGTGACAGAGAACAAACTCTGGGTTGATGGAGGGAGGTGGGTGGGAGATGAACTGGATGGGTGATTGGTACTAAGGAGGGCACTTGTTGAGATGAGCACTGGGTGTTGTTTGTAAGGGATAAATCACTGAATTCTACTCCTGAAATCAATATTTCACTATATTGTCAACTAACTAAAATCTAAATTAAAAAAGTTTCTGCACAACAAGGAAATTATAAACAAAAGTAAAAGGCAACCTACAGAATGAAAGAAGATATTTGCAAATGACACATGTGATAATGGGTTAGTGTCCAAAATATATAAAAATACTGATATAGCTTGACACCCCAAAAAAAGTAATCCAATTAAAAATTGGGTGGAAGATATGAGTAGACATTTTTACAAAGAAGACATACAAATGGCCAACAGACTTATGAAAAGATGTTCATCATCACTTATTATCAGGGAAATACAAATCAAAATTACAATGAGATATCACTTCACATCTGTCAGAATGGCTACAATCAACTACACAAGAAACAACAGGTGTTGGCAAGGATGTGGAAAAAAAAGAATACTTGTGTACTGCTGGTGGGTATGCAAAGTTGTGCAGCCACTCTCGAAAACAGTATGGAGTTTCCTCAAAAAGTTGAAATAGAACTTCCCTATGATCCAACAATTACACTATTGGGTATTTATTCAAATAATACAAAAAACACTAATTCAAGGGGGTGCAAGCATCCCTATATTTATTGTAGCATTAGTTACAATAGCTAAATTATGGAAACAGCCTGAGTATCCATCAACTGATGGATGGATAAAGAATATGGACAATGGAATATTATTCAGCCACAAAAAGGAATAAAATCTTGCCATTTGCAATGACATAGATGGAGCTGGAGGGTATAATGCTAAGCAAAATAAGTCAGAGAAAGACAAATACCATATGATTTCACACATATGTGGAATTTAAGAAACAAAACAAATGAGTAAAGGGGAAAAAGAGAGAGAGAGAGAGAGAGAGAGAGAGAGAGAGAGAGAAATCAAGAAACAGACACTTAACTATAGAGAACAAATTGATTGTTACCAGAGGGAAGTTGGGTGGAGGGACGGGTAAAATAGGTTATGGGAGAAGTAAGGACTGCACTTGTGATAAACACTGGGCATTGTATGCAAATGTTGAATCACTCTATTGTACAACTGAAAGTAATATAACACTGTATGTTAACTAACTGGAATCAAAATAAAAATTAAAAAAAAAAAAATTTTCCCTGAACTTACCCCTCCCCCAAAAATGGTTTTAGCTATAGTAGAATACGGTGTCTATTGAAAGGCATTGTAACTATTCCTGAAAAACAATCAAATAATTCCTTACTATATGTGAGAATTCTAGCTCAATTTCAAAAATATACCATAGACCTTTTATTTCATGTTCTGTTTTAGCGACCCCTAAAACTTTGGTTTAGTTGCATTGGTTGATGCTGACAGTTGCTTGCAAAGCAAATTTAAATGAATATAGTATAAATGATAAAACAATGATTAATTTTTATCAACTATATTTTTTCTCTGATGCATTAAAAATGCTCCAAGATACATCTATATAATGTCAAATTCTTGAAAGGCAGCAAAAGTGTGGCAGAGTTACAGCTACTCGTGTAAAACAATGCACTTTCATAATTGAAAGGTGGCCTTATTTTTAACTTTTCCCAGCATTTCACTTGGTCGTCTAGATAGTCACTTTTAAGCATTGACAACAAAATCCTAATGCCCATTCAACTTTTACAAAATTAATATGGTCATTCTAATACTTCCATCTGAATTAAGTACCAGAGAAATGTATTAAATTACAATAAAAGGATAATAACAGAATTTGTTTCTAGAAGCTTCTCTTTTTCTCATTTTTAAAAATGTAATCATAATTATTGAATTCAATTCGGAATTTCTCCTTATACAACTTTTTCTCCTTGTACAACTATTGTTGTAAACAGACACTTAAGATAGAAATGCATAAGAAAGAAATAGATTAAAACTAAAAGGAACTACAAGTATACTAAAAGATGTGGGTGTCTCACCTCTGGTTAGTTCAGAAATGTGTTTTCGTTACATTATAGAGTGAATGGTCTGAAGGATTCTCTTCAGAACATTGTCACTAATGAGGCTTCTGTGGTAAATCCCTATTCTAGAAATGGTAATTTTGTTCCATACAGTCTTTGTGAAAGGACTTTGTCTGTCTCCACTGGTTCTTTATAAGTTGGAAACATATAAATTGCATTTGAAAAAAGATAATGAATGAACATGTGCTCATAATAATCACACACTGTATACATTTTAAATCATAAACTGAATGACATAGTGTTTTATGTACTCTTCATATTCTTGATCTTAAGGTATATCACACTGTCTCAATTTTTTTTTAATAGAAAAATCAGTTTCATGCATTTGTTTCTGGATTAAGTCTTTAAAAACTGAGGTCATGTCTGACCTAAATGGACATTAAAATCCCAGCACATCAAAAAGATATTTTATAAGATTTAAATCGTAGACAAAAGATCTTTTCTCCTTTCTTCTGCTTTTATTTTAACATAGCTGTGTCAATTTAGAGGGCTTTCTCAAAGTTCTATTACATATCGCTTTTAAAATGCAGATGCTAGCATAAAACACAGAACAAAGTATCCCACATTACATAATGGAATCTGATAGAACTGCCATAATTCTTCAAAAGTAATGTTAATACTTTTTTTAAGACTGTAACCTCAAATTATGAAATATTTCATATATGCAGAAAAGTACACAAATTATAAGACATTCATTTACATATCACATAAACAATTATTAAATTTTTCCACCTTTGTTCTATGTCCTTTTTTTAAGTCAAAACAAAAATTTACAGATACTGCTTTAGTTTTAGCCCTGTCCCTTTACATTCATCAATTTCCCAGAGATGACCAGCATCTTAAAGTTGATGTAAATCATTCCCAGACATGTTTTTATATTTTTACTATATAGGTTTGGTTCTCTTTCTTTGTCTGTAAAATTAAAGCATTATACTTAAGAAGCTGATGTATCTTTATTACTAGTTTTTAAAATTTTTTATTAGAACCAACTGAATAGCATTAGAATAAAACTTGCCTAGTCTGCTGCCTAGACTTCACATCTTTAAAATTGATTTGGGGGGGAATAAAAAGCCCTTTATGTAACAGTTATTATGAAGTGTTCCATTTTTTCATGACCTTTGTTTCCCACTTGTATAATCATTTATACCGAAATTCATTAGCTTGCTCCTGAAGAGAAGCACTAAAGGCTATATAAGTAACCATGGGTTAATTGGATAACTGTGGTAATTTGAAAGCCTATACATGCTGACTTTGCAATTATTAATAATACATGAAGCTTACTACAGATAACCCCTACTTTGGTATGGGAAGCTACCGAGAGACTAGATCCGCTGGATTTGATCATTGTGGCACATCAGGAAAATTGCCTTAATCTGTCTCTGTCTCAGTTTCCTCACCTACAAAATAGAGACCATAAAAGCCACTCTGTCAAGCTTTCTTGAGGATTCTATGCGAGGATGCCAAATTCACAGCACTAAGCCTCCACTGGATGTAAGTTATCAAGTGAATGTGAATTGGCTACACTTCATACTTTAAAAAATAATAAGTAAGTTACTGACTCATTAACAGATTTAGACGCATTAAATGCAAAGAGTTTTCACTTTCAAGTTTCCTCTTGATATCCCATTTCTTGACTGAGACAATAATAGCCTTATTGGTGGACTTCCTGAGCTGACCTCTCCCATGGGTTATTTTAAAGGCCCAGCATCTCTTCTCCTTCTAGTGATTTTGTAAGCACCTAATTACTTGTATTAAATTCTTTCTTATTAAAATATCTAGAATAATTTTTTATCTCTTTCCCTTCAACTCACCGTACAGTGGAAACTAATGTCAGCCACAGGACCTTCAGGATGACAATCTGGGATTTGTTAACTGTGTGACTTGAAGGGACTGAAATCTGAATGCAATTAGAAAATGAGACCTTACAGTAAATCTTAAAAGTTCTCATCACAGGGGCGCCTGGGTGGCTCAGTCGGTTAAGTATCTGACACTTGGGTTCATCTCAGGTCATGATCTCACAGTTCGTGAGTTGAAGCCCCATGTAGGGCTCTGCGCTGACAGTGCAGAGCCCGCTTGGGATTCTCTCTCACTCTCTCTCTCTGCCCCTACCTGGCTCACGAGTGCATGTACTTTTTCTCTCTGTCTCTCTCTCAAAATGAACAAACTTAAAAAAAAAAGTTCTCATCACAAGAACCAAAAACTACCTGTGGTAATGGATTTCAAGTAGACCTCTTGTGATCCTTTGCAATATATACAAATATTGAATCAAAATATTGAAACTAATGTAATGTTATATGTCAATTACATCTCAATTAATTATATATATAAAATGCAAATACAAATAATAAAGGGAAATGAGATCCTGGCTTTTTACAATATAAAGTCACATATAAGTATTGTGATATATCACCTGGGTGATCTGGAATGGAGTGCCAGCTGAGGCAAGGTTTTGGTGACCTGAATGGTTCCTGCAGTAGGCTATTATAACATTAATAAAGAATACAGGGAATTTTGGGGTGGGCTGTCAGCTTCTGACTGCAAGAATCATTTAGAGAAGTAGTAAGTGAAGCATTTTAAATCCTTGGCTCAAGGCACAATCAGGGACATAGAGAATCTTTGTTGATTTATGGGCTCAGGGCTATTATAGTTAAAATTCTGACTCAGTATTGCTGGATTGGGGTCTCTTGTGTGAAAATTGAGAGCACCATTGGGGGGGGGAACTGCAAGAACCTGAAAACGGAATGGAGTTATATGGACGGGTTCAGACTACGAGAGCACTCCAAACACCTCAAATTCCACTGATCTTCCCTTGCCAGCAGGGAGAGCCCTTTCTGCCCACCAGATAAAGCTGGATCTACCTTGCTAGGAGACCTTGAGGTAGTTATCAGGTTAAAGGAAACCCATTCACCTCATACCCCACTCTAATGCTAATTATCTCTAAAGCAAAGATCTGATTCCCAACCCATCATAGCTACAATTCTTAGCTTAGGAAGAGACAGTTTACTCGATTTTGCTAATTTATACCATCAGAAACCTGGGGAATATCTATGGGGTATAATTCTAAATGTGCAAGGCCAGAAAAGAAGAAAAATAATTTTAATATGGTTGGATTTAACAGAGTTCTAGAATCCAAAGCCTAGTTTGAACAGCTGGAAGTGGTTCTAGCTGCATGCTTGGTATGGACTGAAACTTACACTCAAACGATGTGTTTAGTAAATAAAGTTTAGATGCCAGAAATTCTTTGGCATAACGGAGAGGGAGGAATGCACGTGGCTATCGAGCACTTGACATGTGGCTAATCCAAATCAAGATGTCCTTTAAGTGTAAAATTGTGCAAAAATATGTAAACTATTTCAGTAATAATTTTTGTATGGGTTACATATTGAAATACTATCTTATAACATTAAGTTAAACAAAATAGAATTTTAAAAATGATTTCACTTATTACTTTTTACTGTGTTTTTAAAATATGGCTTCCAGAAAACTTAAAAGTAACATGTGCCTTACATCTGTGGTGTGCATTCTATTTCTATTGGGCAAGCTTCTGTAGAGGGATTCGAATGTTTGAGTGGATTTATCATTTGTGACAAACTTACCCATCTTCCTACTCTGTCTTTTAAAAGGGCCCAGAAGACAATCCCTTTAACAAGGCATTTGGTACTTCACTTGAGAGAGGAGCTCCTGTATGCTTGAAAAGCATAGTGATTGTTCTCTGTAGGCTAGTCATGAAGTTATTAGGAGGCACTGCCATTGTAATTAGCTCTGATCTCAGTGTGGATGATATGGTTTTGGAGTGGCCAAGGTCAAATGATAGCAGTTAACTACCAAAGAGAAAGTGTGCATGGTCTTTACAGTAGTCTATGAACTCCCAATGATATTCTGCTGTAGTTTACAAATCATGACTCCTTAGACTTGAAATAGTTGTCAAGTCACCAAAGTATAATTAAGTTTAAATTAAAAAAAACATCTAGGTGTGGTGAAAAAGACCTGACTTGAGTCACGTGTTGGATAGTCATGGCCTGTCACCCATCACCAGATCATGAGCCCTTGCCCGTGCACAGGCTGGGAACCCCATAACTATAGGAGAGGCCAGGTAGTTGTGAAAAAGGACCATGTGATACCACAAATTTATGTACTGTAACTTTCTGGACTTCCCTAAAAGAAGCCTGTTTATCAAGACACCTGATTTAAAGAAAGGGAAATGCAGACCATTTGATACTGTTAAGGCCTAGAGATCCAGAGCAATATTGTGTTTCATCAGTCAAATGACTAAATTTTATCCTAAGTACATCTGCTGGTGTGCTTGAAAATTCATCTCTGACAATCTTTCCAGTTACTGAATACGTAGCTGAATGAACAATTAGCAGAATAATACATTGTCTCCCTGACCCACTGAATGAGGAATTAAAAAAATGTTTTTTTCACATTTATTTATTTTTGAAAGATAGAGAACAAATGGTGGTGGGCAGAGAGAGGATGAGACACAGAATCTGAAGCAGGCTCTAAGTCCCGAGCTGTCAGCACAGAGCCCGATGCGGGGCTCGAACTCACAAACCGTGAGATCATGACCTGAGCTGAAGTCAGACGCTTAACCGACTGAGCCAAACAGGCGCCCCAGGAATTTCTTCTTTTAAATAGTAGGAAGGCCTTAGAATTGCTACTCTATACAAAATAAAAAAATCAAATAAAACACCTTATCTCTATGAAAACATAGGAAAGTAAGCGCCAATATTAAGGACTTGAAATATACATTGGGTGTTTGTACTTATCCATGTGATTGAATTTCTGATTAAGGCAATCTAATTTCCTCCCCAATTCACTCAACCATCATCAGCTGGGTGATGTTTGATCCTCTACGAAAGCTGGGCACAAACGGCAGCATGATATCATCAAGGAGAACTGGCACTGACAAAGCAAGATGAGGCTTAATCGGTTACTGAAAGCGCATGATGTTGTATGTACATGTTGCTCCCATTCATGATGCATGTGTTCCTGCTACACTGCCACCTCCTGCTCAATCCATACACACGGCCACCTGGGGTGTTTCTCATCGTCAGCTGACTTAGCTGACTAAGTTTGATACTCATTTAGTTCTGCGTGATATGTTGGCATTGGTTGGAACCAATGATATGCCGCATTGTATCCCATACAAGAGTGCCATGAAGGACAACAGGGAAAGTAAATCTTTACTATGGGAAGAACTTCAAGAGATACAACTGGTCAACCACTTTACCTGGAAGGAGAGATGATTAGAGGTATGGACCTAGACTGATTCAGGAATGGTAGCCAAAGGTTGAATGGACGTTTGGGGTGTTAGAAGGCAAAAGTTTAAAGAATACAAAAGCAGAAAATCTAGGCAAAAGACTATGAGATGGACACTTTGAAATGAATTCAGAACTGATATTAGCACTCTGCGTGAACACTTACAAGTGAGCACGTGTTGCATAGGAGTCTTTTAATAAGTAGACGGCAAAGTTGGCCCAGATGTCATTCAGCGCCTTTCTCTATCATCCCACTGCTTGCACAATTGACAGTGTGTTCAGGTAGCATGAAGAGAAGTTTTGTATGGATTTAAAGACATAGTATTACCCTCAACAAAACTGAATGGACACCAATATTGCTGACAGCCCAGTCTCCCCATAGCACAGAGTAATGCTGACCCATCAATGTGATGCAATAGCATATGAAGTCCATCCTGCCAACTTGGTAGTAGGATAAGTATATCGAACTACTTTCTTCATGGGGGAGGGAGAAGTGATATATTTTCACTGAACAGATCTTCTATGAATGAATTTTCTTTCCTCCCCCCATGCTTTTTTCAGACCCACCATCTGTGTAATTGCTGTATGCCTTGTTCTATATCCATTCATCATGCATACCATGGCTTTTGGGGGGGCCTGGGTGGCTCACTCAGTTAAATGTCTAACACTTGACCTCAGCTCAGGTAATGATCTCACAGGTCATGAGATGGAGACTCTTCACCAGCCTTGGGATTCTCTCTCTTCCTCTCTTTCTGACCTTCCACTGCTCTTGCTCTCTCTCTCTCAAAATAAATAAATACACTTAAAAAAAAAGACCAAAAAAATCCCACTGATTTTGAACAAAGAAATTATTTTTTCAGCAATGAATTGAAGGAAAAGACAACTGAATATTCAGTATACCAGTTATGGAACCACTGGATGCCATGTGAAATAAAATTTCTTTCCTCAAGGTAGGGGCAAATGTTCTGAACCAATGACAAACTCCTTTTTTCATTGCCAGGCTAGTAGCGATCAGTATTGTTCTCCAAGTATTTCTAGTTCTCCCTCCTCTGAGGCCATGATAGAATTGCACTTCCCTACTCTGTTGATTAGGTGTGTCCATGTGACTTTCTCTGGATCACTAAAAGAGCAGTAGTCACTTCCTGCAGAAACTTTTTTTTTTAATGTTTAATTATTTTGGAGAGAGAGAGATAGAGTGTGAGAAGGGTAGAGGCAGAGAGAGAGGGAGACACAGAATCTGATGCAGGCCCCAGGCTCCAAACTGTGAGCACAAGGCCCGATGCAGGACTCGAACTCACGAACCTCAAGATCGTGACCTGAGCCAAAGTCAGATGCTTAAACAACTGAGCCATCAAGGCACCCCTGTACAGAAGCTTTTAAAGCCAGTTCATGATCTTACTGCTATTGTAATCATGGAAGCCTATGTCATGGTAGCATATCTGTTAGCCTTGGAAATCTGAATGACTATGTTAAACAGAATCCCTCTCCACCCATGTCATGCCTTAGGGAAACATACATTTTCATTACATTGCCTTGGAACACTTATCTTGAGTTGCCCTGGACATTTGATTTTTGCTTGTTACTACAGTATTACTTACTGTAGTACTCACCTATCACTGTGATACTAACATGTAGCTGATTCAAAAGTTTTTTGGCAGCAATGTAAAATAATAGTAAAATGGTTTATGTTTGTGTCAAATGCTTATGTACTGATTGCATAGCCCTCTACGTATTAACTTTTTGCAACGAGCCGAAGTTAGACTGACGTCCATGAATTATGAAAAAAGTTCTATAGGAATAAACGTAATGACCATTAAAAGTGGTCATTGCCTAAGATTACCTCTAAAAATTAGACATTAGAAAAAGCCAGTTATCGGGGAGCCTGGGTGGCTCAGTCAGTTAAGTGTCTGACTTCGACTCAGGTCATGATCTTGCGGTTTGTGAGTTCGAGCCCCGCGTCGGGCTCTGTGCTGTTAGCTCAGAGCCTGGAGCCTCTTCAGATTCTGTGTCTTTCTCTCTCTCTGCCCCTCCTCCACTCACATTCTGTCTCTCAAAAATAAATAAACATTAAAAAAAATTTAAAAAAAAGAAAGAGCCAAGTATCTTTTCATTTCCAAAAAATTAGTCATTTGCCAAGTATCATTTCCTTTTTACGAATTGGAAAGTCCAAAACAAAAGAGTTGGGGGGGGGGGATGAGTTGCATGAGACTACAGCAGGGATCGGAAGTAGTGCAGGGATGAGACTTTGCCCTTGACTGTGTCCTGATAGCTCCTGACTGGAAGTTGAGTGTCACGCTGTTTACAATCACTGCTGAGAAGGCTTTGGGCCCGGGACACGTCTTTCTGGGTTAGTAGGGAGTCATTTCCAAAGCCAGGCCTCTATAAGCAATGTGGACAATAGTTAAGCTCAAATATCAATCGTCTTGCAAAAATTACTGGTTAAATACACATACTTATTGACTTATCCAGATAAAAAGGGAGTGACTTTGTTACAGATGCTATGACACGAGGAGTACATATTTTTAAAAATTTTCTTAAAATTTTTAAAATAATTTGTTGATCTGAATTCCTTATATGTACAGGTGCTCTGTCTTCAGGACATCACCATACCTAAAGAATGCCTGCCTACTTTATGTTCCCAAGTTTGTGTAATTCCCAACATATGTCTAAAATTTTTCACTGTGGAAATATTTTAAAAATCAAAGCATTCTTTCAAAATTTCAAATCAAAAATATCCATAAAAAGTATTTTTTCCACTTGAATTTCTAGTTGAAGAAAGTAAAATTAAATGAAATTTTCCTATAAAAATCAAGGCTTTTCCATTTTATAATAAGCTAAGACACTGTACTCTTTCTTCCCACAGCATAGAAAAATCAAAATATTTAACTGAAAGTTTTCTTACCTGAAAATATTATCAAATACTAAGTATAATCGTTCATGCCTTAGTTAACATCTTTTTGGAATGATTTAAATTTCCAAGATGTTCATGAAAAATTCTAGAATTAGAGTAGTGTTATTAATATGAGGACAACGTAAAATTTACTTAATTGCGAAAAATAGGGGCGCCTGGGTGGCTCAGTCAAACGTCCGACTGTTGGTTTCAGTTCAGGTCATGATCTCACGGTTCCTAGGTTGGAGCCCCACATTGGGGTCTGCACTGACAGTGTGGAACCTGCTTAGGATTCTCTCTCTCAAATCTCTCTGCCCTCCCCCTCCCAAAATAAATACACTTAAAATAATAATTGAGATAAACTGCTTTAAACTGTTCTTTTATAGAACCTATTGTCATCAGAGTTCAGCTTACTTTTTGACACTCAAATCAACCTGAAGCTTCCACGTCTGCTCCCTTAAGTTTCAGGAAGACAGATGTAGGCATATCTGCTCCCTATTGTCAATAATAATGAAAATAAAACTATTTTTTTTCCTCTTTCTCTCAATTTTGGAATATTATACATAAATTCAACCCATGATCCCAATCTTCTGTCTCATTTGTTCCCTTTCCCATTTTTGAGAACTGGCAAAATTTTTCTAGTAATTGAGGTCACTCAAAACAAATCACAAATTTGACAGTTTTATAATTCTGGGGAAAAAAGAAACATGTATCTCTTTTCCTTAACTGCTTAAGACTAGCTCAATAAGTTAAGTTGATGTGGCATATATTATTCCCAATATGTGTCTATAACAAGTAGAAATGGCTTAATTTATTGTTTTAAGAAATGTTTATTAACTTATTATACAAAAATTAATGCACAACCAGGGCACAAGCTGGCAAACTGCATGTCAATGAGCAGACCATCAGATATAATGATCCAGAGAGGAATCATGCATGATGTTGACTTTAACATTTTAGATCTTATATACTGCCATATTCCTAATACAAGGCTCTCCCCAGAGCAGGTACTCAATATGTGAATTGGTTCAAGTAAATGAATAAGTGATTATCCAGATATTTCATAGAGAGTAAGCTACTTGACATGAACTTGTAAATTAGTGTTATTTTTCTAGAGCCAAATATAAGGTACTTTAAAAAGTCTACGTAAGCACTAAAGTATAGTGTTAGTTTTATTCTGCAGTTTATTTTCCTACACGTTCTCATCTCCTATCAATTCTGTGAAGTTTTACTTATTTATTTATTTATTTATTTATTTATTTATTTATTTATATTTTGAGTGCACCAGCTAGAGAGAGGGGCAGAGGGAGGGGGAGAGAGAGAGAGAGAGAGAGAGAGAGAGAGAGAGAGAGAGAGAGAATCTTAACAGGTTCCATGCTCAGTTTGGAGCTTGACATGGGGCTCGATTCCACAACCCTGGGATCATGACCTGAGTCAAAATCAAGAATCTGTCACTCAACCCACTAAGCTACCCAGGTGTCCCTCTGTGAAGTATTTTAAGTTAGAAAAAACACTAAAAATTTAATTTGGAGGATGTTAAATCTTTATTGCTAAATATCTATACTATCTTTGTAAAATCATGATAGCTTTAAGGGTCCTAGTTTCCTCACCTGTAAATTGATGGCTTTTAGGTGGATTTCTAATACTTTATCTATATTTTGGGAACTGCAGACATATAGTAGAAAAACCAGTTGACTAGAATCAGAGAAATTACTTTAAATATCAACGAGCTTATGGAAACTCTTTATAAATATCAGTAAATAAGAAAGAGCTTTCAGAAATTTACATATAATAAACAAACACAAAATAATTCTAAAAGCATTGGTAGGCAATAAACAGCAAGAATGTTTCCCAGAAAAAAGAAGAGAAAGGCAAACCAAGAAACAGACTCAGCTATAGAGAACAAACTGATAGTTACCAGAGGGCAGGTGGACAGGTGGGGCACGTAAAATAGGGGATGGGGATTAAGGAGTGAACTTGTGATGAGCACCAAGCATTGTATGGAAGTGTTGGATCCCTATATTGTACACCTGAAACTAATATTACACTGCATGTTAACTAACTGGAATTTAAACAAAAACTTTTAAAAAAAGAATGTTTCCAAGAAAGTTGGGAGGAAAATGACAAATAGTTAGAAAATAGGGAAGAAAAGATAAGAGATTCAATGAATCAATCTAAAAGGTCCACTGCCTAAGAGCGATTCCAAACAAAGGGCAGCGGACAATACAGTGACTGGTGTTCTCAAAAAATAATTTAAGAAAATTTCCCATAATGAAGATATATGATTCTCCCATTTGCAAGGCCCCTCAAGTACCCAGCATAATCAAGAAAAGCAAATAAACAATAAGCAAAAATGGACAAGCCACCACCACAAAGCACATCAGAGTAAAACTTCCTTATTTTTGACATTTTAAAAGTTCTATTGTGAGGTGCTTTCTGAGACAAGGCTTCTGTTAACAAGGAGATAAACCCAAAAAAGAGGAAGAAATGAGATCTAGAAATAAGAGATCCAACAAAAACAAGTGAAGGAAAAAATCCCAGGGCTAGAGAGAAACCAGTCATTTTGAGACGAAAACGTGGAGTATTTTATGAGGCAGATGCCTGGAAAAACCTCAGATTAGTGGAGTATTAGATAGGATTAAGCCTATAGGAAGTTTAAAAATGCAATTATTAACTGCAGAAAATAAACAATCTCATATAAAGAAAGAAATGCAATTATAGTATTTTACTTGGCTCTGCAGTAGATTCATCTGGGGAAAATTTGCTTCATAATACCAATGTAAACTGTTAATTTGACAAAGAATGCGATGGCAAAAGAATGAGTAAAAGAAAATACCTAATATTGACAAATCAAGAATCATTTGTGGATACATATTATTTAAAAATAGAAAGGAAACTATCAGAAGATACATCCAAAAGAGTAAAAGAGGTTAAGAGTAAGCGAGTTCAAGGATAGGAAGGGAAAATGGGACTCTCTTGGTTTTGTTTAAAGCTTTTGTCCTATTTGATTTTTTAAAAATGATGTGCACCAGTCAGTGTGATGATAAAGAACCTATGATAGGGGCGCCTGGGTGGCGCAGTCGGTTAAGCGTCCGACTTCAGCCAGGTCACGATCTCGCGGTCCATGAGTTCGAGCCCCGCGTCAGGCTCTGGGCTGATGGCTCGGAGCCTGGAGCCTGTTTCCGATTCTGTGTCTCCCTCTCTCTCTGCCCCTCCCCCGTTCATGCTCTGTCTCTCTCTGTCCCAAAAATAAATAAAAAACGTTGAAAAAAAAAAAAAGAACCTATGATAAAAATTGGCAGGGCCCTAAAATGTTGGTGACCAGAACTGTGCTGTTGCATAGGAGCATGGTTAAGCTATTCAATTTCTAACCACACGCTCAAATGAAGCTTGTAGCCACCACCTCAACGGCCTCTGCAATGTTGGAAAAAAGTATGGTTAATGAGGGACTATTTCTATTCTAGAATGCTGAGGCAGACAGTAGGCACTGTTGCTTTTAACAATAGCGCCTTCCTGAGAAAGTGGCAATGAGCATTAGTGTTGAGAAAATTGCACTGCATACATGGAATGATAATAAATGCTGGTTATTAGCATCAATGCATATATTTTTAAAAATGCACATGCCAAAATGGAATTTTTGTTTGATCATAATTGTGAAACTCTATAATTAAGAATGCAGAGGGACAGAAGAATCAATGTCCCCTAGCAATGAACAGTTACTTGTCCAAATTCTAAAACGTGAGGCAAAATATGTTTTGGGGTTGCTATTTGAGTGCATGTGGGCAAACACACTAATGCGTCCAAGATATATTTTTTTCCAATAAGACAGAATATATCTTGTTTCCTTTTAAACAGAATTATAACCAAACTTTACTCGGAATGGGTAGAAGTGGGTAGAAGGGTAGAAGATTCTACTATGTCCATTTGAAATTACTCTGGAGTTTCTAACTTTCCAAGGCTAGATTTTTTACTTAAATTGGTACTGACATAATGCTGATAATTGTTCAGTTTTAGGATTTTAAATTTGTGGTAAAGTTTTCTTCCATTATACTACTATAAATATAGGAGTCTAATCCTTAAAACACCTATAGAGATGGGGGAGATTGTTTTATTTTTAAAATAAAACGTGAAAATGGGGACAAACAATATATTGCAGACATTACAAATAAAGTTTATAGACTTTTTTTGGTTCTCAGAAAAACAAATACAATTCATACATTTTCTAACAAATAATTAGCACTTTCTAAAAAGGTTATGGATGCTGGTAGGAAGTCAGTAGCTCCCGCTTTATTCCCTAACTTGTTATGTATCAGTAGACTGCTCTTCAAATTTTTTGTCACTAAGAAAAACTCTACATGGACTATATGTATACTTTGGACATTTAAATATTCCTAAACAGATTATTTTTTTGTGATTCACAACATATTTGTGAAACACCATATGCACTTCCAGAAGTCAAAAACAATGTACTGTTTTCAGGCATTGCTTTTAAAAAGAATCATTGATTATTTTATATTCAACCTCTTTGGAATGATGTGTGTCTGACCCCACAAAGTGCTGATTTGAAACCCCATATTACTTGTTCCTGCAACAAAGGCTATACACTGTGAACTGTTAAATGATCCCCAATATTTATGACATTCTTGGTTAAACGGGAAATGGGCTACTTGTCTAAATAATGCACAAGCCCACTTTAATAGCACCTCACTGTGCCACCTTAGAAATTGCTCTGCATTCATTGATCAGTAAAAGAGAGACTAAAATGTTTTAAATCTTAACACGGCTTTGTAATATTGTGTCTGAAAGTGGTCAGGAGAACAGGAATCGGTACGTGTTTCTCTCCTGAACTTCATATTACCATTTTTTCCCCCTGAACCTTTCAATTAAATCACTTATACCATTTAGGTAAGTATGGTATATGGTTTAAGTAGCAAGTACTATTAATAAGAGATTATCACTCACTGATTAGATCATTAATAAAAATATTCATTTATGTGTGTGATCTGAGAACCATGGATTTTAGTTTGATGGGTCAATTTGACAGTGATGGTCTCAAATGGTTTGAGCAGTAGAGAAGATACAGTGACAAATTAGCTCACAGTGGAAATTATTCTCTTTATAGTGGTCAAAAAAGAGAATTGAGGGGAGTGTGAGTATGAATTTTAGTGAACTGGTGATTTCCCTTTGGGACTGTTTCATGCTCCCCCAAAAATGTTTTCCACAATTGTACAGATTCCTCTGGGAAGCTTTTCTTCTTTATACCCATGAATGTTAGGGGAAGAGAGAGAAGTCTCACTTGTCAGCTCAACAGAGTGAAACAACATGTACCAAAAAGTAAACATCTTGCATATACAATTTTCACAGTCATTTTGTGATGCTGTGCAAAGTGTATAGACCCCTCAAATAATACCTGATGTATTTACTTGTTAACTCTCATAAAAATGTATCCTGCAGCTAAGTCATATCAGTGACTTATTTGACAACTGCATGGTATATTCTCTAAATTGCTCAATATTTATATTTTATTTCTGACAATGTTTTTGCTGCTATATTCAGAGTTACTAAACTCCAGGTATACTAGAGGTAAGTTACATTAAGTATGTAAAAAAGTTCCTGAGCAGATAGACCTTCTCACTTCCTTCTGAACTGAGTTTCCCCTAATATAAAGATTCTATCAACTCAATTTTATGTGATTAAAGGGAGTCACACACACAAACACACTCACACATACCCACATACACCCACACACACCCACACAAATGCACATAAAATAAATCTCTTGGTAGTTTCAGGTAACACTCTGCACAATTGTTTCAGTCTCAGAGCTAAACTGAGATCTTTATAATTGTTATCAAGCAGACAAAAAGCATTATTTTCTATTTAATTTTTCTTATCGCTTCCAATAGAGGTTTTAATGAGCAAAGAAATGGTCAATATGCAAGTGAAAGAGACAAACAGCATGTTTAATTCATATAGTAGAAAGAAAGGTTCCTGAATAATCAAGAATTTAGTGAGACAAAATATACAGAATGAACTTCCTTTGATACCAGAGTTCATAAAGAGTTAGAGTCTCAGGAACAAAATTATTCCAAAGATTGTTTTGCAGTCACATCACATTAAACGTGCTGCTTTAATTAGTTCCCTTGTAGAATACAAAGATAATTTTATGAGTTTATTATCTCATCTTAATTCATCTGATATGTTTAATAGCAGAAATCTGGTTACTGATTAACGTAAGGAGGAAAAATAAATAGATATAACAAAAATTTAAATGTTATTATTTATTCTTAAATGCATTGTTATTCAAGTTCTCTTAATTCAACACTGCAACGTGATTTATGCATTGGAGATATATAATTTTCAGGAAATCCATAAAAGACAAAGAGCAAACCCTATTAGTGTATCTAAACAATGCAGTTGTTTAGACTGGGTGAGCACCAGGGAATAGAACTACGATGCACTGGCAAATGAGAATACCCACGAGAAAGAACACTGTCTCTGATTCCTCATTTCACTCGCATGAACTTCCTTTTATGGTATTAAGAAGTGACATTTACAACCCTTGTTCTAGCTAAGTTTCTGAGAAAGTATCATACCAGCTTCTTCACCATCTTACCACCAATGGGCTTTGATTTGTCTGTCCTTTCATCTCAGTTCTTCGGTGAAAGATAAGAGAAAATCAGAATGAGTTATCTATAAGGCTAAAATAAATATAATAAATATTAAATTGTTTGTAAAGATTTTATTAATTTTAGTACTTATTCCAAATGTTTAAATCCTACAATTGTGTAAATGAGAGATTACTAGAGAAAATTATTTCTATGAAAATAGGGAGGCTGCTTCTCAAGGAAAGTACCAGTGTATTATTTTATACGATGTGAAAATGCCTATTGGATTAGTCTATTATTTTATACAATGTGAAAAATGTCTCTTGGATTGGTCTCTAACACAATCATCCGTAAGACTGTAATGATAAGAAGAGTTCTTCATTATCTTTAACTCCAAATACGTCAACATGCGTGTGTGCGCGTGCATGCGCGCGCGCGCGCGCGCACATACACACACACACACACACACACACACACACACACACACACACACACACACCTCTATCCATAGCCCACAACCTAGCAGTCTATGGAGAACTGTGCTAATAAGAACTAATGAAAAGACCATAATAAATAGCTGCTAGTACAACGAGCCCACTATGACATCATTATCTGATTTAATGGGCTATATGTGATGTATTTTATTCTTTGCCTTTATCTAAAGTTTTAGTCAAATTGTCTCAGATGTGTAACTTACATGATTATATTTAGAGCTATACTTACAAATTCTTCAAGAAACATTTATGTATTTCCAAGGCGGTCTCTCTTAGCCATTCATAATATGAATTATTTCCAACGCATTCGATTAGTTAATTTTTACTTTAATAACGGTGTGCACATGCATCTACTTAACAAGTGGCTCATAGATAAGGTAACAATGAGTCCATGCAAAGACAATCCTCAGTATAAGTTGGTATTTATGACTGCATTACACTTGTTAGGAGTTTGCTTTCTGTTATTTATAAGACTACAAAACAAACAAACAATTACAGACGATTTTGAAGTGCAATTACTTGCAGAGAGTCTTATTTCTTTGATAGCAATGTAGTCAAATATTACATCTTTAAGATAATATTATATTATCTGCCTGAACAAATTAGCAATATCAAAGTTTCCGGCTGCTAAGTATTCTCTCTCTCTTTTTTTTAAATTAAAAATCGACAACACAAATGCATGCAGTTTTGAAGTTAAATTGCTTTTCCCCAAAGTATTTACTTTAGCAATATGACCTCCCAGCTGAAGAATGAAGTCTGGAAAACGAGGACAAGAAGTTGTAGCAGTTGTTAGCAGGAAGCAGGGATGGGTAGATAATTTTACACAGGTGGTTGATGATTGATGGAGGTGGAGGCATTTTTAGGAGGCATGGACGGTGAGGATTTGGGAAGAAACACTCTACCTGTGTAGCCCAGCGAATTGTCATCATTATCAGAGGTGGGGATGGGCGTCCCGTTGTCGTTCCCCCTCTCTAGGTCTTCAGGGTCTGTCGGAAACAACACCAGAGCTGCTGATGGGGTCACAGTAGTAACAGTAGTTGCCATTTCGATCACAGCATGTCCAGACACAAGTAAATCCACATGTGACAGAAAAACACACAGGGACAACACACAGCACACTTCCTCCCTGCCCCTCCTGCAGCACACTGAGCCGCACGGAGGTCTCAGCATCATGGCTTACGGTTTCTACTGCTTCTCCTTAATTTCCCTAATTCTCTTCTCTGCCTGCACCTTTGCTGCACTTCAAAGCTGGCGGAGGGCTCTGACTGCCCTCTGTGAGGCCGCCAGCACGGACTGAGGGAGCATATGGAGGAGGGAGAGGGCAGGGTGGCTGAATGCTAGCATTGCTAATTTTCCACCTTATTGTTAATCAAAGCTATTGACTGTGATCACTCCCCATCATCGCTTCATCTCCTGCCAATTACAGACTCAAGGGACTGTACCTCATATGGGTGGGGGGGGGCAGGGTGTGGGGAAAAATAGGGTCTTGTCAAATAAGAGGGTGGATTATAAAAATGTCATACTTTTCCTAAGCAACAGCAAAGAAAGCAGTGCAACATCACATCCTTCGGAAGGCAACACTTTATCATCTTAAAGGACGGAGATGAATTTACTGAAACAAATGCATAAGTAAAACAACACTTAACTTTGGACGTTTGGGGCTGGATATTTTAAAACATTCCAAATTGCTCGAGATTCTGTATTACAGTCATCCAGATAAGTATTTTCATTCATCTATTCTGATTTTTCTTGAATGAAAGAAACGCTTTTTATGCTTTTCACACTGCACGTTCATTTTCCAATGTAGAATTTTAGAAACGAGGCCAAGCAAAATGACACTAAAGTTCTAATATCCAGAAGCTGAGTTGCATTATAAATACACACGGAAGCCCAACGACACCACGACTAATTTCACTTGTGCTCAGTCACTGTACATATCATATCTTTGTGTGTTAGATAAATATGAGCAGAATATCTAGCTTCATTGCTGATAAGCGGACACAGACACAATAAAAGCTAAGTGTGTACCTCCTAAGTGGAATACCGTCGCGTCATAGGTCATTCATGTTGAGGTGTTCTGCAGGCTTTTCATCACCTTAAATATCGTCTACACAGAATTCCTTGGTCTGAGCAGTGAAGGAGCACAGCTGTTTACTTGAGGAAGAAAGTATGTCACTTATGAACGAGGCAGCGAGTATGTGCAGGTAATGCCTCTCCAGAAACATCACAGGGGTTATTAATTCTGTGTCCCTGCTAGTTTTTTCAGCGAGCTTGATACATTTTGTCCTACACACAATTATTCAGGGAGGATTAAGAATTTTTTAAAAGAGGATATGAAATCTAACGTGGGTCACTTTGTGACTTTTTGCATGTAGTATATCTATCCACTCTGTCTCCCCGTCTCCCTTCCTCTCCAGCTCATGGGTCATATAATTAACCTGATGTGGCTAACACGAAGGAAAAAAAAAGGTGTGGATATCTGCAGACTAAAGAAAAAAATGCTGGTTATTGCTCTATTTATCCTTGCCTTTCCAGCAATAGCTGTTGTCCTATTTATCCTTAAAGTCAACTCAGGAAGTGGTATAGCAGGAAAAGGGTCTCGTTTCCACGCCTCCAGCCTGTAACCTATTTGTATGCATTAGTTGTTTAGGGCAGAGATTTAAGTCACATCAATAAAAGAGAATGGGAAACAGGTTGTGTGTGTGTGTGTGTGTGTGTGTGTGTGTGTGTGTGTGTATTTTGTGTCAGTGTTAGCACAATGTTCTGCCATGAACGAAGTAACCTTACTCAAGCAAACTAACCAAATAAAAGAGGTTGATACAGGAAGATAGATAGAAGGTTCTGGTTCAAATGTATTAAAAGACTTTTAAGGACACCTTCCCTGCTTACCCACAATATTGTTTTAAAAGATATGAAGTGTTTAGGGTCACCTTAATTTTACAGACTGATTATTTTTAGTTGCAAACACAGTTTTTCAAAGAAAGAGCTACTTTTAATTTATGATGGAAGAGTTTATTAAATGTAGATACACACATTTGTAATCTCTCTGTTAAAAATAAGATAAAAATCTATCCAAATCCACAGCATGAACTCAGTTTGAATATACAGTATCATAAGACTTTTGCACCTTTGTTACTGAATGTTCCCTGAAACTGAGGACATGTGTTCAAAAGCAGTAGGGTAGGGATGAGGAAAGGAAGTTCACTGTCCTTTGAAACCAGATACATAGATCTGTTTAAAGTAGGATTTTTCACCAATGTCTAATTTATCCTGAGTGTTTTTAAAATTTGCTTTCCTGTCCCCACCCATCACCCTTCTGACCCCTGCTTAGGCTCAGGAAAGAACAGACTTCGCATTAATCAATGAATCTAACCATATCTATAAAACACATTCTATCTAACCAGTACTGCCTTTAATTAAAAATATGCTACACCTATAGAACAAAAGATGCCATTTTTACTAACTGCTCTCAATTTTTCTTCCTACTCCTTCCTGTCAAAAGATAATTGTAACAGGAAATAGTCACTTGACTCACTGCACATGAGCTTTAGGACTAATTTAAAGAGAGCCCAAAAAGTATTTATTTAAATGTTTTGTTGAATAGTATTGATTATGTGAGCCACGGTAAAGAATACAAGGAGGCAATAGATTATTTAGTGCTTACAATGTCTGAAGAAGTCTTTCTTGTGCCCCAAGTCTGAATTTAGGACCATCCAGATTTGAATTGATGTAGGCGTGGCTGCAACTGATGAAAGCCACCGTAACATCTAGAAATGCACTGTCACTAAGGGTGCCGGGTTCTATGTGCCTGACACCCCCATTAGACTGAATTCCCCAGGGTCAGGTAATCTGTCTGCGTCACATTGGTACACCCACCACCTTACACTGGGCCTGCAATATTCTATGGGCTTAAACAGTTTTTTTTTTCCTTTAAGATAATAAATGAATTAATGAACAGATGGTAACCAAGAATGCAAATCTCACTTAAGTAATAGACTCTCAATCTGAAACAACTTGAAAATATAAAAGACTTGTTATAAATTAACTCAAATGCTAATGTATTCCCTGTATATCCAGTATCTGTAAAGGCATATAAAACATCTTTGCAATATAAAAGGAAGTCTTAAATCATAAAATCGTAGACAGTCATGGTTGGAAGTATGTCAGATGGACCTTTACTAGATGTTCCATCAATATTCAGATTCTTCTGAATTTAGTGGTCATTTGGCCTTTAGTGCTTTTAAGGCAAGCAATTCCAATTTCACAATTAAGTGCTTTGTTTTATGTTCATTTTTTTTTTAAAAAAAGATGTTTTCTAGATTCTAATTCTAGTAGTAACCTGGTGGGCTCAAAAGAACTAATATTTCATCTATGAAAGCCTGTTTCCTTCCCAGCCCTCCTTAAATGCTTGTGTTTCATAGGGCTCCAGATTCACCCTTTTGTTCTTCAACATGCTTCATTGAGGCTTATGACTAAAACTGTTTATTCTTTCTTTTTCTTTTTAATAAGATGATGTAACTTCCACATTTCTTAATTGGATGCCTAAATGACCAAATCTCATGTCTACTGCTTATTTGACTTTATGAGGATTCCAAGAAACCTCACACCTTCTCTCACTAAACCCTGAACGCATCCTCTTTTCCTTCCGCCTACTCCTTTCCTATATTTCCTATCTACATGAAGGAAGTCATCACTGTATTATATTCTTAATATTTTACAATTCAATGGGATGTTAGTATCTGGGGTTAAAACTGAACTCAGGGGTGCTTGGGTGGCTCAGTCAGTTAAGTGTCCAAATCTTGATTTCGGCTCAGGTCATGGTGTCATGGTCAAGGGATTGAGCCAAAGGTGGAGTGTGGAGCCTGCTTGGGATTCTCTTTCTCGTCCTCTGCCCTTCTGTCTCTTCCCTTCCCCCTCTCAAGTGCTTTCTTGCTTGCTGTCTTTCTCTCTCTCTCAAAATAAGTAATAAAAAAAAACATTTAAAAATAAAAAGCAAAAACACTGAACTCTTAGTCCACAGGCCTATTGTTGTGAATTTTTCTACGTGATTTATTTTTATTTTTTAAATCCTTTTTGGAGGTAGTTCTATGCCAACTTAAACCTATAATATGTAAAATTTTATATAGAATTATGCATAACCATATAATATACATATTATTTATATAGGACATATAATGTATGAGTGGGCCATCTTGTAATGGTCTTTTGCAGCTTTAATAAAAGTGACAACAATGACAAAAAGGAATAAGGATATATAACTTCCTTTACGAGGGAAATTATGTCTTTTGGGAAACTTTATCCTTAAATACAACAATTTATTAAAGGTGATAGAACTTTGTTTAATGGTAAATTACTTGCAAATTTGAAATTTGTTAATCTGTATAATACTGCTTTTATTGAGATTTCCCCAACCCCTATATCAAATTATAATGGAAACTCAATTGGAAAAAACATTGTATTGCAACCTCTGATAAAATCATTCATATAATCACCATCAATAAGCACTAAATCTATCAGGTGAAAAATGCTAGGAGACAGCATATTTCACAGTGTCAAAGTGTCACCCCAGAGATTATTTGCTAACTGCAGACGAGAAAATAAACTTTTATAATGGTTATATCTGGCAGTCACCACTTGAACTCAGTAATCAAAGTTAGTATCACCAATGCTGAGTAAATAAGAATGGGAAGCTAATTGTGTGATAGAATATACAGCACCACCTATGAAGCATCCACACTAACAATACTTGCCCTGAACTTAATCAAGACTTAAGACCCAACTTAAATCTACAGAAGAAGAAAATATATGTCCCTTAGCATGCACGTATAGGATAATTGATGGATGAATTATTTTGAACTTACTTTCAAATGGCTCAGAAAACATATATCTACAGGAATAAAGCAAATATGATATAATATTAACAGTTGTTCGTTCTGTTATGAAAAACATTCAAAAAAGTTTAGAGGATGGTAATTGAAGACTGAGTGGTATAAAGCTTTCGCTACAGTGTGCGGCAGCAGAAATTCATGCAATGATGCTTCACTTTCATTGGCGATATAATTAAAATGGCATCGATACTCATATTTGTACTACCATTCAACCCACATTTCTCTAAATTGTTCATCATGCTATGATAGCCAGTATTACATTGTGGAAATGTAGAGGTCTGAGAGAAAACTCTGCTGTTTAAATTCAATTTCATTTATTTATTTTTAATTTTTAAATTGGGTTTGAAATTCACCATCGAAAGAGTAGAGTTTTAATCTTTATCATTTCTTTGTCATATTAAGCTATGTAAAATATTATGTTAAAAATAATAGCGTCTTCCTTCTGCCCTACTGTAAAGTGTCAAGCTGGTTTCTTTATAGATTTGCATTATCACTGTGCAGGGTTTTGGCATTAATTGACATTTTGAAGATGACCATTAATAAAAGATTAGGGAAAAGCAAATGAATATAAACTACTATCAATATGAGAATTGTGTTCTACAAATTGGATCAATTCTCATTGATTCTTTCCTACTAATCAAGAGGAATGCAGGCAATGGGTACTTTAAATGGAGTACTGAAAACATTTAATTAGAAACCCAGGCAATGAATTGCAGAATTAAGTACAAAAATTATGTTTGTGAAGCTTTGTATTTGTGTCAAAATTTTACAAGATCCAATTAAAGTTAAAACTCAAACTTATGCTTTAATCGTATATATATATACAATATTATTTGCCCCATTCTTTTGAACTGGAAATAAGGGGAGAAATAGCAGTTATGTCAACAGAGATGGGGAGGAAAAAGAAATCAGTATGCTCTTGTAGGTAGTACCTACTACTCAAAAGAATTCAGAGAACAAAGTAAATAAAAAATTCATTTACAATGAGGACTGAATGACTTTTTCAGAAAGATATATGCTATAGAACATTAAATATAATATTATCAAGATCTAAAATTGTGCTACAAAATGATGAATAAAACACCTATTTCTTGTAAGTAGCAATATGGTAACAGAAACCAATGTGTTACAACTATTTCCAGTTTTGCTATTATAAGGAAAAATCAAGATTGCTTCCTTGAAATGAAATGAAATGAAATGAAATGAAATGAAATGAAAAAGTAGATTTCATACAGTGATCTCAACATATTTGTTAATGCTGTTTCCCATTTTCTAGTTTAGGTGATTAGAAAACTGAATGAATCCTATATTAATAAAGAGAAGTAATAAATAAAATAAAAGTAAATATAAATAAAAGTAAAAAATAAATAAAAGTAAAAATAAAGAAAAACTGTACCGATTATAATAATGATAATGAATATTTACATAATGCTTTAGTTTTTTAAAATATAAACTATATTCTTTTTATGCACATCTATTTTCTCATGCAGTTCTTATGGTTCTATCATGATCACAGTTACCATCATTATCTGCATCATCAACATTCCCATTTTAGAGATGCTGAAACGGAAGCTCAGAGAAATTATTTTGCCTCTGTCATGCGACTAATAAAGAGTGGATTTGGAATTTGATTCCAAATGATTTCTGACTCCAAAACACCTCCTCTTTTCACTGTGTCCATGGCCTCTCCTTACTCATCAATCCAATTCTAGGAACTGGATGGAATTTTAATATTATATAAGCAATGGTACACCAGACTAGCGATTCCTTTGCAATTGCTGAACAATAAGATTGGATAATTTCACAAATGTATTCCTGAGCTCTGTTAAGCATAGTACCCATGGATTCTTCACTGTCTCCTTTTACAAACAATATAAAACATATACTCTAGTTAATAACATAGCCAGATGTATTTAAGCTAGAAATACACAATAAAATATTATTAAAATAGGGATTCATTATTAAATAAAGCTTTTCCCAGATAATTTTAAAAATGTAGACTTGGGGATTGAACTACTGATTAAATAAAATTAAGATAAATTCAGATCTTTTGGAAAATTACTTTTTAAAAGTTATTCTTCAACAATAAAGATTTTCCTTTTGGTATAAGCTTAAGGAAACTTAGAACTGGAGTATGTCTTACTCATCTTCATATGCCCAATCCCAGCACAGTGCTAAGCACAGAGTAGCTAGCTAATCAACACATATTTGTTAAATGACTGAATGAAACGTTGAGGCATATTTTTGCTGGAGTCAAGAGTTTAAAAAGGAGGTAACTTTTCTCCATCAATGAATATCAATTATTTCCTTATTTGGGACTTTATTACAAACTTATCTATCTAAAATTATAATCATTGTCATTAGACATGTTAGGTACATATCTATCTAAAATTATAATCTAATTCAAAACGACATTATGGCAAGTTATTACTGCTGATAAAATACTGTTTCTCCCTCCATCAGTCCCCAAGTAAATATACTGAAGGAAATAAAATCTTGCTTAACTTAAATCAGGTGAGGGATTTACTAGTGAAATTTTTCTTTCTTGTATGTTAAAAAGAGATGATTCATAAATATCCCCCCCCCATGATAAACTGGATATAAAGGAAAGTGTATTAAATAGTGATAAGCTGTAAAACCAAAAGAAGACATACTACAAAAAAACAAGAATGGTATTTAAATATTGCCAGGTAGGTAAACTGTATTTTAGTTCTATGACTTCTCTCTGATTTGAGTATTTCAAATATAGATATACAGATATAAGTATAGGTATCTCTTGATTTGAAAGAATGAAATGCATTTTTCTGCAAGGCTGCTCTTAAAACTGAAGTAATGCAACACAAATTTGGAATTAAGATTTGCCAATACTACATCCTATGTTTGAATTTGCAAAAAAAAAATGTTGTAATTGTGAAAAAAAGGAAAAATAGCTACATGGAAATTAACAAGTATGATTTTGTTTGAGCTAATATGGGGTACATCCAGTTATACCAGGCTGATAAAATCTGATTAAATAATAGAGACCTAAACAAAAACATTAAAAAACAAAGAAATAGATATATATTATATTAACATATATATGTATGTATATATATTAACATAAAATATACTACTGAATGAATGTTAGGAAGGTAAACGCATTAATGGATAAGCCTGTAACTCAGAAGAATGCAAATGTCATAGAAGAAGCTTTTAACTCATTTAAATTCAACTTAATTTGACAAAACAAGATAAAGTGTCTTCTGCATGGAAATCATTCTATTGATGGAGAAATGCTCATAAGTTTAAAACCTTTTGTTTCCAGATCTCTTCTAGTAGAAACACTGACAAAGTAGAGCTCTTAAAATAATTGGGAAAATTATGCTTCATCATGACAGCATGTTTTTTTAATTTGATGCCTGCATGTTTGGTTTAAGAAAGTCAAAGTTTTTCATGGAAATAATAAGTGACTATTATTCCTTTATATATAAAGTGACTATTCCTTTATATAATTAGCAACTAAGCCAATTGTCCAGTCGAATTCTGCATTTATTCAGAATGCTCAGATCAAACCTTCAATAACAGCCGATGTGACAGATACCTTGGTGGGATGGAATTTAATCTGCAGAGATTTGCTCCCTTGAACTTTATCTGTGAGAGTTAATTTCCGGTCCATTTTACTAGTATTTCTGGCTCTCTCCGTCTGCTGACTTTTGTGTTATTGTCTCCACCCACTTTGCCCTGGTATTCAACCGCTTTTCTTTCATTGTGCTTAGCATCTGTTACTGTTCCACTCCCTTCCAGTCAAAGCATACGGTAACTTCAACACAGGCTAATTAAATGGCGCTTGAAGTTAGTTAACAGGTGGTGCCCCCGGCTGCCCTAATTGTATGAACAGATACATCTCACATTTTAAAGGACAGAAATAGCACAATAGTAATAACCGAATTAATGGAGTACTTCTTCCATAGCTCTAAACTGATGTTGGGGGATCAAAAAGAAACAGGATCATTCTTCCATAGAGGGAGAAATCTGGTTTGGGGTTATGATGATCCCATTTGAGATTCTGAATAAAACCTCAGGCCTCCTAATCCTTTAACCAGTGCTATTTTTCTCATCACAGAATGTATGTATTTATTACCATGTCCTCCCAGGTACGTTAATAAAGCATGTTTCCAGTCACTACTGCTAGTTAACATATTAAATGATATTCAAGTAAGATCCACATGATTTGTTAAATTCGAATTATCAAATAACCTACTTAGCATTTTGTAATTACTACAACTAAGGGTGTATTATTTATTTACATATTTAATATAGCATAATGTTTAAAAGCCAGTAGCTAACTCTGTGACTTTAGACAAGTTATTTTATTTATCTTTTTTTATCGTTTGTCTCCATTTCTTCATCTACAAAATGTGGAATAATAGTATCTATTTCACAAGAGTATAATGAAGTTTCAATAAGCAAATATTTGTGTTTTTTTTATTTTTTAATATATGAAATTTACTGTCAAATTGGTTTCCATACAACACCCAGTGCTCTTCCCAAAAGGTGCCCTCCTCAATACCCATCACCCACCCTACCCTCCCTCCCACCCCCCATCAACCCTCAGTTTGTTCTCAGTTTTTAACAGTCTCAATAAGCAAATATTTGTAAAGACCTCAGTACAGTCCCAGGAGACTAATAAGCCAGTAAATGTTGGCTAATATTATAATTAATCCAAATTAGAAAGCAACTTTAAAAAGATCATTTAATAATTCTTAATGAAAAAAGTTCTATGCATTTGCCTCTTGAAAAGGAGAAAAAACACATTCTCTTTCTGTTTTATACCCCAATTTGGAGTTTATATAAGAGAGGGTGAAGAAGGTATCAAATACAAGAGCGAAAGGGATTTTGAAAACTTCATTTCTGTCTAGCCAAGTTACATTATGTCTTTCCATTGCAATTCTTCAGAACCCAATTGAGCAGAATTCCCCACTAAATCATTCTGTAAGTATTTCCACGCAGGCAATTTTATCCTCATGGCAAACTCCTTGAACTGCAGACTTTAGTTTTCCTAATTGTCTGGTTTGTGCGGACAAGGATGGATTTACTCAATTTTATTTCTTGAAAAAAAAAACAAAACCACAACACCTGATATTGAAATTACAGATTTCTTCACTCTTGGTGTAAAGCCCGCCCTCCCCTGCCCCACCTCCCCTTCATGTGCAATGCCGGTTCGACCTCTGCCTTTCTTTTGCTGTTTCCAGTAGAGGGGCAGAAACTACCCCGGGCCCTGGAGAAAGGTGGGGAAGTCTGAGGCCTCTGCAAATTGGGTCCGAGTCACGTGGTCACCGCCAGTTCCTCCCCACCCCGCCTCCCTCGCAAGTGTCCCGCAAGTCCTGGCTGCCATCGTCTGCAACCATTACGGACATCTCTAAGGCGGCATTCACTCCACTGCTAAAGAGACAAATTTCCTCTATAGTCTCTTCATTGTCTGCTTTTTCTAACCACAGTCACGGTTTCGCGCTCTTCATTCTAATTGTGCTTTTGATTATTAGGGTCATTTTATGCCTTCAGCTTTCTCAAAGGTCACAGGGATTAGCTGTGTCCAATCGCGGACTGGGGAGAATGTGCAGGCTTACCCCCCATTCATCCGCCTCCATTGATTTCCCCTCAGTGTGAGAGTGGCCACAGTGGTTTTCTTTCTTTTTTTTTCTTTTTCTTTTTCTCTTTCTTTCTTTCTTTCTTTCTTCTTTCTTTCTCTTCTATCTTTCTTTCTCTTCTTTCTTTCTTTCTTTTTCTTTTATTTATTTTTATTTTTTTATTCCTAGTTGATATTTTCCTTGCGTCCCTCCCCCACTTCCTCCTTAGAGGAAGGCTGTTTGTAGCCCTCCTTGTGCCTCAAGAGGTTTCAGTGAAGCAAATCCACGCAGAGAGCAGGGACGGTGCCAGCGTAGGGCATTGCTGAGCACGTCAGGTGGCACTTGGCCCTTCTATTGCTTCTGTTTATTTACCCCAGGGCCATTCCACATTTCCATTTTATAATGTCAAACTGCACTTTCAAACAGCATCCCTTTCCTTGCTGTCATTGAGGGCAGTCAATCACACACACATTACATCTACTCTATCGATAATTATATATACTATAATAACATATATACCGTTTTCTTTTTTCTGTTTTACTTTGCGGGCCCTGACCTTTGTGTTTTTTACGCACCAGTATTACCATATTACAGTATTTTGATTTGCATTTGTGTTTTATTAATGGGACACTCTGCCAGCTTTCATTCTTACCAGCACTTTTACAATGACATGATGTTTCACTTACGAATGTTGTTCCCAAACGAGACATTCTTATTGTAAATTAGTGTAAATTCTTGACACCTAGGACAATAAAAGTAGCTATTTTAAAGGAATGTGTGTATGTATATCCACACATATCTCATGTATTATTGAGAGTGCTCAATAATAAACAACACAAACAATCCCAAATACTTGAAAAGATATTCGGTTACTGGGGCTACTGGGTGGCTCAGTCGGTTAAGCGTCGGACTTCAATTCAGGTCATGATCTACCAGTCCTGAGTTTGAGCCCCGCATCAGGCTCTGTGCTGACAGCTCAGAGCCTGGAGCCTGCTTCAGATTCTGTGTCTCCCTCTCTCTCTCTCTGCTCCTCCCCCTTGCACTCTCTATCTGTCTGTCTCTGTCTCAAAAATAAACATTAAAAAGAATTAAGAAAGACATTAGGTTTAAAAAGAAGATATTAGGTTATTTATATAATTATTCATATTCAAGTGAAAGTGGGGAGAGTTTATTATGAAAGAATATTTTCTGGACACAAATGCTCTTGGCTCATGACAAAGTCCATTCATTACTAGTCTAAAACACAGTAGGAGGCAATCCTCAGTTCTTTTCCCATCTTGCTAGAAGTCAAGTGATTAGTGACTTTCTGATTGGTGAGATTATCTGTTTGGCTCAGAAGGAAGATATAATGAATTATGATCTTGTTTATTAAATCATATGATCTTCTAAAAGTAGAAATGCTTTCCAGAAACCATACTGCACATTCACATTCAAATCTGAAGATACTGCACCAATGAATTTCTTCCTTCTGCAGTGTTTGATAATTCAATTCATAGTACATTTGTTTGTACATGTGGAAATATGCTCGTATGTAGATTTAGTGGCCTCTGCAGTATTGCTTCATTTCACCTCTTCAAGCTTAAAACTTTCCATAAAGAGAGGAGATAGCCTCAGTGAGTAGCAAACACTCGATTTTTGTTTCCAGTGATGCAACTCGTGTGTGGGTTACTTTCGGTCCACACACCTATGGGAAATGGCTGGAAAGCTTAATATAATCACCAATACTGTTTCCGTCGGGCTTTTGTGACCATTTTTTAATAGAGGCCAGAATTTTTAAAGAAACACATTTCCCTGCAAAATGGGAAAGGGAACTGAGGTGCATAGATAGGGAATAAAAATCTGCTGAGCTTTATATATTGTCAGAATTATGGTAACTATGCATAAATACCTTAGGGAAATATTACAGAAATCATAAATAAATAGTTTAACTCTTGCTGATGGAGAAAAAGAAAAATAGAGGAAAATCTCTGTCATCTGTCATCTGCAATATTTGGCATTTGAAAATGTGTCCTAAGGCTTCAACATAAACTTTAAAACCATAATTGGGGAATCAGAAATGTCCCTAAGATTCACAATCCATATTTAACAAATGTATGGTCAACCTTACATTAGTAGTAAATTAATGTAAAGAAATCAGACATCTAAAAATATGTACATTTATTCTTAGATTTTTGAAGAGTAAGACTCACTATTAATATCAATGTTAAAATTTCATATTTGGTACATGTGTTTCAATGCTTAAATATGATTATAAAAATCACCTGGCAGTCTACCACGTGGTAACCAAAATTGCCAGTAAATAGAATTCTTCCATTGGTTATAAAATTGCTTACTTAAAATTGTGTACTTCCTATGAGAAAACAAAGTCTCTTTAATGGTACATAATTCTGGCAAAACAAGTAGGTATAAAACATCATAGTAGACGAGAAATACACAAAATGGATAATATGCCAAAGTAATCACACAATATAGGTAATTCACTGGTCATTATAAAAATGACAGCAGCCATATTGTATTTCGTAGTTTGAAAATAAAGATATTGTCAAACTTTCCATCAATCACATTTGTACTTAATTTACTATGCCATTAAGAGATATGTTATATAGTCTTCTCATGAAAATATTGTGTTCAGGAGGCTATTAAGTCACAATAAATGTCATCCTGACTCCCACTGTAAAGACTTACAGCTTTACTGCCTTTGTTGGTAGAGTATGAGAAGTTTGGAGGCTCTAATTTTATGTTCAGTAAATATTTTTAAATTAAACTTTTTATTTTGAGATAATTGCATGTTCGCATTTAGTTTTAAGAAATAATGTAGTAAGATCTATTGTATCTTTTACCTAGTTACTCCCAGTGATAATGTCTTGCTAAATTGTAGGGCGATGGTCACAAACTGGATATTGACAATGATACTGACAAGATACAAAGCATCTCTATCACTATAAGGTCCTTCATGTGGATTTCTTCTAACAATACCCACCTTTCTCTCTCCCACCCCATCCTTATCCTTTGGCAACCACTAATCTGTTCTCCATATCTAGAATTTTATCACTTAAAAATTGTTCCACAAATGAAATCATACAGTATGTAACCTTCTGAGAATGACTTCAATCAGTGTAATTCTGTAACGATTCATCCAGGTTGTCATGTGTGTCAAGAGCTCGTTCCTTTTAATTGCTGTGTAGTATTCCATGGTATGACTATAATAGTTTATTTAACCACTGATCAGCTGAGGTATATCTTGTTTATTTCCAGTTTTTGCCTACTATGAATAGAGCCGTTTTAAACACTTGTGTACAGGTTTTAGCGTAAACATTAATTTTCATTTCTCCAAAACAGATGCCCAGGAGTGCAATTGCTGGGCCATATGGTAATTAACATTTAGTTTTTTTCGGAAACTACCAAACTGTTTTCCATTGCAGCTGCACAATCAGCCTATCAGTCTTAAAAGGCATGCATGTATTCACAAAGAATAAAAGTCTCAGTGGCATTAGGATTAAGTTAAAATTAAAGTTCTGAGAGTCCTTTTTTTTCCCTCCCTCTCTCATCCAGACTCTCTCCCCTCCCCCCTGCCCTTCCCTTCCCTTCCACTGCCCTCTCTTCCTCTCCTCTTCCCTCTCCTCTAGTTTCTTCCTTTTCTTCATCCCCTCTTTCTTCCTCTCCTTCCTCACCTTTCCTTACTTTCTTTCTATGTATGCAATTATAATAGAAGGAATGACTATGTGAACCTAATCTGAGATCAAGAAAGATAAGTAATATTACAGCTTTGTAGATCCTTTAAAAGCATTGAAACTGGGGCGCCTGGATGGCGCAGTTGGTTAAGCGTCTGACTTCAGCCAGGTCACGATCTCGCGGTCCGTGAGTTCGAGCCCCGCGTCAGGCTCTGGGCTGATGGCTCGGAGCCTGGAGCCTGTTTCCGATTCTGTGTCTCCCTCTCTCTCTGCCCCTCCCCCGTTCATGCTCTGTCTCTCTCTGTCCCAAAAATAAATAAAAAACGTTGAAAAAAAAAATTAAAAAAAAAAAAAAGCATTGAAACTTAGTTTTATAGGCTTTTTAACATTTAATAATATAATTTATTCTTCTTACATTAAAAGGAAAAGATATAACTGATATTAAGAACAAAGGAAATGCGGAATAATCTTTTGGTTCCCTTTTCTATTGAGAGGGACAACCGATCAATCAATAGCCAAATAAAAGTCATTTAAATATATTAAAAAATATCACAAGACATAAATTTGTTACATTGTCACTGTGTATAGAAGTCTATGTTCAAAGGGAAAAAATAATACCTTGTAGTTTATTATGCAGTTTGGGATAAAGCATGTTTAGGACGATGTTATTCAACCAAAAGATTTACATCCTAAGCTAATATGTAATTGTAGATAAAAGCCCTAACAAAACTGTCTATATAAAATTATGTTCTCAAAAAGCCTTGTTGCTTTCATACATCATAGATATTTTCACATACTGTTAAAAAATGGTGTTATTATATCAACTTACTGAAAAATGACCAAGCTGGTTGGGTTTGTTATTGTGAAACTGTAATAACGAGTTGCTGGTATTTAAAAAAAATCAATTATTGAAAGTCATAGGTAAAGTCACATTGACAAGGACGACAACAACAACAATCTCAGGAAATTCACCAGAAAAGGAAATATAAGGGCAATAGGTAGTCTTCATAAATAAATAAAAATCATTTGTAGTCTCTAACTTTTACACTTATGGAACCAATAAGAGTTGAATGAAGTTTCCTGATTCCAGAAATACAACATATAAATATGCATCCCATTAAAAAACTGTATTGTTTTAATGTTTTATATGAAAATGATAAGGAATGTTGAATTACTTATCAAACTAAAGCTACCCATTTGAAATGAGTAGGTCTACCATACTTGAAAAATCATGTTATAAGATTTTATAACAAACCTTATGTCAATTAATAAGTGGTTTGTCAAGTTACCACCATAAAAGATGATGTAAGAACAAAAAAGTGTTGCCCAACTCACCTGATCAATTTCTGTGAAAGAGACTGAAAGAATATTGATGGGGGACAGACAGTGGATTACCCTGAATTTAAACAACAGCCTTTTATGTGATAAACTTTGACAGTTTAGGAGATAAAGTTCAGGCCACACTGGCATTATTTCCCTAAGAGTTAAATAAAATGAAATAAAGCACAGTAAAATGAAATGAAATAAAATAAAATGATCACCCTCATGGTGTTCCTTGAACGAAATGAACAATGACTGAGATAAAGATATGTGCGTAATTCTACTACAGATGATGCAATTAGAGATCATTTAATTGGTAAGAAATCAGAGATAGTGCGTCATGCTCAACTTCCTAATAAACCTTTGAGAATACTTCAAATGGATAAGTTCATTTTAAAGGTAAAGAAAGAAGAGGCTAGTTAAATAAATTGCCTCAGAAATGTTCATGGACTATTTCATTTATAAAACTATAAACATTTATAATAATAAAACATTATTTATTTATTTATAAAATAATAAAAACTTATACCAATAAAAAGCAATATTAAATGTACAAAGGCAATAATATCCCATAGCTTAGAATTGTCGCTCCCCCACCCCCAACCCCTTAAGGCCCACTTGTCATTAGCTACATTTCAGGAGTAGCCTGTGAATGGATGTTTAAGGCATCAAGGGTAGATCCCATAGGAATAAAAATAGAGAAGAATAAACCACTGAAAACTTTAAGAAAAGGAAATGGTCCATAAAAATAGAGCCCATTAATACTATGAAATATATTGATTTCTTGCCATTTCTTGTCATAACTGCAGAATAAAATATGTTTATTTTACAGTTGTAGAGCTAAACATAGAATTCCAGAAATAGAAACAGTATATGTGTGTGTATACATCTACACACATATATGTATATATATCCTAGGCCTGGATGAAGTGTGCAGATATCTTATTATCAGAAATTATGATATGATTATGATTATGATTTTCTTGCATTGCAATTTGGGGCTTTACAGAATTTAATATATGCTTTATAGGATTACAATCAAAATTGGAAACACAGAAAAAATTATGAAGAGTAATGGAAGGAATAAAAAGAAGAATATCAAAAGAAATAGATGAAAATGTCCAGTATAAAGTATCTGTAAAAGTTAATGTAGATCTTAGTACATTCTGATTATTCAATGGGAGAAAAAGAAATGAAGAGCCCTTAAATTCAGGCAGAAGACAGATTGCTCTAGGCAAAAGGAAACGGTGAAAATAATTTTTCAATAATTGCTTTAGTTATACATTAACATAGTGTAATAGATATTTCAAAAATGTAGGAAGAAATGTAAGAATTGGTTTTTGAAAGAAATGCAAATAAATGTTTATATATCCACAAAAACCAGCATATGTATATGTATATAGATATATGTATATGTATGTATATGTGTGTGTGTGTGTATATATATATATATATATATATGTCCATGTATCCCTGATTAAAATTAAGATACCTGCATAGCAGCTTTGTCCTGAATTTACTTTTCAAATAGCAAGTAAAAATAACACTATTAATTTGGGTTTAGATTATAATTTTTCATTTTTTAGAGGGGACATCTGTATATCATCTGTCACAAGGCAACTTAAATTGAATGTAGGCAACAGATAATAATAGGTTCAGCTAATATTTGAAAGCTGATTTTACTTTATCTTAAATTTCTCATTATGCCTGCTTGAGACATATACTTTGCCAATCACAAAATTCAGAATACACTTTCTGTCTCGCAAAAAACAGGATGTATGCCCACGAAACTGGCTATTTGTTCATGAAAAAAGAAACATACACTGAACACGTGAATTTTCTTTTCAGTAAATGAATCACTTTTAAGAGATCAAAGAGGCTGAAGATATCCAATAGTATATTTAGGTGATCTTTGCAAGGCAGCTATATTCCATACACAGCTGTTGTCCCAGGCTGAAATTAGTTGCTTAGAATTTAAGTTAAGTAATCCCATACTTCAAATGACTTTAGGAAATTGGGTGTTAGGGAGACCAGCCAGCACCATTCAATTAAGTGGTCCTTGAACAGAAAAGTGCTTTTCCTTTAAGTGGAGAGAAAAAAGAGTTTGATCACATTTAAGCTAATCTATCATTTATCATACCCAGTGGGTGAGACAGTTAATGACTCTATTGATTCTTTTTGGTGCTTAGTTTTATATACAACATTTAACCAATGTGAAACTGAATATGAGATTTGTTTTCCATTTGTTATTGATGCCCTTAAATTATCTTTATTTATCTCTGTAGGCATTGAGTTTAAAAGGAATTTCAAAAAGGACTTCAGTTAGTGTCATTTTCTTAAACTGTATTTTTATTTTAGAATTTTTCTTTTTTTTTTAAACTTCAAGTTTTTTCCATTGGTTATTTTCAGAGGTCCCTTTACTTTTACTAAGAAGAGAAAAAAAACGTTGAAAATTTGTCAAGAATTTTGATTACAGAATTTGAGAAATAGCTTTTTCTTGTTTCTCTTTCTCTTCCTTCGCCGCTGTCATATTCCCACTGTTCATTTATGTAGGTCACTGTCATTATCCCCTGATTCCTACCTCTTCTTTGAGGGTCATATGGGCCATTTCTAGAAAGCTATCTGTCTTTACAAAAAGACAAAAATAAAAGAAGCACAAAAGACACGCAAAAGCTGCAAATGTGATCAGATGGCATCACAAAGGTGAAGGGGCTCCAAAGTTGTAACAAATGGCTATTTAGAAATTAAAAGAAAAAGAGTAAGTCTGGATGCAAGGCAAAGTCTAAACCAGTATGCCATGAGAAGAACAGAACATAACAAAACGACTCAGGTTATTATTTAAGAAATGGACCACACTGGTTTCTGAATTGAGCTCCATGGTTAATTTTAGCTGATATATATATTTTCTATTTGTGAGTATTCATGCATAAGTCCAATGGATTAGTAAACATAAAGTAAGTTAGTTAAAGCCTGAAGCTATCTAAAATCACCACTGAATGAAAGAAGAACCCAAATGAGAGCAGAAAAATCAGTTTTTACCACTGACACCCATTCCTAAAAAACATTCACTAAAATACTGAATTCTTAAAATACACTGTCTAGTAAAAATGGTTGATTTAAACAGCTGGATAATGTTGATAGCATCAATAACTCAAGTTCAGACACATCATGAACATAAGTTTAGAAAGAAAGTGCTCAGAGCAGCAAAATCAATGATGTGTTTAGACAGTGATGTGTGCAGTCTCATAAACTGGTTCCACTGGAGTCAACTGTTCACATCTGTTCTCAACTCCATATTCATGCCGGTGCCTTGAAATTGTCCATGGTGGGAATATTTACACCATGGCCATCAACAAACATGCTCAGTCAAAAAGTCTTTTCCCCAGGGAGCCACCTGTTAACCCATTTTCCAGAATACCATTGGTTCTGGATAATTATATCACACTTATTACAAACTCTAGATTTAAATTAGAGTCCAAACAATTTGCCAATTTCCCTAATTCTCTAATATCCCATTATGAAGCAGGCACAAAATGCATTTTATCATTTAATATCTTTATGATAGCCTGTTTTGCTATTGTTTTCTGGTTTTAATGGAGCAGTTTATAGGATTCCATTTTCTCTCTTTATTCTATATCAGTTTTACTCCTTTTTTTAAAAAAACTTATTCTTAATGGTTACTCTACACTTTGCATTATGTATTTATAACTAATTTAAGTCCGTTTTTTTTTATGTTCTGGTGGGCCAACCACTTATTTTTTATTTTTTAAAATTTACATCCAAATTAGTTAGCATATAGTGCAACAATGATTTCAGGAGTAGAATCCTTAATGCCCCTTACCCATTTAGCCCATCCCCCCTCCCACAACCCCTCCAGTAAGCCTCAGTCTGTTCTCCATATTTATGAGTCTCTTCTGTTTTGTCCCCCTCCCTGTTTTTATATTATTTTTGTTTCCCTTCCCTTATGTTCATCTGTTTTGTCTCTTAAAGTCCTCATATGAGTGAAGTTTAAGTCCGTTTTTCAAATAATACTATACTGCTTCACAGGCTGTACAAGAACATTATAATAACAATATATTTCTAATTGTTCCTTCCTGTTACTTATATCATTGCTGGCATTCTTTCACTTATATACAGTCATATATATATACATATATATATGTATATATATGTATATGTATATACATACACATATGTATACATATATATGTAAATAATCTGATATTATTACTGTTATTATAATTTACAAATATTTTTAAAGATTTAATTTTAAGTAATATCTACATTCAATGTGGGGCTTGAATTCACAACCCAGAGATCAAGAGTCACATGCTCTACCTACTGAGTCAGTCAGGCGCCCGTTACTGATATTATTTTGAATAAATTGTTATCTGTCACATCAGTTAAGATTAGGAGAAATAAAGCTTAGTTTTTATTTTACTTTTACTTATTCCTTCCCTAGTCCATTTGCCTTCTTTATATAAATCAGAGTTTCTGACCTATATAATCTTCCTTCTCTCTGAAGAACTTTCTTTTATATTTCTTGCAAGGCAGACCTACTGGCTACAGATTTTCTCAATTTTTGTTTGTCTAAGAAAATCTTTATTTCTCCTTCACTTTGGAAGGATAGTTTTTAGGGGACAGAATTCTAGGTTTTTGTTGGATTTTAAAAAATCTCTCAACACTTTAAATATTTCACTCTGCTGTCTTCTTGCTTACATGATTCCTGAGAGAACTCAGATGTAATTCTTATATTTGCTTCTCTAGAGGAAAGGCATTTTTCCCCTTTGACTACTTTTAAGATTTTTTTTTTATCTTTAATTTTCTGTTGTTTGAATATAATATGCCTAGGTGTAGTTTTTTGTTTGTTTTTTTGTTTTGGTTTTTGCTTTTGCATTTATTCTGCTTGGTGTTTTCTGGGCTTCCTGGATCTGTGATTTACTATCTGATATTAATTTGGGAAATTCATAGTCATTGTTGCTTCAAATATTGTTTCTTTCTCTCTTCTTCTGGTATTCCTATCATGCATGCTACACCTTTTGTAATTATCCCACAATTCTTGGGTATTCTGTTCTTTTTTCCCCCCTCAGTCATTCTTCTCTTTGCTTTTTTCAGTTTGGGATGTTTATATTGTCATATGTTCAAGCCTAGAGAGTTTCTTAGCCATGTTCAGTCTATTCATGAGCCTGTCGAAAGCATTCTTTGTTATGTTACACTGTATTTTATCTCTAGCATTTCATTTATTTCTTAGAATTTCTATCTCTTTGCTTACATTGCCCATCTGTTCTTGCAAGTTCTCTATCAGAGCCCTGACCTTACTAATCATAGTTGTTTTAAATTCTCAGTCTGATAATTCCAACATCCCTACCATATCTAACTCTGGTTTTGATGCTTGTTCAATCTCTTCAAACTGTATTTTTTTTTTTTTGCCTTTTAGTATGCTTTTCAATTTTTTGGTGTAATCAAGATATGATGTACAGAGTCAATGAAACTCAGGTAAATAGGCCTTTAAGTAACGTGGTGGTAAGGTGTTGGGGAAGGGAAGCATTTTCTAGTCCAGTGATTGGGTTTCAGTTTTTTGATGAGCTTGTGCTCCAGGACAGAACTTCACCAGTACTTCTCAGGGTTTTTCCTTGGGTGGAACAGGAGGGGCTGGAGTTAGCTGTTTCCCTTCATCCATGTCAGTTAGTCTCTGATAGAACTCCAGAAGGTTAGGCTCTGGTAAAATAGTTTCCTCTGAAGTCAGTTCTCGTTGAGAAGAACAGAGTGCTCTAGCTTATTTCAAAATGGTTCCTTTCCCCTAACCCCTGCTGGAAACCAGAGGGGATTTTTCTCTCATCTTTACTGTAGGAACCTGGCCAAGCTCCTGGAGGTAAATCTTACAACATTGTGGCTCCTAGGATTGAGTCCCCATGCAGTTCTTAACTTTAACACTTGTGCACAGTCAGCTTCAAGTAATTCATCAATTGTAGTTCAGGTTTCCCTACTCCAGAACTGGTTCTTGAGGAGGAACCAGTGGGGTCTGCTGGTGATTTTCTGTTCTATAAGTTATGATTCCCCGTATCTGCCTATTTGTGTCTCCAATGTGGGGGAAGTGGCTCTGCCCCAGGACTTCTTTTCTCCAACAGATTTTAGAAGAACCGTTGATTTTTTGTTTGTTTGGCTTTTTATTGGTCAGAATGGAGTGGTGATCTCTAAGTTCCTTACATGCTGGACCATAAACTGGAAGTCAAGTCTTGCTTGTTTCCCTACCCCCCAACACCCTGCCAATGTGCTACACACTGAATGTGAAGGAACACTTCATCTATACATGTATTTTGAATTTTTTTAAGTTTATTTATTTATTTTGAGGGAGGGAGGGAGGGAGGGAGGGAGAGAGAGAGAGAGAGAGAGAGAACTGAAGGGGCAAAGAAAGAGGGGGAGAGAGAGAATCACAAGCAAGCTCCATGCCATCAGTGCGGAGCCTGATGCAGGGCTCAAACTCACGAACCATGAGATCATGACCTGTGCTGAAATCGAGAGTTGGATGCTTAACCAAATGAGCCACGAGGTGCCCCTGTATTTTGAATTTTGCAGGAAAGCTTATATATTCAGTTGTTTTCAATTACATGTAATAAATGTCAATACCAGTATTTCAAAGATACTATTATGGTAGCTAGGAAATACATATAGGAGTATTCTGGTATTTAATATTCCAGAAATCACGATTGTAAGTTATAAAATTGACTTCAGTTACAAAAAAATATTTTTAGAGCATTTAGATAATTCAAAGGTATTAATACTTAACCATTAAAAACTTCTAAGGAAAACATTCAAACAAAGTAAAAAGCAAACTATGAATACTTGCATTATATTTTTAAAAGAACTACAGATTCACATATAAATATGTGCTACATGTGCTTTGATGCCTAATTGGCCTCTCAAGCTTGCCATGTTCAAAAAGGGAAATCTTGATTTCCATTCCTGTTACCAATATATATGTACATGATTATCATTCTCTTCCTCATTCTGAGAGCCAAAAACCTGAAGTCATTCCTTATTCCCCACCCTACCCTCTGATTTCCACATTTCACACATCCATTCAATCATCAAATATTTTTGGTTCAATGAACAAAATATATCTCTACCTCTCTTCATGTCTATTGCTACCACTTTTCTCCAAGTTCCCTGCATCCTGCGCCTGGACCACTGGAGTAGTCCCTGAACTACTCTCCCTGATTCTTTGCTGGTCTTCCTCTATAATCTGTTCTTCAGAAAGCAACCAGAGTAGTTGGTTAACAATACAAATCAGACTTAGTTTTCTACTTAGAACTGTAAATGATATTCCACTATGTTGAGAACAAAATGAATATCCTTTTACATAGCCTGCAACATCCTTCACATCTTTGTCTTAAACCACAACTTGCACCTGTCTTCCCTTTGTTCACACCAGCATTTCTCTTCAAATAGGCCAAGCTCATTCTTGCCCCTGCACATAGCACTTTCTATGCCTAAACTCACTATTCCTGTCTCAGCTGGGCTGGTTCCAATCCACCGTAGGTCTCAGCTCAAATGCTGCTGCACTGCAAAGTTCTTCCCTGACACCTTCACCTAGCTCTATCTAATAATAATAGCTTTGGCCTGCAGCTAAATTTACTCATATCTTTTTTTATTTGTTTTAGGATTTTTCATAATCTGAACTTGCTTTGTATATTTATTTGAATGTGTGTTGTTATCTGGCTCCATTGGAATCTAAGCTTCATGAGAACATAGTTTGTATATTTCAGCTTTTTAAAAAATTTCTAGCATCTAGAATAGTGTTTAATGTATATTCAATAGTCAATAAATGTGTTTAGTGACACACAACTGTATTATTTGTGACGTGAACAAATAGTGCACACAAATTTTGATATGTAAATAGTGTTGATGTCTATGTTCAAAGTGAATTTCCATACAGTAAAGCTCTCACCTTTGGGAATGAATTAACAGAAATAACTCCAAACAGAAGATATGAAGAAAAATTTTAATAAAAATAGAAGTATATACATGCATAACTCCCAGGACTATCGACTTCTAACAAAATAAATCTCACTCCAGGGACAAACCTTAAACTTATTTGAGAGTAATAGGAGAAGAAAAGAAAAAAGCAGACATCCATTTTCCTCAATATAATTATCTTCAGTGTTCAAACCAACAATTGAGTATGTACAAAATGATTATCTTTTTTGACTATGAATTCTTAAATTTACAAGTAAGCTTTTGTTTCCCTCTAGACTCTTTGTTCTCTAGTTTCATATAGTGGAGTTGCTAGAGAACTCTGTTTCCTTCAAATCCTAATTCTGTCACCTAGTTGTACTATTTGGGGCAAATTATTTAACACAAACCTCACTTTTTTCACCTATAAAACGGGGATATGAATACCTAATTCGCAAAAAAACTTTGGCTTAGAAAATAGTAAGGATCAAAATTGGCAATTTTTGTGATGTTAACCTGCTGATGTAAGATAGTAAAAGGATTAAAAATTAAAAAAAAAAAAAAAGAAAATAGTAAGGACCATATAGGTGTTAATTTTGGGGTTTCTTTGGTTTGTTTTTTGTTTGAAGTTTTAATTTACATTCTGGTTGGTTAACACACAGTGCAATTTTGGCTTTGGGTGTACAATATAGTAATTCAACAGTTCCAAACAACACCCACTGCTCATCAACACAATTAGTTCATCACTTATATCTCTGAGTAGTAAAATTCTTGATGTCTCATGACACTTACTGGCACTTATTCATAAGGAATCTATTAGATTTATGAAGCATGGGAGAAAACAAGCTGAAAGAACAATTTTGAGGATGTAGTAAAGGTGGCTGTGTTCCAAGTAAATTTCTCTGGAATCCAGAGGTCAATTTGCTAAGCAAGTTGCAGATGGATAGATAAAGGCTGGTTTCCGCATCTTTCTCTAAGTGGTAATTGTGGGCCCTCTGGCCAAAGACCTCTTTTAATGAATGAAAGGGAATGAAAATGATTATTTTTCTTAACATAATCTTCTAGGAGCATTGCTTTCTGAAAATGTCAGATCCTGAACAAGCTGAAGAAGCCTCTAGGAGGTTGATCTTAGTAATCAGGCAGTGGCATAAATTGGCCCTCCACCATCACTCAGAACACTCAGTCCCCACACCTAACCTTGAACCTGAGGCAGCAGAGACTAAGAGCTGCTGGAGGTTGCACAGGTGCCCCCCCGCTTCAGGAGAGGACTTAGCTCCAGGGCTGGCACACAGATGTGGCTGTTTCTCTTAAGAATATATTTTGAAGAGGAATAAAGTAGTTCAAACTGAAAAAAACCCCAAATCCTTCCCTCAAATACTGTACAGAATGGCAAGCCATCCTTCAATTCTCAGATAATTGCCCAAAAAAGGAATAGAGAGTAAAATCTGTATGCTGCTCAAGAATTTGAAGTATAGATTTGTGGGGCAAATCATACAGACTTTTTTATTTCTATTTTGTTCTCTATTATCCCTTACTTTCCACTTGTTTTTTTTTTCACATGTCCCTTTTTGTCTACCATTAAAATATGGAAATTATACAATTTAATCCAAATTGGATTAAGATCTCATGCCTGGAGAAATTTTCTTAATCTGTCTTTTACTATTTGGGCTAGTGTATTTTTTTTGATACAAACAGACTGGTTAATTTTCATGAATATCCTTGATACCTTCTAATTCAAATAAAAATACTGCATTTCTAAGATATTTTAATCGTTGTGCTAAGCAATAGAGTCAATATATATTTAAATAAAGCCGAGTCCCAAACATTCAGGAACTTACAATGTCATGATATTCTTGAATATCTCAGAGGATCTATCATACTGTTGAAAAATAATATAAATAAAAATAAAATCAGACCCCGAGTTGCAGTAAAAGAAGGAATATATGCCTAGCTTTGTTTACATCATTGGAAATAGGGTGAATGAGAAAACAGAAAAGTAAAAAGGAAGGAAAAGAACATGGAAGCATAGAGCAGAGCATGGGGACAGTGAAAAGTGCTGATGTGGCACAGGGACATGTTACTTTCCACTGTATTTCTACTTTAAAACAAAAAAAGAACAGCATCCCTTTTAACATAATTGTTGAGAGATAAAAAAAATAACACTATTTTGTTATCTCTTTGCCAAATGCAAGGAAAGTCATGGTTGTCATTATCTATATTGTGTAACAATCATTCATTCATTCATGACATTTAGACAATCACGTAACAAGGAATGCATTTGTTAGGGGGGGTCAATCTGGAAGTAAAGGCTTTTCTGAGTGATATGTAGGCTGAGATCAAAAGAATGGGAGACGAGTGTCTGAATGTTTAGGCAGAAGACACAGCATGTACAAAAGCCCTGAGTTTGAAAAGCCTTAGGTGTTTTCAAGGATGTAAACAAAAATAGTAGCACATTTTGAAAAATGAGTAAGGGTCAAGTCTGGCAAGGGCCTGATGGTATAGTTCTACAAAGACCCGGGTAAAAGTTTAGATTGTTTTCCAACTGCACTGCTGGGCATTTGGAGGGACATAATCCAATCTATAGTTTTAAAATACTAGCCGGGGAGGATGAATGTGTGTTCTCCGACAGGGGGTAGGTGGTCATAGTGATGACAATTTGTGACCCATCTCTAACAGATTTGGAAAGCAAAGTTCAGGAAAAACAAGAATTCAGACTCAAGACTTCTTCAGAGTAGAACCACATGGCATCATATAGCTAAGGCTCCATCATTTGGCCCTATCTTTACCAGGGAGCAGAGTGTTGGGTCTACAACAAAATTTCGACAATAGCAGTAATAACTATAACATATAATTTTATTTTGTGTTAACTCTGAATATGAGATAGAGCTAGCCAAATGCAAGTTCTATCTTTTAAGCTCTTAAAAAACTGCAATTAAAGGAGCTAACAATTGCTACAAAGAGAAGTGAACTTTCCCGAATGTGCACAGATAGTGATCGGTGAAGCTTTGATTTCAGTCTCTGTTCTCTGAACTCAGAGCTCACATTCTTAACCAAGATTAGAGGGTAATATTCATGTGTTGATCTAAAGGCTTATCACGAAAAATGGCACAAGGAATAACAATTTGACAAAAAAATTAAATTCCTCTTCTAGAAATCTGCTTGTCTGCCGAATAGTGCTGTTTTATTTCTATAGCTCTTTACAGATTCATTTATTTGAATAAATATATATCCCATATATTTATTTATATTGATTATAAACAGTATCTAAATATACCGAACTAAGTTTTAACTTACGTATCATCATATTTTAACCTTACAGATACTCTGGGTCGTATGCAGGACAATTGCTGTTTTGTCCCTTTCAGAAGCAGTCCCAGTTTGTTGGGTGATATATCCAAGGACATAATCAAATATATGCTCCTCAGAGATGTGGGATCTAAAAATCTGCTCTAAGTCGCACCTCTAGTCATTCCTTATTTTACTGTCTGCACAGAATTTATCATCACCCCAAATTATCTTGACTTCAGCAATTTCTTTTTCTGTTTCCCTCATTAAAATTTAAGGCCAATGAGATGAAGGCTTTTAACTGTCTTATTCCCTAGCACCTCCAATTGCTTGCTTGCTGAATAATTTCTAGCACACAGTGGGTTCAGAGTAAACATTTGTTGGATGAATAGCGCTTTAAAACATGTTAACACTGATGAAAAATGGCAACCCTGGATTAGAATGAAAATCTTTAGAATCGTTAATGCTTATTCTGTCACACTGTGCCATCATTTCAGATCACGGTCATTGGAAATCATGTGAAGTCACCAGTAAATGAAACAGTATTTTTAATTTCAAAAGCAATTTTAGATAGATAAATTTTTATTTCAAACTGACCACAGTTACACATCTTGGCAACAGAAGTTTTTTTGTTTGCTTGTTTTTAGTTTTTTTTTTCCCTTTGTTTTTCTCAGTTGCATTTCACATGAGGGAGATGAGATCAGTCAACACAGTCACTTGAGACTGATCAAAGAATAAAGTATTGCATAAAACAACTCACATTTAACCTTTGCAAATGAATAAGTAAAGGGAAATTCATGAATTCTTAAAATATTGTCCCTTGATGCAGATATCAGCCTCTTTCTGGTTTCAGCATTAATTCACATGGGCATCTTTTCCATAGGCAGTTTTATTTTTCCTAAGCAATTGGCATTGCCATTGAACTTTGTAGGGAAAAAAAAAGCAAATTTAAAACAATATAATCCTTATTAATCCTGGAACTAGGCTAAATAATATTTAGAAAATAAACTCCATTTTAATTTTCAAAAGTTAGCTTTAAAAATATATCCCTTGAACATTTGTGTTAAGGCTGAAAATGTTTGAACTACAACCATTGATATTTGCAGTCAGGTTCTTCAGCACAAAAGTATATAAGGAGAATAAAATAGTAACCACCTCCCTTTTTGATCTGGCCTCCATTTTCTGTGGTTGAATTCTGTGACAGCTGCTCCAAAAGCGAGGATGAAAATCGACTTAAGTACAGCTCTGTTCGGGTGTACACATGAGTGCCTCTCAAAGGACACATTGACTCCCATTGCCAATGATGCATGTGGTTCACAAACAAAGATAGGAGACTACATCCACATCTCAAACGCCCAGTGGCACCAGGTCGCTGTCACAATGCACAAGGCAGATTTTAAAAAAATCCTTTTTTTCTTTGACTTGCTTTATCATGTGCTAAGTCACATTCTACAAGGAAAAAAAAAATAGGATACCTTTTGCAGAGGGAGGAATAAGCAGTGTCTATAAGTTGACACAGGTATTTGGGAGGCAGAATAAGTATTCTTACATTAAATTGCATTTACTGCCTTGAAGTAAACAGTAAACAAATATGAAAACACTGAAAGTCAAGTACATTAATATCTACCAAGGAAAAGTTTTTTTTACAAAGATAAGAGTTTATCACTTTGCCAAAAATTACTTACGGAATCAAATATTTTCTTCAAACATGGCAAGACCATACCTATCTGGAACTGACATTTTATCTTTCCCAATGTATAGCAATGCTAGTCAAGACCAATCTCTCTTCTCTACTACAGTTGAGTACATAGTACTCCGTGCCAGAAACTGTGTCTAGCATTTTCCATGCATTATCTCATTTACTCCTCATAATAACCCTGAAAGGCAGGTCCAGATGTTACTCCTATTTTGAGTGGGGGAAAAAAAAGAGGTTTTGGGAGATTGGAAAATTGTCAAGGTTGCATAGCTAGAAAGTGGTAGAATCAGAACTTGAACAAGAGTCTCAGAAGCGAATTGCCTTACAAAAGTGACTGCAAGTGAAGCCTTCCTCATTTCCAAAGTTGATTCCAAGTGTTTTAAACCACAATCTACCATTTGCTGTGCTCCTAGAATTAATAAGGGCACCCCTAATAATTCATTTCCCAACTTACATGTCTCCAATATTAATTTTCAGTTTCTCAGCCAGGTACGAAAGGCTCTGGAACATCTGACCACAAACAACCTTTCTAGATGGTCACTGACTCCTGAATACCCTTAGTTCTAGCTCTAATTACTTACCACTCTTCAGCACAAGACAGACACCTTTTTTTTTTCCTTTGCCCATTCTATTCATATTCTACTTAATACCATTTCAACTTGTGTCCCTGATGGAGATCCATTCATTCTGCCTAGTTCTGCCTTACTATTTCCTTTCCTAAGCCCCACACGGAATTGATTGTGTTCTTCATGGGTAGTCCAAAGCAGGCTGTACCAACAGCTACTGTAATAATAATCTATTGGCTCATAATTTTTGTTAATTTAAGTATCCATGGCTATACAGGACATTTTTCAAGGAGAGAAAAATGTTATTCTAGTACCCCCTTCATTTTTCATATTATTACCTGATAAGTGACCACTAAACACAAATCAATTGTAGAATGTAATAGCATTCTATTTAAATATGCAATGATACAGAAAAGTCATTCTTTTTGTACATTTTTACTTCAGTTGGCACAGTTTAGCATTATTTCTTTATCTGGCAGTAATTCAATTTGGCTCAGGGGTAGAAAATTCATCTATCAAATCAGAAAAAAATGGTCTAATTACCTCTGAGCAATACTTTCAGTGGGTATTGTCTGGTAAAAAGATACAATGATTGAAAAACATAGGAAAAGCATCTGAATAGGAAGAAATATTATTAAAATTTGTACACCAAAAATATATATATAACTAATTTCTATATTCAAGTCGAGTTCATAGGTACATGTGACATTCTTGTTTAAACAAAGAAAATAAATTATTGGGGTTGCTGAGCCATATGTGAATTAGTGTAACTATAGAGTCCTTGACTTTCTAGGCTTCTTACAATTATTAAGTTCTAACAGTAACACAACTGTCTACTTAAGAGACAGAAAAGCATTATCTGGTTATGGATTCATTCAGAGAGCATGCTTTAGACTTGTTCACACTATTAACTTCTTTGGGGAAATGCAGCAAACTGCATACAGAACCCCAAAGAGTCAATTTCATGATCACCTTTTAAAACTGTGTGTATATTTTTACATTTACATGTGGGCCTGTGTTGTTTTCTCTCTTTGTTTATTTTGTTGCTGCTTTTAGGTTAGGAATAGTCCTCTGGGGCTTTTTTTTTTTCTTTTTAGCTTTGTCTCTGGATTTTCTCTGCAATGATCTGGCAAACACATATAATTTTTTATGGTCCACCATCATTGACAGGCTGGCCCCCAGGCACAGGGTCCTGTGTAGCACATCATGGTTTATTGATGAGCAGTGGGAACTAAAGCAGAGTGGTGGAAGCTGGCACACCCGTTACAGATCCTTGTTTAGAAACCAACTGGGCATTCAGTAATGAGACCATGTGGTCTTGTTTGCAGAACTCGGCTCAGGCCAAAGATCTGTCTGAGGATGAATTGAAAGGAAAAAAAAATCAAACGACCATACAGTTCAAGTAGCTTATGCCATCAGCAGCTCAAACCACGCATCATTTCTTTATCACATTTTTAGAGTCCCTCAAGAGAAAGTTTTGGGATGAAACTAAGAGTAAACTAGGTTCTTATCTAAGAATTGTAAGTGTATAATGAAATAAATATGAATCTATTTTTGCCAGAATAATTTATTTTAAAATAGCTTTACTTATTTGATAAAGTAATATATACATGTGGTAAAAAATTTAAAGATAACATTATGAATGAAGAATTTGGGTAACCACATATTTAATAAACGTTGTTGAAGCTCCTTTCAGATATACTCCATGTTTTTGTATGTATGTATGTATGTATGTATGTATGTATTTAGAAAGACAGAGTGCATATATGCACACACTCATGCATGAGTGGGGGAGGAACAGAGGGAGAGAGGGAGAATGCCATGCAGGCTCCACACTCAGCATGCAGCCTGACATGGAGCTTGATCTCACAACCATGAGATTTATATATTTTGAGAGAGAGAGAGAGGGAGAGAGCGCACATTCATGGAGGAGGCAGGAGCAGAGAGAGAGGGAGAGAGACAATCCCAAGCAGGCTCCATGCTGTCAGTGCAGAGGGCTACACGGGGCTCCATCTCAGGAACGGTGAGATCATGACCTGAGCCAAAATCAAGAGTTGGAGGCTTAACCAACTGAGCCACCCAGGTGCCCCCATGTTTATTTACTTTTTAAGCACGTTTTCTAAATTTCACTTGTTTTTCCTTTAACTATATATGAATGATGTTTTGTATCGGCTTACATAAGTTTACTTCATTTGTTTCCACAGTGGCTCGTTAAATGGGTATACCACAGATTACTTAATGGATTCTTGTTTACAGCTAATAGACAATGCTAGAATGAACATATTTGCGCATAAGTTTGGCAAATATGTGAGTATATTTTCAGTTTAATTCCAAAAAAACGTTTAAGGCAAATACTATATGTATTTTATATATTTTTTAAATGTTTATTTCTGAGAGACAGAGAGAGAGCAGGGGAGAAGCAGAGAGAGAGGGACACAGGGAATCTGAAGCAGGCTCCAGGCTCTGAGCTGTCAGCACAGGGCTTGAACCTACGAACCCGAAGATCATGACCTGAGCCATGAGATCACGACCTGAGCCCTGAGGTCATGACCTGAGCTGAAGTCGGACAGTTAACTGACTGAGCCACCAGGTGCCCCCTCCCTGTCTTTTATATTCCTAAAAATACTTGATGAGAACGTAAAAACTCTTGCTAACAACTCTAAAATTTTAGTCACATTACAGCTGAAAAATGGAATTCCATGGATCCTGTAATTTCATTGATAGAGTAAATTTTTTTTGATTATGTAAAATTAAGCATTGTTTCATGTTTTCCCATGATCTGCCTGTTCATGAAGTTGGCAAAATGGTCCACCGAATTTCCACGTTATTCATTTATATGTTAATGACAAAATATATCATATAATGTTACAATATTTACATATAATAGTAACATGTATTTTATGTGATATATGCTACACACATTAGAAGAATTAGAAAATTTGTCTTCTGTATTTTCCGGATTTTATGTAGATATTTTTTATTTTCTTATATTGTAACATATCTTAGTAATTTCCTTTAATATATCTGAGTTTTCTATGTTTCTCAGAAGAACAGTCCCTACTCTAAGCTATTAACCATGGTGTTATATTTCTTCTAGACATTCTCCTCTCTTCATTGCTATTATTTAAAAGCTTGATCCACCTGAAATATGTTTTGTAATAAGGAGTGTAGTAAGGGTCAGCTTTATTTTTTCAAGGTATTAAACCAATTTGTACCAATATGATTTTATGTATAATCTTCTTTCCCCATGTTTTAAGGGCCATCTTTCTATTTTATTTTATTATTCTGTTTTGTCATGAACCAATTCTACCCTATGCTTATATTATGTTTAATATGTATTTTCGCTGCTAATGTTTATTTACAAATACCAACTTATTCTGTTATTCTACCATGTGAGGCTATCATTGATGATTGTGAAGACTGTACAGAAAGTCTCCATATTTAAAAATTTTGCATTCACATATCTATTCAAAAATAGGTCTTAAATCTAGATGTGCCATCGCTTCTTAGGAATGAAGATAAGACATCAAAGGATGACTAAATTGGACTTGAAAATAAGAAATATTTTTGGAATAGATACTATTCCCTCACATCATTCACTAAACTGTTAGTATCGTGAAAGACAAAATAGAGTATCAAAATACTTAATTTAATATCAGAAGATGTAGTCTATTGTCCAAGATCGAACACAACATAACTATACAACCCCAATAAGCCATTTGGCCTCTAAGAACCCTAGTTTACTATTGAATATAAAAAAATATTCTCAATTTCTCAGAAGTGCAATCCCTACTCTAAGCTGACCGAACTCTATTGCTGACAGAACCATAGGTAATAATGTGGCTTTAATTTTCAAAGGGTAAATTACCACTGGAATCATTTCAATTGCTCTTACCGTTATTCTAAATTGTGTGGCCTATCCAATTAATTATGCAACATCAATAAGAATCTTACATGAGAATCTTTATTTAAAAATTATTATCCAGGTTTAATTGTGGTCTGGAGGAATTTAGGTATCAAGGGCTACTTTTACTTTCACCAGTTGTCTAAAATAGGATAGGTGTCCACTAGATAAGCTGATCTGATTATAAATGTCTAAATTCAGATATAATATTTGAAGGAAGCTACTGTTTAGTGACTGGAGAAGTTGTGTAAATGACTGGGTCTACTAACCTTATAAGTTTTACTACTGTGCCAATTACCAACTTGCAAATCAATATCCTTTATTTTCAATCTAGGTCAAGCCCTTCAATCAACTTGAGAAAATTCATCCTAACCTGATCATTTGTACTATTCATGCCTCCTCCATATTATAATTATTTTCATTTTCTTAAGTCCAGGGGTGGGCACTTGATTCAGATCTGGCCATCAGCTCTGTGTTTCTTGACCACAGTGAGTAGTTCACAGATGGGTATGTCACCAGTCAAAGCCAATGAAGCATGATGAGGCTTTTATTGACTTTTCTGGAAAAGAAACTATTTCTTGTAATACTTGAATATGAGTGGATATAAATTATAGACCTACTCAGCAACTCTATAATGTCTAAGAAAAAAGACAGCACACAGAAATGTCAAGAAATAGGAATACCTTTCCTAAAGACTTTTTTTTTTAGCCTAGAATCTAGCCATATGTAATGCAAAATATTCCCTTTTTAGCTGAGATCAGTTAAGGCCATTTTCATTTATAAAATTCTCTGAAGAATTAAGGGTTACTTAGCAATACTGTAAATTACACCATGATAACTTGTTTTTCAAGTTTATTTATTTATTTTTGAGAGAGAGAAAGAGTACATGCAAATAGAGGAGAAGCAGCGAGAGACAGGGAGAGAGAGAGTCCCAAGCAGACTCCATGCTATCAGCACACAGCCCAACACAGGGCTCGATCCCATGAACTGTGACATCATGACCTGAGCCAAAATCAACAGTGAGACCTTAACTGACTGAACCACCCAGGCGTCCCACCATGATAATTGTTCACTCAAGTATTCACATTCACAATATTATTCTCTGTATTTCTCTTTTGCAAATTAAAAAAAAATATGTATGTATATAATGCGCAGCCTGAATATCAACCAAGCATTAAACTTTTTTTTCCCAATAAGGTCTCTTAATTAAGATACAATTTATCAATGCCACTTTTAATTGTATGTGAGGCTTTAAAAAAATCTTAAGGATTTTTATTATTTCAAAGATTTTCATTGGAAGCCATTGATTATTAGCTCATAAATTTCTCGTTAGTATATGCTAGTGTCTTCACATAAAACAGCTCAGAAGCTCAATACTAGCTAGAGGCATATTGTAGATTCTATAAACATTTCAGAAACATTGTCAGGAGCAGCTTGTGAAGGAACTGCTGACCGACTCTAATTGTCAATGTATTGAGATAGAAACTTCAAAAGTTTAAAGTTGACACCCTAGTATCTTGCTAATTTTTACATGATTGACTAGTCTATTATGTCATGCAACTAGTTGTCCAGATAAACTACGTTCAGAAACTTCATGTGATCACACTGTAATCACAATGTAGATTGACAGAATGATCAGGGGGAAATATTAAAAGAACAATCACATAATACTTGAAACAAAAGAAATACTAGGAGCAAGTGATAATACCAAAATTTCTAAGAAGCTTCCTACTTTTAATTAAAAGCAGCTCATTAGACATCTCTCTCTCTCTCTCTCTCTCTCTCTCTCTCTCTCTCACACACACACACACACACACACACACACACACACACACACACATACACACACACACGCACCCCTGCTAGGTAACATCTAATGTTACTCTAAGCCACTTTTACTGGGCATATCACTGGAATTAAATGAAAACACCCATTAAATATATTTCACTCATGAGATCATGCTTCAAGTTCAATAATTATGTATCATTCTGATAGGTATGCTTTCCTGTAACCTCCTCATTAGAATAACAAAAAGTCAAAGTAATTTTTGGTAATCAAAATGAGAAAGTAGCATGAAGCCGTAATAAGGGAAAGCCAGCTGAGGAGCCTGCTACGAAACAATACCATGTATAATTGGTCCTTAATTATGCAAATGTAACAAATGGCAGAAGGACGGTTGTATTTCTTGACCAAGGCTGCCTGCCAAGCCAACACGCTGGCAGAAATGCAGGAAGGAGCTCACTCTGTGATCCTGACTGATGCATCCCCTTCCACATTGCCAAGATATTTTTGTGGAAGAAAGAAATCTGTTGATTTACTAAAACAAGTTAAATTTATGTTTTTGGTGTGAATGATGACTATCTCCAACAGCATCATTAACAGAATTTTTTTTCAAACCCACATTATTAACTTTTTTTAATCAAAGGTTTAAATACACCAGAAGAAACCCAAATAATAAGTAGTGTATACATTTGTGTGGAGGATCAGTTTGCTGCACGTTTGCGAAAATAACCTTTATACATGAGACAAAGCTTTTGGCAAGAAAAAATCTTTAAAAAGTAAATATGAGTTGTCTTTTAATACTGTAGATAAACAAACTATATAGGAAATTGGTTATTTCTATGTTTCATTTTTTCAACCATGATTTTGTGTACATTTTAAAATACTCTTTGTAGGGGCGCCTGGGTGGCTCAGTCGGTTGAGAGTCCGACTTCGGCTCAGGTCATAATCTCGTGGTCCGTGGGTTTGAGCCCCGCAACGGGCTCTGTGCTGACAGCTCAGAACCTGGAGCCTGTTTCAGATTCTGTGTCTCCCTCTTTCTCTGACCCTCCCCTGTTCATGCTCTCTCTCTGTCTCAAAAATAAATAAATGTTAAAAAAAAATTTAAAAAAATACTCTTTGTAAACAACCACTTTAAAATTAATTTATTCATGAGCTTGCATTGGGACGTCTGTAAGCTAGAGCTAGCCTCTAGAAACGTTGTTCTCTTCTTAGTTTCTGATATAAAATGCCTTCAAGTTCCTCATTGCTCCCAGACCTTCCGTTCTTAACCTAGCACCCACAGGTACCTGCTGCTCTCCTGACATAATGGAGAATATCTGTGCAGAATCCAAGAATCCCACAACTTTAAAAACTGGTAAATTTGGCCTCTGATGAAGCTATAGACATATCTTAGATATATTTCCCAATATATTCATTTAAGGGAGGCAAAATAAATTTATTTGAATGATTTCATTACTTTCCTCAAAATTTATTTACTTCACTACTGTTTTGTTTATTTATTTATTTATTTATTTTTATGTTTATTTTTGAGAGCCAGAGAGCACGTGAGCAAGAACAGACGCATGAGAAGGGGAAGGGCAGAGGGAGGGCCAGAGGATCCACAGTGGGCTCCATGCTGACAGCAGAGAGCCCTATGTGGGGCTCAAACTCACAGAACTGCAAGACCATGATCAGAGCCCAAGGTGGATGCTTAACCGACTGAGCCACCCAGGCGCCCCACTTACTACTGTTTTGAATGAAGTAGAGTAGTGGCATGTTTTAGCATCTTGCCAGTGAAATTTACCTCACTAGTAAATTAGAATACTAGTGTATTCTAGTTTGTAATAGGCACTAAAATCATTCCCTGCTTCTGAAATAGCAAAATTTGAAAGGAGTTCCCTGAACATTTGCCAGAGTTTGAGACTCTACATGGGGTTCTGGTAAAAAAAAAAAAAAAAAAAAAAAAGTATTTTAATAGGTCAGGGAAAATTCCTGAACAGGTTGGAAGATACAGCATACAAAAAGTTACCAAGACTTGAATAGGGAAAATTAAGAGCAAGGGACAGGAATATGTGGTAGCAGTGATTTAGAATTAAATTATAAACTGAGGCACCTGGATGGCCCAGTGAGTTAAGCGTCCGACTCTTGATTTCTGCTTAGGTCATGATCTCACGGTTCGTGAGATTGAGCCCCAAGTTGGGCTCTGCACTGACAGCACAGAGGCTCCTTGGGATTCTCTCTCTCCCTCTCTCTCTGCCCCTCCCTGCTCACAGTCACTCTCTCTCTCTCTCTCAAAATAAATAAATAAATAAACATTAAGAAAAGGAATTAAACTGGAAACTAAATTAAGGTAGATCCTCTAGTAGAAAATGAGGGATGTCTTTCACTGACAATTTTTCCTTAATTTTTGTATATTCATAAAATACTCTCTACTTAAAATAGCACTATCACTGGTGAAATGAAAAAAAATATGTGTGTTTTGCTTCCTTGAGGGGTGCTGTTATGTATCAAACATCAGCCCATCATCTATCCTCTCTGTAAATCCTAAATCCCAGAGTTCACATTAATAATGTGTTAGGGTTTTAGAAATTTCTGTAGTAAAATACAGATGGCCTCCAATTTATGATGGTTTGACTCACGATTTTTCAACTTTATGATGTTGCAAGAGTGATACACATTCAGTAAAAACTACTTTGAATTCTGAATTCAGATCTTCCCCAGACCAGTGATATGGCAGCCTGGTCCTTGTTGGTGATGCAGGGCAGTGGCAGTGAGCCGCAGCCCTCAGTCAGCCCTGTGATCGCACAGGTAAACAACGAATACACTTACAGCCATTCTGTTTTTCACATTCAACAAATTACACAAGATCACTCAACGCTTTACTACAAAATAGGCTTTGTGTTAGATCACTTTGCTCATTTGCACTCTAATGCAAGTGTTCCCAGCACATTTAAGGTAGGTTAGGTTAATCCATGATGTCTGGTAGGCTAGGTGTATTAAATGCAGTTTTAACTTTCATATTTTCAATTTATGATGGGTTTATTTGGATATAACCCTATTGGAAGTTGAGTAAGATCTATACGTGATTCGTTCAAAATGGGATTAGCCCAGAATGATCTTAGTATCAGTGAAACATTGTCTTACTTTTCAGTCTATTCATATTTCACTTATTTTAATGTGATCAGACATATATGCTCAAGAGCAAGCATCAGATTCTAAAAAATAAATTAAAAAAAAAATAAAAAGAGCTAGGTACTGCAGACCATGAACATCATGAATCACTGGTAAAAAAATTAATTTCTAGACCAAATATATAAATAATATACTTAAATAGATGATTCCAAGCATTGTTAGAGCATTTTTAGTCATTTTGCATCCTGGCACTCCTATTTTAAGAAGCTTTCATTGTGAAACAAAGAAAAGAATCCTACATAGAACAGGAGGACACATACTTATTTGTGAAGTTCAAACACATGAATGAATGCCATTATATGGCTTATTCTTCCTGAATTCCCTGACTAAATTCTAAAGGAATATAGAATACACAATTTTTAGAGATTCATATTTTACAAATAACGTTGGTCACTGGGCAAATGACATTCCTGATTATAATGTAGAAGTATACCAGTAAGATAAATCCCTGCGATTTAAAAAAACAAACAAACAAAACTTAGAAGACACTGTATGGTTTTGTGTATAAGGGAAGATCAAAGTAAAATTCTCCAATTGTATCTCTGGGTTATACCACATTTGATATGTACAGTGGTCCAAGGGTCTAGAGAACCAATGAGTCATCAATACTACATGGTATTGATGATTAAAGAAGCAGCTGTTAATATAAATGTGGTCCAAATCCTTTAACAAATTCAGCAAGAATCTTTGCATGGTGGTTTCGAAGGAACATTGTATAGTCTCTTTAGTAGGAAACCCATCAGGAGAATGCATATTTGAAAGACATTTAGAGCAGAGACTCATGTTATCTGACATCTGGTACATGATGAGAACACAAAATTGAATTGTCACCATTTCTATAGTGCAAGCAGAGTACAAGTACCTCTCTCCTCTCCACCACTGCTGCCTTCCTGATCCAGCCCACCATTATCGCTTGCCTGCATTGTTACAAATAGCTTCAACTATTTTTCCCACTTACACTCTTGCTTCCTTACAGTTTTCTTTCAAAACAACATCTTCAAGGATTCCATTAAACTATAAGTCAGATCATGATTCCGTTCTTCTCAGAACTGTTCAAAGGCTGCTTCTTAAATTCAGAATTAAAGACATAGTTCTTATAGTGGCCTACAAGGATATTCACAATCTGGCCTCCTATTAGTTCTCCAATGTCACTCTACCCCTCTTTCTGAGAATACCTACTGGTCTTATTGCTTCTCAAACATCCTGCAAGCTCCCTCTGCTAGAACACTTGCCCCAGAAAGACACATGGCTTACTTTCTTAAATCTGTCAAAATTTTGCTCAGCTATGACCACAAATCTGACACCTCATTTAGAATTGCCACACACCCTGTCACATTTTCACAATGCTTCTCACATCCTAAGTTGCTTTAAAGTTAATTTGTGTATGTACTGCTTATTTTATGCCACTATCTCTCCACATTACTGGAATGTAAGCTCCATAAGGACAAGGATTCTGAATTACTTTTTAAACTAACGCTTCCCCAGAGCCTAGAATAATGCTGGGAACATAAGAAGATGCTCAGTAAGTACTCATGTAACATCACAATTCATGCAGCAACAAAGCTCAGTAACTTTATGATAGATGATTTGGCCGGAGACCTTATTCTGCTGTAGTACTTGTAGCAGTAATGTTAGTACTGCTACATGTACATAGTACATGTAGCTATTAGGTGTTATGGCATTATCAATGATTCGTTGAAGCACCTCAACAATATGAGTATGTACTTATGAAGCATTTTGTAAAGTTATTGACTTCTTTCAGATAGAACAAATCATCCATTTGAGGTTGTTGGTAATGTGATGAATGAACTCAGAATATCCTCCCAGAGAATTTTCAATTCCTCATCATAAGGAGATGGTCTACAAAGTCTTTTGGGAATGAGCCAACTCAAATGACTAGGAGTTAGTGTCAAAACATTCTTGTTATTTTCAAATAATAGGTAGTTCTAGGTTACCTACCTCAGGGTTCCCACATTCCAAAGCTTGAAGGAGTAGCATTCCTCCTGAATCTATCAATAGCAAAAATTCAAACATTAACCCCCCCAAATTGCCTGCTGAATTTGGGTATTTATAATTGAACAATGTGCATTAAACCAGTTGCATCCTGGGACAGTCCTTTTGATGGGTCATCTTGGCAAGATTACCACACCATTATTCAGCCAAACACAATTCTAGGGGTTGCTGTGAAGAGATTTTGTGAATGTGATTAAAGTCCACAGTCAGTTGATTTTAATTAAAGGCGATTATCCTGAATATTAATCTGGATGAGCCTGTTTCAATCAGTTGAAAGACCTTACAAACGGAGCTGGGGGTACAAGAAATTCCACCTGTGGACAGCAGTTTCGGCCCACACGTGAGTGCTGGCCTGCTCTCCTGATGGCCTGCTTTGCAGATTGCAGACTTACCTAGGCAGACCCTGAAATTATGCAAATAAATTCCTTGCAATAGATAAATTTCTGAATGTACATCTTCCATTGGTTCTGCCTCTTTGAACCCTGACTGACAGAACTACTAATGCCTTAAGATGACATAGGACTTGCTGGAGATCACAAGGGCACAGCCGTTGCACATTTTGTGAAGTGCCTATGGCTGTTCACTGCTGTTAGAAATAAGTAGAAATTGGAGAATCTTTACAAACTTGCCACTGAGTAAATTGTTTACAGTTGATTGTTTATGAAGGCATTGCAGAGGCTGAATATTCATTATCCATCAAGTGCCTTCATTTGGAATTTTTATTCCCCATTTTATTTTATTCCTCATTGTATTTTACTCCATTTTATTTATATTCAGGAAACTCTCTTTTTTAAGTGATTTTAGGCCTATGAAATTATATATACCATATCTCTATCATGACATAAGTAATTTTCATGAAATCTCCCTCTAGAATGTAAGTTGCATGATGCAAGGCAGAGTTTTAATGTGTGTGTGTGTGTGTGTGTGTGTGTGTACACAATTATTTTCACTCCTCATCCTCTTTCACCTGTTTCCTAAGCATCCATCATGTCTTAGCCTTTCTCCCATCCCTTTGGGTCAAAGTAGTAATTTACTAAGTTCCCTTTGAATATTCTGTCTTTTGCATTATATGACTTAATAATAAAACTAGCTTCTAGCAACAAATAAATAAACAGGCTTATGTTTGGAGACTATCCTTGTTTCTCACAGGCCCTGTGTGTGTGTGTGTGTGTGTGTGTGTGTGTGTAATAAATAATGTTGTAAAGAACAAAAATTATTTAAAAAAATAAAAGAATATGAAGACCCAGAAAAAAACTTTGTTCATTAACATATCCTCAGTGCCAAATCAGTCAATAGTAAGTATTTGTTATGTGAATGAGTTGTTTGCACTCTACGGAATAAAAACAAAATCTTCCAGGGATATCTTAGGCTTCTAAATTAATGCTGCTGGTATTCATTCTGCCTGAGATGATATTAACATATCCATGAGTTTCCAGTGTGAAGTGCAAACACTGTCAAAATTCCAGATACTCAATTTCTAATCATTTTCAAATCATGTGTTCTAACAGAAACAACCAGTGCTGAGCCACATATTTTCTGCTGGTCGAGGCGAATGCTGACTTCACTGATGATCCCATCAAATTGAATAAAGTTTTTTTAGGCATAAAATCGATAGCACAAAAGTATTTCCTGATCCATCCAGAGCATCTAAACTCATGCTGGAAATTTCTTCCAAGTTAAAACTTTTGTTTTTATTTGCTAATTCTTCAACGTTTTTTATTTATTTTTGGGACAGAGAGAGACAGAGCATGAACGGGGGAGGGGCAGAGAGAGAGAGGGAGACACAGAATCGGAAACAGGCTCCAGGCTCCGAGCCATCAGCCCAGAGCCCGACGCGGGGCTCGAACTCACGGACCGCAAGATCGTGACCTGGCTGAAGTTGGATGCTTAACCGACTGCGCCACCCAGGCGCCCCTTTATTTGCTTATTCTTAACTACTTCTGGTTGCTTATGCCAATACACCTCCAGAAAGTACAAGACACCAGTTTATTCCTTAGCAAGAGCAACATGTAGAATTGAACCCGTTGTGTACTCTATTAAATTGCTTGTATACATCCACACACTGTATCTTCATTAAGAAATCAATGACATGATTCTGTTCTTCTAAGTTCCTAATGACTTTTGTCTTCACAACATCAGTTGACTGTTGATAAATAATAAGTGACTGTTATCATTTTGGGAAACCCTCTTGAAACCAATTATGAAACTATGCAGAGCCTTCTATTAGGGTTTGTTGCCTTTCATCAGTCCTGACTGGTAGTAACTTTCCTTCACGTCACTGCTTTATCAATTTTTTTCTTAAAAAGAAAAAAAAAAACAAAACAAAAACCACTTTCATCATCTCACACCTTCATTCCAGATCTCACAATGACCCCTCATTTTCCACCAAAGCAATCTTAAAATTCTGATCTGACATGCAAAACCTTTTAAAAACACAAGCTCTGATGTCAGAGTGCCTGTGTTTGAATTTCGGTTTTGCTGTTTAGTAATTGTATGATTCAGTTAAATTACTTAAATATGTTGTACTTCATCTCCCTCATCTATGAAATGAAGATAAGTAATAGTATCTACTTTATGAAGCAGTTAAGAGGATTCAATGAATTAATACATGGAAAGAATTTAGAATTGTCCTGTCAAATGGTAACTCCTGAATACATGTTAGCTATCATCATCATCAGTGTTATAATAATTATAACTGGTACCACATGTTGGTCAAGCAGAACCTACTATTTGGGGGAAATGCATATTTTAATATAAATGGAGGCAATTTGCACAGCTAGGAACTTAGAGAAACTGGATTTAGGAGCATCCCCCCACAGCTTTGCTGACACAACCATCCAGCCTTTTTGTGATTTGGTTAAAAGAACATCGAGAGAAGAGCCAAAAGAGATAGTTTACCTCCTCAGAGGTAACAGTCAGCATTAATCATCACCCTACTAAAAATACTTTGATGCTGAGTCATGACCTTTTGTTTTATGCAATATAACACATATTGTTTCTTTTAGGGAGATTCTATTCTCAGAAATCCTTAAGGGGGTTCAAAGGAAAAGAGAGAGAGAGACAGAGAGAGAGAGAGACAGAGAGAGAGAGAGAGACACAGAGAGAGAGAGAGACACAGAGAGACAGAGAGAGGGAGAGAGAGATGGAAATACCATGAAGCTAAAAGTAAATTTGAGAAGGAATTCCTTTGCTTTCTGAAAATGGCCTTCATCCCAAAGCAGTAAAGCACATACCCATTTTATCTCTCTTCCATTAATCCTCAGGACTACTGCTCTGGCCAGTTCATTTTACTATCTCCAAACCTACTAGGTTAATTTCTGCCACTACTATTTTACTCATGTATGCTCCCCCTTTGTAGAAATCTTTCTCTTTATAATGTTTGGAGGTCAGGTTCAAGTTCTGTGTGTCCAAAATTCTTCAATATCTCTAGCCACCATCCAACTCTTTATTCATGAGCATTCATGCATTCATTTGTTTAGCCAATATGTTTCAGGCACTGTGATAGGAGCTGAAAATATAAGAGTATATAAGATGACAAGGATTCTGGTTCTCAAAGGAGCTTACATTAGGAAAAAAATTGTATTTTCATTATTTACACAAATAATTAATTATAGTCGTTATGAAAGTATGCTAGGAGAACATTAAATAAAGAGTGTTGTTTGGGGAAGCTTCAAAGAGGAAGTAACATTTAAAGCTGAGATTTAAAAAATAAAGATGATTTATTTAAGCAAAGCCTAATGGATGAAGAAGAGGGCATTGGTGGCTCCAAAAAGAATGATAGGGGTGGGGGCGGGAAGAACTGAAGATTGCAGAATGAGGAGAATGGACCTAATGAAAAACTGTAGGGAGGTCAGCATAGCAGTAGCCTAGATAACCATCAGAACAGTGATGTGGATATTGGATATTGGATATTGGATGTGTGATGGATATTGGGCTATTGATGATCTGGATCACCTGAAAAGTACTTATTAGTGCTAAGTATTTGAATTCAGCACTGTGCTATATAACAGATAAACATTCATTATATTATGCTATTATAATGTGTTAGTTTTATTTTTCTCCATACAGTCCATATAAAGATTTCATACAAGACTCTAAGGTAGACGTGTAGGGAGCCTGTCATTTATTTCTGTTTTTGCCCCATAGATACTCTGCAGACAATAAATACTTGAGATTACAGGATACCATTTTCATCCTATTCATCTTCACTTTTTGCTTGTAAAAAAAAAAAAGACACACCTACACATTCACACACACAGGTTTTTAATATTGTATGGATAGCAAATTTTCAAAATAGAATCTCAAAGCCAGAATAATTAATTGGACTGCTTGATTTTAATCATCTAAAAGGTAACCCTCCTCTATGACAAAAGAGTCTAAGTGATTGAAACCTGGAAAAAAAATCCTGTGATGTAGGCATGGCAGCCAGACTCTTTAGGGTTGGAAAATTTTCTAAGTACCTAGCCGTGCAATGAAACCGCATAAAAATGATTTAGTTCTGGCATTACCATTCTGGGACCAGAGTAAATGTTAGGAAAAAGTGATGAGAAATAAGCAACCTCAATGTCATTTTGTTACCTCAATTCAAATTTCTCAACTTTTATAAGTCTTAATGTCTTAGAATAATAAGCAAGGAGAGTATCTTAGATTTATAGAGTATACAAACATAATTATAGGGCCTACAAAACTCTCAACTTAAGGCTTAGAGAAAAATTATAAAAAACCTGAACATTAATATTTGTCATAGATTTAACTTATAAAAATACAAATAAGAGGTTTAAAAACTCTAAAATGGAAGTGTTCAGAGAGAGAGAAAGAGAAGACAGAGAGGAAAGTGATCTTTAATAACAAAGAAAATAATAAGTACAAGTCCCTTAGCTCTCTGCATATCCTAGAGTACAGCTCTTTCATAAAATATTCTCACTAGATTAGAGTTCAAGGCCATTGCGCCAATCAAGAGCAAAGGGGCAAATGAAACCTTCAAGTATTCATCCTAGGGCTTCATTTACCTACTAATTACTGATGAAATCATGATAGGCCTCCATCAGTTAAATACCACTCATTTCTGTTAACACATGAATGCTGTGAGGGGCCATGGTGTTCTATTTAGGATGCTCTTTATCAGAAAATTTAAATGTGTTTCCAGCTTAGTTAACAATCAAAGGTCACTCTTCTCTTTTTAAAATAATCCAAGTAAAGTAAATACACCAACATCAATCCACGTAATCCGCCAACAGGGCCCATTACTTCGTTGCCTAAGAATTGTATTTACAAATATTTTGCATTTTAACCAGGAAAAGATCTGAAATATTCAGAGGGCTTTGTCCCCAAACTGAAAATTATTATCCTTTTGGTACAGCAACCTAAATCCCATCTCCTTTCCATGTCTGAACTAAGGAAATGCAAATTTTTGTTGATTTGCTGCAAATCTATTTTAGAAGGAAAAAAATGTTGCCTTACATGTACTTTTGGACACAAATGTTATTATTACCAGTGAATTTATCAAGTTATCCTTTCTCTCTCCAGAATTTAAATACATATTAAACAAGCCTACCAGTAAAAAGTCAAAGAAGGCTAACGGATAAATAAGTTAGGAAGTAAACAGAGTTGATTTTTCATCAGTTTGATTTTCATGTTGGGCACTTGCATGCATTTGAAATAAGTTATTTTTGATACTTGTGCTCATTTCCTTAACAAATAATTTATATATAACTTCCCTTCATTTAGAAAGATTTTATGTGGTTTACATCCAGCCGTTGTATGTTGGATCCAGATGTACAAGTTCACAAGAGCCAATCGATACATTTTCAGGGATTTTATAAGCCAGTTAAAAAAATGCATTATTTAACAAATTTATTATTAAAAATTAGGTTATACAAATTTACATTTGACTATGTTAAAACAAAGCTGATAGAAACTAAAAAACTCATTCTTTCCTAATTTTCTACATTTTTACTATGATCATGACCTTGATGTTATTTACATGTATTTTATCTGTGTGGTCAAAATACTACAAAATAGGGTGTTGGTGAGCATCTCTTTCTAATTTTATATTCAGGGACATCACATTAGTAGTTTCACACTGGACATGGTTCAAGTATTTGTTCAGCAGAAATTAAACAAACAAACAAACAAACAAACAAACTACACATCAGGGCTTGATTTATTGTCTTGTCGGTTGTCTAAAGGAAATGATGAAGAAAATATTAATAATGCAGCTTGAACTAATTATGGCATGTTGGTAGCCACCATATTGTAAATAATCCGCAGAAGAAAAGAGAAAGTATTCTTCCATTATTTAAAAACTACTAACTGTTTCAGCAAAGAAGTCATTCACATTACTGATGAACAAGTGACGTTCTGGCATATATCTTACTGTTACACTTTGCTGAATTCATTAGTGTAAATGAAAATATCAACCAATATTCATATCAGAACTAAAAACACAACCATAGGCTGGCTAAATATACAAAAGCTAGGGAAAAATCAATTAAAATGTTCTCTGAGAATCAACTGACTCTATATGAAATCTACAATAAAAATATGATATATATATATATATAGTATTATAGTATCACTTATAAATTATGTACTATACATTATTATAATAACATTATACTAATACATAGATACATCCCTTCTCTCTGGAGAGTCCATTGTTAAAATATTTATAACCATATAAATGCTTATATGAATATATAAAATACAACAAGGCAATATATAAATTACTTCAGCAGGATGTGCTAAAGTAAACAAATGAATAGGCATGAAAATGGAGCCAGAAGCAAGACTTGTAACAATGACAAGAACAATAACAAAAATTACTCAAGCCTACTAAGTTTCCGTGGGTAGCCAAAATTTGCTCCAAATTTCCTAGTAGTTGCTGTGAAAAACAAGACCCATTGGACTACTAATTCATAATACTTATTAAATAAAAGAATATCAGTTACTTAGGATTAACTATTTTTGATCCTACATGTGTTTATAGGAGCTAGGGTCAAATTGTGATCATTGCAGGTTATTGTGAATGACTACAAAAGCATCCAAACAAATAAATGAACCAAACATACAATCACCTTTTATCTTTAAATGGGGAAAAAAATATCCTTACTCTTTAACTAAATCTCTTCATTCTATTAACTAAAACATCCTCATTCCATTAACTAAAATGTCTCCAAATTCTGTATCTAATGGTTTTCTCAGAACAGCACCCTTTAAAAAGTGCTTTTCCTTTATCTACCCTCTAAGAGATCCAGCATGCGCAACATGATTACACAGTGCTCTGAAAGTGGGGTTATCACAGACTGCACTCATCTTTGTTAATTTCAAGCAATCCCAGACTTGACATACAGTTGTATTAAAAAGAAGTACAAAATGGCATTGCTCCTAATTATAAATGTGTGTCTCTTTATTTTCATTGATTTAATCCTAAACTATACCTTTCCAGCTATCCTTCCCAATATACCTACCAGTGAATTGTCATTGATTATATTGAAATGATCATTATTTATAGGTTATGCCATTAACTTTATTTTGCTTATGAAATTTCCTCTTTCAGTCTGAAATGCTTCTTATTTAGGAATGAAGAAATTCTGTTTACCCTTCAAGACTTATGCCTACATGCGAACTCTTGATTCTGCCAAGAAGAGTTAATAGCTTTTTCTTCTCTGTTCCTAAAATATATTTTTCAGGTATCTGTTCTCAGTAATTTAACTGTTTTCATATCTGCCTTTGTGAAACTGAAGACTCTTGGAGGTAAGGTTTGTGTCTTGGTGATAAACACTAAAAGTAGAAGAGGTGCTTTAAATGGAGTAGATACTCACAAATGAATGCCATGAACAATGACCAGTGAAGAAAATCATTACCTTTAAAATTATGATTAGAAGATGATTTCAGAGCCTGTAATTAAGAGTCAACTATAATGACACAGACAGCAATACTTGGGTACATCTTCTTCAGAATGATGTTTGTGAATACACTTGTCAGAACCAGAGTTTAATAAAGCTTATTTCCCAATTTAGGACAAAACTGATGTTTCTATAAAATGTTTTACTGCTCACATAAGGCCAGATATTAATGTTCAGATTATTAAAACCAGGGAGAGAAGGATTATTTAAGCATTAAAAAAGAAAAAAAAACAATTTTTTCATTTGTATTCTTTTCATTTAACTTTGTAGTATTTATCATTAATTAGGAATTAATATATATTATATAATATAATATATTTATATATGTATAATATAATATAATATAATATAATATAATATAATATAAATATTCATTTTTAAAGGGAAAACATATTTCGGGTAATGCTAATTTGCCATTAACTGGATGCTTTATTCTAGGCTTCTCTTTCATCTCCAACAGGAACACCAATGGATTTGGGCATCCTTATTATTATTTTCTTAATATAATTTATTGTCAAATTGGCTAACATACAGTGTATACAGTGTGCTCTTGGTTTTGGGGGTAGATTCCCATGATTCATCACTTACATACAACACCCAGTGCTCATCCCAACAAGTGCCCTCCTCAATGCCTATCACCCATTTTCCCCTCTTCCTCGCCCTCACCCCCTCCCATCAACCCTCAGTTTATTCTCTGTATTTAAGAGTCTCTTATGGTTTGCTTCCCTCCCTCTCTGTTTGTAACTACTTTTTTCCACTTCCCTTCCCTCATGGTCTTCTGTTTGGGCATCCTTATTTTTAAAATACAAAATAAAACCACTATACTATTTGCTAACAGTTTTTATACTCATTTTTTACATTAATCAATCTAACATCTAGTTCTAGTAATCCTGATTCAGTTACTGATTTACATAAATCAAATTTATGTAATATGGTTGGAGCAAATTACCAAATCTACCTTCCTACCTTCCTTCCTTCCTTCCTTCCTTCCTTCCTTCCTTCCTTCCTTCCCTCCATCCCTCCATCACTCCTTCCTTTCTTCATTGTTCTTTCATCTTTCCAAATAATGGAAAACTTCTCTTGAGTTCACCTAGGCTCACAAACATAAGCTAACACTGCCTAGAATGTTTTACTGTTACAATTCTTACTTGAATACTCAGGAAAAAAAATTATAGAAATTGTGCCAATGACTTTCTTCTGGGTGACTGCAGATATTCTTCTAAGACATATTCTTTATATCTACCCATGAGCCAAGCATCATTTTGATTAAGAAGCCGCAATGATGAAGAAGATAATCACTAACTTATTCCTGTCCTATTTGCTCCTGAAAACCACAAATGAAATGTTGCAATGCTATATACATGTTATATGAATTATATAATTTCATTTAAAAGATGAAAATTATGATTTTATAAAATAATAAACAAAGGGATGTTTGGCAATGTTCTGGTTCTCTTCTCTTCCTTTCCTATACCTCCATCCTCAACCCCTTGAAGGCAAGGTTAATCCGTTGGCTACCATGGGGTTGGGGTCATTCTGGTTTATATCTAACAGAACAGTGAAAAGAAAAAATGGAACTGAGCCAGATCTTTAAGCCCATAGGAACTCTGGTTGCCTAAAGTCTTCCAGGCTATGGGTTGTCAAGGAAGTTCTTGAAGTTTAAGGGTGTGTTCAAATAACTTCTTTTGCAAAGAACACATATCTTTTGTCTGAATGTTCTCCAGTGCATATTTATATCATTCCTTATGTCCAGAGATAAAGCTACAGAAGATGTCTGGTTTCTGGTTAAGATCATGACCTAAAAGAAAAGTCATCCATTTTGCTAAACTTTCTAAATAATATTAGGAAATAGGCAGTGCGTAATGTTCTGGCATCAAAATCATTCACCCTAGTGGTTTCCTCCAATAATTTATTTAAAACAATTTGTAGACTTAAGCATATTTAAAGGCTATTATTTTAACCAGCATTTTATTCCTCCTTATTCATAGTGTTATAATATCTGCTTTAGGATTCACCTACAAATAATATTTTATTTTCCATGAATATAATTTAAAGTCTTGGCATTAGTAAATATAAACCTCAAATTCTATAAAACACATTTGTTTAAAATGTGGCCTACTACTCATCTAGTTAATACGAATTTAAGTATCTCTAGGCTTCACAGAATTAAGGAAAATAACCTATATTTTGGGAGAAAATATTGGTTTTATTATATTATTATTATGGAGAGAATACTATAAATAGTATTATAAATATGATAATATTATTATTGATTTTATTGCATTATTAAAGGGGAGAAACTGGAAAAGCTTGAATTAGATATTTTATAGAGTTTCCATTTAAAAAAAAAAAATAAATAGTTCTACAAAATTTTGTTTTTTTACAGAATTTTCCATTTCCCTATTACTACCCTAGCCACTCCCAGCATCTCTAGGTAGGGGACTGGCCTCAAAGGAAAGCTGAGATTTTTTTTCTGTCCACCAGAATAATAAGTTTAGATCTCAATGATAGTAAAAATACAAAGTTGTGTCTGCTACATTTTATACTTTTCAAAGGTCAGATACACATTAACACTTCCTGATATTTTTAGGGCTGCCATAATTGATCTTTATTAGCTGCTGGAATTTTGGAGCCAGAATTCTTAGTGCTTTCCTGACAAGTGTATTGCCTCAAATGGAACATTCTTCTAGCACAGACCACTTTCCTTTCTAATAACCTTCTCCTCCCTACAAGGTCAAGGGGCTAGGTAGGTTATATAGGATGGGCGGACCCTCCTACGCCAACCTTTCCCCTGCCACCGTTCCCTCCTGTCACTCAAGGGGTCCCATTCCACACCTCCCCCACTTTGGAAGGCTACAGAGAATGATTTCCTCACATGGACTCAGGACACATTACAGAGCTATCTTATCTTACATTTAAAAGAAATCCAAGAGATTTCAGAAAGTAAGAATGGCTTTGATTGCTCAGGCTATTTCTTTCACATAAATTGAACATGGCTTCCTGAGAGCACTCCCCAATTTACCCAGGGACTTCTTCCTCACCCTTGCCCTTCTTGGTTTTCTTTAAAGGATCACTGGCTTCTGCTGCCTGAGATTCTCTCTGAATTACTCTTCTTTTTCAATCTTCACAATATGATGCTTATTCTTTAAAATTATATTTAAACATGGTGACTCCTTTTTTATTTCAGTTCTGTTATCACTTCTAATTTAAGAGATAGCATCTCTGATTTTTTTCCCAGAAATAAGTTTTTTCCCCCTTAAAAAAAAACTGTGAAGTAAAATACATCTATCCTGCTGTATACAGGTCATGTGGCTAATTAGAAGTAAAACCTTGCAAGGGTCAGAAATATTGTAGAGTAGAAAGATAAATTATTGCTAGAAATTAGAAAGGAACTATCAGTTTTTACCTCAATTTTTGGTGGTTTGAATTTGGTTACTTATCGATCTGTGTACCTGTATACTTAAAGACAAATATTGGAGGGCGAAAGATGTGTACTTAATAGAACTGCACACATTCTATTCATTCTTCTTTTTCAAGAATTCCAATTTATCTATTTAGAATATGAAAGTCTAATGAATGAAACTAATTCTTAAAGCAGTAATATATTTTAGACCATCTGATGCATGTTTAAAAATAGTAGTAAGTGAAGAGATTCTTAGTGATTTAAGGATTTATTCTGAAGAAGCATTGTCCAAAAACTTGTATATGTTTCTATAAATTCCCCCAATGTGCATAAACATCCACATAATGAAGTAAGAATTAGTACCCTGGGCTCTTTTTCCTCATTTGATTACCATGCCCATTTTTGGGAAAGAAAAAAAAAACACTGGTGAAAGATATGGCTTTTGAATGAAAAAGAGGGGGAAAAAATCCATAGTGTCACAGATGGCTGTCAGAATAAAATGAAGCATGAGTCTGTTGAGGGAATCAAACATGGGTGTGAAATCTGAACAGAAAGGCACGGAGCAGAAGGCAACATTTCAAAAGGCATTTGGCACCAACTGGCATTGTGAGGGTTAATTTACTGCCAGGAGCTGCTGGGCTTTTCATTCTCTACAGACACACAATAGACAGATCCCCAAAGTGCCCATCATAATCACAGATGCTGGGGGATTAATGCTAAGATGAAAGCTTCATGAATATTAAAAATATCAAAACTGCTAATGATGTAGCAGAGTTTGAAATAACATTGAATCTCAAAATCTAGGAGTATGGCACGCAGGCATAGTAAGACACTGTCTTTTAAAAACTGATTAAAACCTACTCAATTTGTAGCAGAAAGAGGCTTATGCATATTAGGACCTGAATTGGCTGCCAAACTTTACAAATTGCACAGACTAATTACCATAATTAAGCCTTGGATTGAAGAAGAAAATTCCATTTATCTCAGGCTGACTCAGTGGAACTTCAACAAAGAAAGCACTGACATCAGATGGGCTTTTCCCTCACATGATATTTCAAAGCCCACTAAAAATAAACAAACAAACAAAAGAGGCCCCATCCTCTTAGAAGCAGGAATCATAACCACTCAGCGTAAAATGAAGTTGAAGGAAAGAGTTGTTCAGTATTATAAAAGCTAGTTTAGGTAAATTTAAAGTTTACTCCTCATGGGAAACTCCATTAAAAATGTGGAATTCAGTTTAAAAAATCTGAATTATAAAATGCTTATGTATAGAATTGATATTTTTAATTTTTTATTGAGATATAATGGATATATATCATATTAATTTCAGGTGTACAATGCAAAATTATTGTGAAATGATCACCACAGTAATTCTACTTAATATCCATTATCACACATAGTTACACTGTTTTCTCTTGTGATAAGAACTTTTAAGATCTACTCTCCTTGCAACTTTCAAATATCCAATACAGTATCATTAAGTATGAAGTCACTACTGTGTACATTATAACCCCAGGACTTAATCCTTTCATAACCTGAAGTTTGTACCTTCTTCCTACCTTCACCTTTCGAATTGATAAAAATGTGAATGCATTCTAACTTACTGCACTGGCTTAAATAATAGTTCTGTAGAATTTAGAATTTAGTTAGCTTAGTTTCTGATAAGGATAAAGATACAATAATTTGCTAAATATCTTCTCTCTTCTCTTATGGACATCAGTATTAATAGGAGTAAATTGGTTTGGACTATAATACTGTTCGCTTAATCTTTAGCTTTCTTAAATTATTTGGAAAAGCAATATCAGCAGGTAGAATGGTTACTTCCCTATGTTGTCTAGCCTACATGCAGTTAGATTATCACTAAAGCATAAATTTTTTTTCAGAAAAAAATGTAATCATGAAAGTTGACATTATCTTCATAGGTAATAAAGTTATTCATTAATGAGTATTTTTCAAAGCTCATTTTTGACACTGAATAAAGGATTAAAAACAGTTAAATGGGATGATGGAAAAGAGTATTTTTAATCAGTACAAGCATTTGGAAATATATTTAGGAATGGGTTGATCCTGAATTAAAGTAAAGCATTTACACTTTCAGTTTACAATAGTTGCTTCGAGAGCTTGTAAAACCAGGCATACTTTAATTTCATTAGTTAACACATGGAAACATTTTTTGATGTGCTCTCTTATATGCTTCAATGACTTTACTGTTAACCAAAACTTTTAACCAAAGCTTCAGTTTGCCTCCCTTCTTTTACCCAGGCAGTGTCCTTCTATTTTAATTTTTCTACTCCCTCCAGCCTTACCTCTCACTAACCTATTCTTCAGAGTGATTTGGAACACAAATATGTTCATGCTGTTTAACTTCCCTCCTTCAACACTAGCTTTCAGAATGAAGCCCAAATTCCTCAGCACAGCATCCAAGGGCATTACCACTGTCCACATCTACCTCTCAATGTGCATTTCCGGTTAACCCTCTCTCTTCTCCTTCCTTCCTCTCTCCCTGCTCCATCACCTCCCTCCTGCCCCCTTCTTTCTTCCTTTCTCCCTATAAATATTTTTTGAACACCTATGTTTCAGGTACTGAAATAGCCACCGGGGATAAATACCTAACAGAGGTTACAGTTTAGCGGCTGAGACATAAATTTAAAACTACATTTCTCTCTCTTTCTTGCCTCTGTACACCAGCACAAGCACACACACATGTGCATGCAGTTTTTCAGGATCCAGCTGCAGGCAGAGAGGTGGTTTCACATAGTGGCTAAAAAGCATAGTTTCTGGATCTTCGATTAAATCCCAGCCCCACCGCATAGTGACCATGTGAATTTAGGCAAGTTACCCACCGCACGTGCATATCTCAAAAGGCTGTGGTGAGGATTCAATAAATAAATACAGCCTGGCACATAATACTGTAGTTATTATTATCGGCAGTTCAGTAGTACTATAAAGGGGTTAGGAGAGCCTGTGACTGGATGGGGGTCTAATCTGGTCTGGGGAGCGAACAGAGGCTTCTATGAAGAAGTCAGTATCAAGCTGATTTCTGAGGATGTGCAGTTGAAGGGGTGCAGGTGAGGCTAAGTATTTTCCATCAAGAAGGAACTTTCCTGTGGAGATCCTGAGGGCTCGAGCAGCCTGGAGTGTCTTCTGGCCTGAGAGAAACCTAGTGAGGCTGTAGCAACAGAGGCAAGTGTGATGTCTGCTGCTCTAATATATATTTGCGGAAGTGCCATATTTTCTATTATTTCTATAGTCTCTCGACTCTAGGACCCGCAGGCCCTCTGTCACAATCTTCTCCAATGCCTACTCATTCTTCAGGATGCACATATGGAATTTTGTTCAGGAAACCTCGCCCAGAGCTCACTTGCCCAGCGCCCCTTCCCTTCCCTGTGCTGGGTCAGGAGTAACCCACACCAGGGCATTCACTGCTCTGTATTCTGCTTGTGTGCTACTGGACCAGGAGTTCCCTGATCATGGGGCTTCTGCCGTGTCTGTCTTTGGAATCACACTGGCCCGGCACAGAGAAGGGCCTCTTGCATAGAACATGCGTCCAAGTATAAATGTTTGTCAAGTGAGTAAGCAGAATTTAAATACATATCCTTAGAGCATACCTTAAATGTCAAAACTGTACAGCCCAAATAGCAAATGAACATTATTAGATGACCAACAATTCAGGGAGGGATGCATTGAAAATTACTTGTCCTGTGAAATCAAGGATTTCCTTGGTATATATAGTGTAACGCTCATTATCAATTCTTGCACTAACTCTTTTACTTTAAATTTAAGATAAATATAAGAAACCTTCATCAAATTTCATTTTTTTTTACTCCACAGTCACTCATCCTACTCAGTAAACCAACATGGATTGAAATAAAAATTTAGAACTGATTATATTCATTTTTGAAAGACAACTTTTTGAAAATAAAAATTAACTGCATCTTTTCTTCCTATAGGCAGAGATGTGTTAAAGTTTTTGGTTTGCATTTACCTTCACTTTCTCCTTCCTTCTAGCCTTCAAATGCTAACTGGCAGCTGACATTCATTATTAATATCACAAGCTAAAAGCAGACACAGCAATGAATTGTGTAACCTGGAACTGAGATGGTAAATTGCTCTAGCATCTCCTTCCCTCCACTTTCCTCCCATCTTCTTTTCTGTCTGGGGCCAAATGCTGCTTGCATGGCCAGAGATTGCACAGAGATTACCACTGACTGACTGCCAGGCTCTGAGACTGGACATGCCCTTTATCCTGTTTGCATCTGTCTTGTGAGCTTAAGTGCAGAGGACTGTGGTGAAAAAAAAAATAATAAAATCAATCAATCAATCAAGTAAATACATAAATAAATAAATCAGTTATTCTAGCCTACAAACACAAACAGAGTATTTATACTCCCCTCAGTAGAGAAAAAGTTTGGTCTATGACACATAATTATGTAAATCTACCTTTATCAGTGATGGAGCACAGATGTGTGTGTGTGTGTGTGTGTGTGTGTGTGTGTATGTGTGTGTGTACATACACATACACTGGTGAGGGAGTGGGTAGGAGATAAGGCTGAGAATGTGAGGTTTTCAGGTTCAGAGATGTAAAGGAGCTAAATCCTAAAGAAGATGAAAGCACAAGCAGCCATTCCCAATACAGGTTAAACAAGAAATATTAAGTCCTAAAAGAGAAACAAAAGTTTGAAGTGTCTATTATCTCCATTCTTCCAAGGATACATTTAGATACATAGGAGAGCAGTTAATTCATTACAGAAACAAAGGAGAAGTTCATTCATTATTTACAATGGCTGCCTTAGAATTGTGGGTCTTAGTGAACTCTGGGTGACAAGGACTGGGCTGTGAAGGCAAGGAAGCTAAGCTCAGGGTTTTCACTTGCACAGACGTCTGCCAAGGTCAGGGAAGAGACTCTAGCAATACCATCACATGGTCATACACTTCGTACATATGCCGAAGTATGTTTTTTTTTCTTTTACTTTCATCCATTAAAGCACATTTTATGTTATTATTTATATTTCTTTATCTTAAAGTCCTACAAATTTTATAGGCTTCCTGTCCAACAAAAACTATATCCACCATGAAAATGGGGTCAAATAGAATATGTCAGACTTATAGGGGTCCAGTTCTGTATTTCTATACAGGGTGGCAGTGGTTTATTCTTTTCTTCTAACCTAGGATTATTGAGAATGTTCTCTTTCTTTAAAAGAATCTGTACAATCTCTAGGCACCTATGTTGAATTGATAATGGACATATAACTGTGTCAATAACAAAGAAGACTGACTTTTAGTAAACTAAACCCATATCTTGCAAATGACAATTTATTTTATTATTATCAATATGGAAAGTTGTTGGATATTGTGCTTACATTAATTCAGCTTAGCAAAACTCAGTTTATTCCCACTGGTGAAGGGTCTTTCGACCATCAGTGATGTCTGGATATTTGCTGAAGGCTTCTAAAAAATCCCATTAGCTTTTAGGTGCTGATAACTTTAATGTTCAACCACAGCCCTTAAACATTTCAAGTGGTGTTATAGCCTAAAAAAATAGGAATGATCTTTCATCTTTAGCTGACAAAGACCTAAGCAAATAAAAGTTTATTCTACCAGGATTTTACAACACACACACACACACACACACACACACACACACACAGGGAGAGAGAGAGAGAGAGAGAGAGAGAGAGAGAGAGAAAGCAAGAGAGATCTAATCATTGCTTCTGTGCATACAAAAGGGAAAAAATATATATATATTATATATATAATATATATAATATATAATATAGTATTTTTTTGGCAGAAAGAACTACTAGAAATATCAAGTGCCATTTAATTTCCTCTTTAAAATTGTGCTGGAAAACTAGCATTTCCTTCATGTAGTCAAATAGGTAAGAAAATCTTGACAGTCTAAAGAGAACAAGAGCCATATCTTCAGTCACCTGATAACAACGCTAGCGAGAAAAGACAGGACTGATGTTTGACATTTTTGTATCATGAGGTCTACTCCATGAATACTACTTGAAAATACCTGTAGCTGATATTATTGAAACAGAGAGAAGAACAGATAGGTCCATCAAAGGAAAAACTCCCATATAGTGGAACTTGATGTAACATTGGTGCAAGGGACACTCATGATTTTGTGGGGGTTTTATGAACATCTTTTCCAATGGGATTTTACTTTGAAATACAATGTAACATCACATCTTTTCTAAGAGGGTTAAGTGGGATGATAAAGGAAAAACTTTAAATGTTAAAAATCCTTGCAAACTATACAAAGTAGCTCAGCCCAGATTTATGGCAAAATAAAAACTCTGGTTGATGTCACTAGAGGTGGGATATGTTTTCAAGTCTGTCTATGCTACGAGTGCATTATCTGGACAATGACTTAAAAGTGTTAAAAGATGTGAGTATTGTCTTCACCACATAAATCTGAAGCTCACTAACACGATCCTCGAAAACAGATTGTGTGATCATCTAATAATTCCTTTTGTTGTCACTGCTGTCGCTTTGGCTTTTTATGCATTTTATGGTAAAATATTCCTAAAAGATTGCTAGTTAGTTGTCATCCTCCTTTGTTCCTGACTAGGATATAATCAGATTTGTAGGAAAAACACATCAGAACCTAAGGCAGTTCCTAGAGAGGTTGACTTGATGGGATATTAAAACATCTGCTCTCAATAAATACAAGCGTTTTGGGTGCTTCAGCCAATACAAACTTGTTATTCAATTATTATTAATATGACAGTTAATGCTTGACTATGCTTCAAGTTTAATAAAATGCATTGTTTAAATTCTGTAACTGTTTCCTCCTGAGTTTGGCCCTTTAACATTTGCCGGTTTTACCCAATTGCTAGTCATGTCAAGGGGGAAAAAAATAGTGTACTGGCAGGATGCAGGGAACAGAATAAATGTATGACTTTTAAATGCCCCAAATGAGAAAGGATTAGGCTGCACATTATTGAAAGGATATTCTGGGATCCTTAATGCTCTGCTGTTTGCTCACATTAGTTCCCTTAATCAGTCCTCTTTTCTAAAGACAATAATCCTATCAACAGAAACATGAAATGTAGGTCTTTCTGGGCTTGGGAAAGAGCTCTGTTCTCACTTAAGAAGATGTATGGATTTCCAGTGCAGCAAACACCGACAAGCTGCCATGTGAAACGTTCTGAGAATTTTATAGAGAGTTGTCACACAACCTACAGTCGCTTGCGCTTTAGAGAAGAAGGCATTGTTTGGAGAGAGCGATTACATCTGGGTGAAGCAATGTCTACTTCTCTTGACCAGTGTAACTCTGGAGTGGGGTCAGGGCCTGGATTTATGGTAGGTGAGTCAGCTTGGGTCTTGTCTCCAAAATGACCCATGCTGGAGTCAGGCTGAATTACTGAGAAAGGGGTTTTGTGCCAAAGCTGGTGCTTTAAGGGACAGGCTCTTTCTGTTTTTGTAAAAGTTCCCACACAGACTCAAAGCACTGGAAAGGATCCCTGAAAGGTGTAGGGAATTGCTGGGGCCTTTGGTTTCTAACTTTTCCTTTTAAGAGTTTCCCTCTACACACTCTCCTTCAATGAATGGCTTCCGAGATCAAGACCATTTATCAGTACAATCCACAGCATCTTCCAATTTACCCAGAGTAAAAAGTAGAGTCCTCTCTCCCTCTTTCCTAATGGACTGAGCACAGATTTGAGTCAGCCGGATTTGCATTTCACCACATTCTAGCTGTGTACATTTGGGTAAACTACTCAGCTTCAGCAAATCCGTTTCTTTGTAGAATGTGGTTAATGATGACTTCTGTTTCATAGTGTTGCCGCAAGAACCACAGGACCTACCAAAAGAAGCACTCATAAAACAGTGCTAATTAGACAACTTAAGTTGTAAAAATAACTATTCACCTGAACTCCTAACCTTAAGAATAATTCAGGCAACACTCTGAGAAGGGAAAGACCTCTTGGGGCTGTGCTCTCTTGCTTGTCTCTATTTCTCCAGCGTCTTGGGGCTTTGTGCTGATTTATAATAATTATTTTTTTCTAGGACCATTTATTTTTATAAGGAGATAATTGTAGAAGCTATCAATATAGCCAAGGGGATTATTCTCATGATGGAATTTCAGGCAGTAGTCAGTGGAGAGACTTAGGACAAAAGAGTTTTATTTCTACCTTTTACTCATAAGTGTCTCCTTGCACTAATACATAGAGATGAGATTTAAATTGTCAGATGACTCTCACACATTCAATCATATATGTGTATATATATATATATATATTCAATTATATATATATTAAATATATATATTAAATATATATATATATATATATATATATATATAATTTATTGTAAAATTAGTTTCCATACAACACCCAGTGCTCACCCCAACAGGTGCCCTCCTCAATGCCCATCACCTACTTTCCCCTCTCCCCCACTCCCCATCAACCCTCAGTTTGTTCTCTTTGTTAAGAGTCTCTTATGGTTTACCTCCTTCCCTCTCTGTAACTTTCCCCCTTCCCCTCCCCCCCCTGCTCTTCTATTAAATTTCTCAGGATCCACATAAGGGTAAAAACATATGGTATCTGTCTTTCTCTGCCTGACTTATTTCACTTAGCATAATACTCTCCAGTTCCATCCACGTTGCTACAAATGGCCAGATTTCATTCTTTCTCATTGCCATGTAGTATTCCATTGCGTATATAAACCACATCTTCTTTATCCATTCATCAGTTGATGGACATTTAGGCTCTTTCTATAATTTGGCTATTGTTGAAAGTGCTGCTATAAACACTGGGGTGCAAGTGCCCTATTCATCAGCACTCCTATATCCCTTGGCTAAATTCCTAGTAGTGCTATTGCTGGGTCATAGGGTAGATCTATTTTTAATTTTTTGAGGAACTTCTACACTGTTTTCCAGAGCAGCTGCACCAGTTTGAATTCCCCCCAATAGTGCAAGAGGGTTCCCATTTCTCCACATCCTCTCCAGCATCTAGGGGCTCCTGATTTGTTCATGTTAGCCACTCTGACTGGCATGAGGTGGTATCTCAGTTCACACATTTAATGTTTAATAATACTCCCTAATCAGAATCTTTACTCATCATTCTGAAAATGTTGTTATGTATATACACTAGATAAGAACCAGGTAAAACAATTGAGGAGATTGGAAACAGTCAAGGGAGATTTCTGTCTTCAGAATACTGTTTAAGTCCTGCTAGATCAGTGATGACAGGAAGTCAGTATATGCCTATGATGCAGGATTGGAAAACTGGACATTAATTTGCTGCCATAGTTCAGGATCTAGTTCCATTTAAAACCATCTTGTAATTTTGGTTGCTCATCTTGGGGAAGCCTCAGCTTATGATGAGGACAGCTGGTTTTTTCTCAAATGAATCTTCTCTCTTTTACTTTTCTAGTCTTAAATTTAAAACTTTTTATTATTCTATTATCAACTATTTAATCTTTCTTTTATATTTTTTACTAGAAGGCTTCTAACCCAATTTCCTTATGGATAATACAATTAATAATAGAGATTTAATACTTAATTATTTCCAACTACATATCGTCATGTGTTTCTTTTTGTTTTGTTTTGTTTTAATATTTTATATATTTTTTAAAATTAAATCAAATTTATTTAATATATAGTGTAATAATGGTTTCAGGAGTAGGATTTAGTGATTCATCACTTACATGACACACAGTGCTCATCCCAACAAGTGCCCTCCTTAACCTGCATGACCCATTTAGCCCATCCCCCCACCCACCTCCCTCCATCAACTCTTAGTTTGTTCTCTGTATTTAAGTCTTTTATGGTTTTCCTCACTCTCTGTTTTTTTTAGGTTTATTTATTTTGAGAGAGAGAGAGGCGGGGAGAGAACATGAGCAGGGGAGGTGCAGAGAGGGAGACAGGGAATCTCAAGCAGACTCTACGCTGTCAGTGCAGAATAGGATGCAGGGCTCGAACCCACAAACCATGAGATCGTGACCTGAGCCAAAATCAAGAGTCATACACTTAACTGAGCCACTCTCCCTCTCTGTTTTTATCTTATTTTTCCTTTCCTCCCCCTATGTTCATTTGTTTTGTTTCTTAAATCTCATATTCCAGTGAAATCATATGATATCTTTCTCTGACTGATTTATTTTGCTTAATATAATACATTCTAGTTCTAGCCACGTTGTTTCAAATGGCAAGATTCATTCTTTTTGATGACTGAGTAATATTCCATTGTATATATGTATCACATCTTTATTCATCAGTCATTGAACATTTGGGCTCTTTCCATCATTTGGCTATTGTTCATAGCGCTGTTATAAACCCTGAGGTACATGTGCCACTTTGAATCAGCATTTTTGTATACTTTTGATAAACACCGAGTAGTGCAATTGTTGGGTCACAGTGTAGCTCTATTTTTAATTTTTTGAGGAACCTCCATACTGTTCTCCAGAGTGGCTGTACCAGTGCTAGCTAGAGTTGAAAAAGCATAGAAGACCCCAAATGATCCATTACAAATGAATCTTCTCAAAATGGATTTCAGATTATAGAATTCATAATTATTGAGAGACACACACACACACACACACACACACACACACACACATATATATATATATATATATATATATATATACATACACACACACATATAATTGTATATACCTATCTTTTTATGCCCTGTCTTATTATGAATAAAACATAAACCCAACATTATATGTAAACTTTTTATGTCTATCCTATTTTCATATTTCTATATAACATATATAAAATATTTGAATTCTATGTCACCAGAGATTGTAAATACTTTTCACCTGAGTCTCAAATTTTACCAAATATTTCTTAGGATAAGGAACAGACTAAAGATAGAGAATCTTAAAACATTAGTATTAGACAAGAAATATTAGAATTTAGCTGCCCCAAGCCTTTATTTAAAACAAAATTAATGTTTATTTATATTTGAGAGAGAGAGAGAGAGAGAGAGAGAGCAAGCAGGGAGGGGCAGAGAGAGAGGGAGACACAGAATCCGAAGCAGGCTCCAGGCTCCGAGCTGTCACCCCAGAGCCTGACGTGGGGTTTGAGCCCACAAACTGTGAAATCATGACCTAAGTGAAGTTGGGCACTTAACCAACTGAACCACCCAGGCACCCCTCAAGCCCTCTATTTTAAAGATAAGGAATACTAGGACCAAAGAGATTGATTCAATGTGACCCAGACAGTTACTGAGAGTTTTTGTACCATTATTCTGCGACCCAAGCCCTGTATTCTGTCCTAATACAAATCTTGGGTTGGAGAATACTACCCAAGATAATGTTATTTGCTCATTCACATACATGGGCATATGCATTTTTCATTACACATATTTGATGTTCAACTCTTCTCTTCTGAATGAACCTGACACTTCTATGATATATCCTGTGTTTTTGTCCAAGCCTCTTTTCCACATTCTTATCAACATGTTCATCTTTTCTGTTATACACACCTGCTACTTAGGTCATAAGCCTCTCAGCTCTACCGCCCTCATCCTTATGCCCACTTTGCTAATCACTGCTGCTATTCATATCCTGTTAGCTGCATTATGGATACATGATAGGACTGGACAATCCCACTCTTCTTTTAAGCCACATGTGGACAGCTGACTTGTATTCAATGAAATGTGAGTGGAGAATTTAAGAGCTCGTGTATGATTCATCATCGTCCCTTCTCACTACTTGCAGTAGTCACGGACATTTGTGAAATGAGGTCTCCCTCATTCTGGGTTTTTGAGTGGCAACAATGAACAGAACCCCTTTCTAATCTCAGGTAGGACAAGTATGAAATAAACTGCCCTCTGTTGCCTTGTATTGGGATATTTTATTGCATGGTAGTAAATATGATAATAAAAGATAAGTGGAGAGATCTTTCTCTGCCAACATCATGGCAGAGAGAAGAGATAGCCATGATTTCTCTGGGAAAGCTTCACTATGAAGTGGATTATCAACTGGGCTCTGCCATACATGTAAAAAAGGAAAAATATAAAGCATGAGGCCTTCTCTGAGTGGAAAGATGGAGATTCTCCTCAGCATCCTTCAACCTTGAAAACAATGAATTCCCTTCATTGTAGAAGAGCTCCAAAGGTGTTGAGTTATTATATAAATATGCTTTTTTCTTTTATCTATATCAATTACCAAAATTCACCAGAAAGAATGAAATGCTGTACTCCAGAGAGGTCAGAAGAAGATCTAATATAGGGAAGAACTTTCTGATGAGTAGAGCCATCTCCAGATGGAATTGGCTCTTTTGTATAGGGCCAGATGACCGTCTGGAAGAGATACTAAAGAAGACTTCCTAGAGGGTCTCTAAATTACCTTTAAATGTCAAGATTCTGTCATCTTCTCTCTCTACCCTACATTAGTCTAGGTTTTCTCTGGAGCTGTATGGATCACACTGATATGAGCTTTCTTTCTTTTTCTTTTCTTTTTTTTTTAAATGTAGCAATACATTTAATTTAAAGGTGGAAGACATACACTAAAAATGACAATATACAGATGGGACACATTAAAGAAGATCTAAATAGAGGAAAAGACACCCCAGGTCCATGAATCGGAAGACTCAATATTGTTAGGGTGACAATTGATTTATAAACTTGATATGAGCATTTCATGAATATGATTTGATATTGAGATTCACTCTCTAAAGCATGACCATCCCTAATGGAATATTTTTTTCTCAATAAATGATTGTGAAATTTTAAACCCGGTGCTGAGAATAATTTTTGTCCCACACTGAATAATTCAGTCACTTGAAGAAGAGACACTGAAATTCACAGTGTTGGCAGAACCGATTTCAACAAAAGTTCCGAAAGTGATCCAGAAAACAGATGGTCCTGGGATTAGCTTGCTCTGTGGAGATTTCTGGGATACATTTAAATCTGGATAGAATCTAATCTGGTCCATAAAATGAAGTTGAGTTTCAGGCTCAGGTATAGGTAGATTCCATGAAAATAATTAAAACTTATTCTAGCATAGCTGCAGAAACAAACCTGCATTTATTTTAAGCTATTCTCATGCACAATATTCAACTCAATTTAGTTCATGCTATTTATGTGATGGAGTAAAAAGAAAACTAAGAAGTCAGGGAGTCCAGTTTATAACTTTAGTTCTGCCACTAGTTCCTGTGTGATCTCAAGCAAGGCACTGATCCTCTCTGAGCTAAAATGTCCATCAAATGTTAACGTTATGTAAATGCACTATTTCTTAGGAAAAAAAGGGAAACTTGTATAGTCTTTATAATTTAATTCTGAGTGAAAATGCTTACAGATTGAAATGGAAAAAAGTCCTAAATTGCTGCTGTTCAGTAACAGGTGTGATGGGTAAATGGTAATAAAGTGTGAATCCTTAAACAAGTGTTAAGAAATTGTGTTTAATATTCCATTGTATATATACACCACATCTTCTTTATCCATTAATCTATTGATGGACACTGGGATGCTTCCATAATATGGCTATTGTATACAATCTTACAGTAAACTTAGGGGTGCTGAATCCTCTTGAAGTAGTGTTTTTGTATTTTGAGGGTAAATTCCCAGTAGTGCAATTCCTGGGTTATAGTGGTTCCATAAAAAAGAATGAAATCTTGTCATTTGCAACAACGTGAGATGGAGATAGAGAGTATAATGCTAAGTGAAATAAGTCAGTCAGAGAAAGATAAACACCATATGATTTCACTCATGTGCAGAATTTAAGCAACAAATGAAAAATGGGGAAAGAGAGACAGAGAGAGAGAGAGAAACAAGAAACAGACTCCTAACTATGGAGAGCAAACTGATGGTAACCAGAGGGGAGATGAGCAGAGGCAGGTGTGACATAGGTGATGGGGAGTAAGGAGTACACATCATAATGACCACTGAGTATTGTATGAGACTGTTGAATCACTACACTGTGCACCTGAAACTAATATAACACTGTATGTTAACTATACTGGAATTAAAAATTTTTAAATCTTAATTAAAAAAAAAAGAAATTGTGTTTAGCTTCTTAGAAACATTTTTACTGTTTTTACAACTATATTTACAATACTTTTGTATGTAAATACACTTAGGTATATATTTGAATCCTTAACGTAGACAAGGCAGGCTGTTGGTTCTCCAATTTACTGCATATACCCAAAAATTAGTGTCAAGTTAAATAAATTAACTTAGAGGACATAGGATTTTTTGGGGTTACTACAATAGTAAGATATCATCACAGAAAAATAAGAGATCACAGAAAATAAAAGCATTTTGTTGGCATCTTTGTATATATTTGCCTGGACTCTTTAAGATATGCATGTATACTGTGCATGTATGTGCATCCCTACTGTGTTGGGTGTATATTTTGTATACACATACACACTCACATCCATCTTTCTGTTGGTAAAAGTGGAATTTGATTTTATTCATTTTTAGACATGCCTTTTCTTTTAATATGCTTTTATTGAGCCAACAAATTTCATAGGAGCTGAGTATATTTTTTTGCTAATGTTTTCAAGTCATATGCTCTATGAGAGCAGAAATGTTTTCTATCTTGTTCTCCACTGTATTTCTTAAGCTCAGTAGAGTCTACAATCATTTATTTACTAAATAATTACTGAATAAGTACGTAGAAGGAAGAATTTGGAAAATGTACTTATGAACTCAGATATTTATTAAAATTAGGAATACAGTTGCACAGAAATGCTTTAAAGCTACTTAAATATCTCAATTGATTTTTGATTGATAAGACTCATATCAATGTGTTAAATACATAAGATAATAAAGAATAGAGACCCACCAACTTTCTTTGAATAAAAATAACAAAAAAATGTAAATATTAAAAAGGAATGGATATAAGTTGGAAAAAAAGAATGAGAAAATGAGCACTAAGGCCATGTTATGTAAGTTTATGCAACCGCTCCCAAGAAATATAATAATTTGTGTGTGTGTGTGTGGGGGTATTTACATGTGTGTATTTTGGCATAGCTATAAAACCTAAACTTTAAAATAAAAAACTTGAGTCTTCAATTTAAGGAATATTTACCCATGTTTTCAAAAGAAAAGCAAGTCTGTTATGCCAAAAAATCCATACTTCAGTGAAAAAATATTTTAACATGAAATGCTCTCAGAATAAGTGGCAGTTTGATGTACTAAATAGCTGACCGTATTGCTTCAGGAGAATAAGAAAAGTAACATAATGCATTTACTACTATTTGAACTTGAAATCTGAGTGTTAAACTCAATTTGAGATCTTAGTTTAAGATGAATAATCTTAAAGGAACCTAAATACAGCAACTTAAAGAAAATTAATGTTTATTTTTGACAGAGAGAGAGGGGCAGAGAGAGGAAGACACAGAATCTGAAGCAGACTCTGAACTGTCAGCACAGAGTCCAATGCAGGGCCTGAACCCACAAACTGCAAGATCAGGACCTAAGCTGAAGCTGGATGCTTAACCGACCAAGTCACTCACACGCCCCACAACTTTTTTTTTTCAGAAGAGCAAATACATGATGTCGAAATTGGTGAAATAAACAGGTACATGAGAATGTTAAGGAAAAATGTGTTCAGAAAATACACTAAAGGAATATATACAGTCCTTTACAACCTAATAATAATGGAACAATTATTAGAACATGTTTTTCTACTAGATATATCCTATTTATAAATAAATTATGCTACAGAATTTTATGTATTCATTGACTGTTTTACCTGGAATGCATTTTGCATAAAGGTATGTTTTGAATAATGACTCTCTTCCCAAAGAGTCAGAAAGACTTCTAATATAAAACAACACTATTAGTAATATAATCTATTTTGACTAAAATTAACTCCCCATTTATAAATTGTTGAAGAACGCATTGTGAATTCTACACAAAATTCTAGAAATGCCTCTCTCTCTTCAGGCAAGAGATGAGTATGTGCTAATGCAATGCTGTCTAGTAGAACTTTCTGTGTTGATGGAAATATTCTATAAGACCCACATGTGTCTGTCTGTTGAACACTTCAAATGAGGCTAGTAAAGCAGAATTATTCATTTAATATAATAGCCACATGTGGCTGGTGGTTACCTTATTGGACAGCACGTCTAAGTACTCTTTCTAAGGCCCTTTGTTACAAACTGTATTTTGGAGAGTAGGGTGAGGAGTAGATCACTCTCATTTGTTAACCATGATGGTGGGACAGTATAGTATGGCTTAGGCATCTTACATACTGGCTGTCTACAAACAAATTGGCACTCTCAAACCAATTTCCCTTTTTGCTTTCTCTTTTTCCCAGATCTGGGGAAGATCTACTATTCTCAAGACCCAACTCGACTGTTTCCTTTCTAATGTTCCACTTGACTCAGTTACTATGTCCTTTGCATATAGAAAAATTAAAACCTGTGTCATAGAATGTCTCACATATGTAACCTTTTTGAAAAGATGTTTGTCAAACCGACTTTATCTCAGGTAGATTTTATTCTTCAACGTTACCATCATTTCTAGTGTAACAAGTGATTAATGACTATCTGAATGAATGAATGAATGAATGATTGAATGAATGAATGAAAGTATCATCCTTAGAATTTTCCCTCAAAGAGTTCATAATAGAGACAGACACAGACATGAATATGTTTCCCTATTTTCTCTGTGATCTGGTCACAGATATTTTTAGGACATATTCTGAAGATCATAAAGTGAGCTACAGTACAGAACCCTGCAAGAAGGCATTAGAAACTCTACTTGCTGTGAATAATTTAAAATATGTAGAAAATACTAACTAAATGTTGGTTAATTCTTCTTTTTGACTTACAACTGGATTTATAGGGAAATCATATTATTTTTTACCTAGCTGGCCTAAAGATTTACTGTCTCCCCCAAAAAAAATTTTGTTTGACTTGGCATACTTTCATTCTTTTCTAGTTTTATACTATTAATTGTTCTGAAATTTAATGTGATTTATTGAATTAATCATTACATAGGACATAGCATCAGACTGAGTAGATACTAATTACCTGGGGAGCAGGGAAGACATGAGTACTTACTATTGCAATATCAGATGCACTATGACATCAAGGTTAGAATGTACACAAGAATGAGTTCCTAAGGGGGAAATGTGATCACCCATTACAAGAGAGTTTACAAGCTTCTAACACTCTTTGTTATTTAGAGTATATTTCACTTATGAGAACAGGTTTGCAGTAGGTAATTAACTATGTGAAACCCACATTAAAGATTCAGATAATAAAATATTAACATAAAATATAAATTATTAATATGCCACACATATTGTGTGAGTGAATTCTGAGCATAAGGATATGTATTTATTAATTTCCCTTGGAAATTAATGTGCAAAAGAGCAACCCCCTCTAACCTTGCTTCACATAGACCCGCCTCCTGGGAGGAATGTGATTAATGGGAACAGTTATGAGAGGTATTATGCTTTGATTAATGTACTTTAATTTTTCTAAAAAAAAATAAAAGAATCTCTTTTTTCACATTCAACAATAAAATGATTATATTCACTGAAATGTCACATTCTTTTAGTTTTGACATTTCTTGGTGCAAAAATTTCTGTAAATATAACCCAGGAGATGAATTTATACTTGAATAAAACTTCACTAGTTGATAATGACTTTATTTTATTTTATTTAAAAAAAAATTTTTTTAACGTTTATTTATTTTTGAGACAGAGAGAGACAGAGCATGAATGGGGGAGGGTCAGAGAGAGGGAGACACAGAATCTGAAACAGGCTCCAGGCTCTGAGCTGTCAGCACAAAGCCCGACGCGGGGCTCGAACTCACGGACCGCTAGATCATGACCTGAGCCGAAGTCGTCGCTTAACCGACTGAGCCACCCAGGCGCCCCAATAATGACTTTATTTTTAAAGAGGCTTCAGTAATATTTTATTCTGTAGAAATTTTCCTTTAATAAAGAAAATTAAAGAATGGTGTCAATACATATAGCAGAACAAATAATATTTAATATTTTCCCTCTTCCCTATTTTCATGTCAATAGGTTGATATTGTACTCTTTCTGGAGTTGATTTGACTCCTGAAAAAATATTTGTACAGAAGTTAGGTCAGGGAACATGTCCTCGTGGCTTGCCAAAATCAATTTTCTCAATTCTATCAGTAAACTTTATCCTTCTATATGGGTTTAGATTACATGTATTATTCTGATCAACCAATTAAAAAAATACTCTATGGCTCACTAATTATGCTCATTTCTTTAACAGCTATTAACTACATCTCTACTATGCGCCAGAAACAACACTACGTGTGGGTGCACAGTTCTTCTTGCTCTCGTTGATATTACATTCTAAGGGAAGTAACTGACATTAAATCAACACGCAGGTAATGTGTAATTAATAACTGCAATACGTGATAAGAAAATAAAGACAGGGGTAATTTACATTGATGCAAGGTTTATCAGGGAAGACTGCTCTAAGGAAACGATGTATTAGCTGAGATACAAAGAATTAGGAGGAACCATTCATAGGAAATATCTGTGGAGACCAAGAGTGATGTATGTTGTATGGTAGGTGTGAAAGAACAGCAGAAGGTATGTCAAGTCTAAAGCACTGTAATTGTGACAAATATTCTCATGTGGGAGGAAGTCTCAGAGGCCAGTGGCTGGAATATAATGAATGACTAGATGAGTTAGAAGAGGGAATCTACCAGACAATGAAGATCATGTAGGCCATGGGAAAGAATTTGATCTTTGACTTCAGAGTGAGAGAACGCCACCTGAGAGTTTTAAACCAAGTTCTCCATATTTCTGAAAATGAACATTCTGCTTATTTAGTGGAAGAGGGGTTGTGTGTAGGCAAGAGAGCACCTAGAATTGAGAAAATTACTTAACGCAGGTGAGGACAATACTGTCATGAACTAGAGTAGTGGCAGTGGAGATGGAATAAAAAATAGATGGATTCAAGACACCCGTGGTGCGGTATGTGAGGGATGAGGAAAAGGAAGTTTTTTGTTTGTTTGTTTTTGTTTAGTTTAGTTATTTTGCGAGAGGGACAGAGAGCTTGTGCAAGTAAGGGAGGGGAAGAGAGAGAGAGGGAGAGAGGGAGAATCCCAAGCAGGCTTTGCACTGTCAGCACAGAGCCCCATTCAGGACTCGATGTCACCAACTGTGAGATCATAACATGAGCCAATATCAAGAGTCAGATGCTGAACCGACTGAGCCACCCAGATGCCCCTAGGAGAAGGAAGTTTTAAGGATGATTACCACTGTTCTGGCTGTACATGGTGGTGGTGGGAAGTGACACTTATAAAAATAGAAAAAAGAAACAACAACAGTGAGTCGCAGGTTTGTAGAAGTTGTTTAGAACTAAATAGGTATAGCAAAAATTTGGGACATGCTAAGTTTGAGATATCTGTGAAACACAAAAGTAGGTCCCTCGAGTACATAGCTGCATATGAAAGTCTGAAGTTCAGATGACAGTCTGGGTTGAATAATAACAATAATTAAAAAACTGTGAGTCTTCAAATATGGATGGTGATGAGGAGTCCAAGAATGAGGAGAATAAACACAGAACATATTTTTTTTCAATCACTATTTGAAGAACTTTATAATGTCTCATTTAATGCTTGAAATGACGTTATGAAGTAGCTACTATTATCTTCATTTTAAAGGTGGAAAAACTGAGGCTTGATAATCACTGGCTAGGAAGTGCAGAACAAAGTTTAGAACTATGGCAGTCTGGATCCAGATTCCATACTCCGGTCTACTCTGCTCTGATGTTCTTAAAACAAACAAACCAAAAAACCAAAACCAAACACACAAAAAAACCCTAGATAAATTCACCATGTCCTTTATATCAAAGTATAGCTATAATTTTCCATTACAGAAAGATTAGGTGTTCAGAAAATTATGAAAAGTAGGAGTTATTCTCTATCCTTTTCTGACTTTAGAATATGAGATTAATCTCAGTCCTCGTGTTTACATGTCATGATAATCAATGCAGAATTGATTCCAATAAAGTGCAAAGTAAGAGAAGACACCCCAGAACTGATCCCTGGGACAATTCCAAACTATAGTCTGCTTGACAGCATAAGTTGGCCATGAGATTGAAAGGTTAGCCAGACACATAAGAAGAAAACCAGGAATGTCAATCATACAAGCAAGGAGCCAAGTAAAAAGAACTTCAAAAGGGAGGAAGAAGTCACCTGTGTCCACTGCTGCTAAAACATCTAGTTAAATTTATTATAAAATAGAAGGCCCTCATAAATACATGCTAATTTGAAGGAAGGAATGTTGGAATAGCTATGGACAGTTAAAATCTTACTCTAATCCTAGTTCTAACATTTCGTAGATGAGTAACGTGGGGCAGGTCCCCTAATCTCTCTAGATTTCAGAATCCTAACCTATAAAATAAATATGGACCAACTAGTATGTAGGAGTCCTTCCTCTTCCCACCTGCTGTTTTCTTATTTACAGTTTATCTATATTTTACAATAATTATTTGTTGTTGTTGTTGTTAAAAGGTCTTTTCCTGAGCAAATGTTTATTTTGTTCACATTCACAAATGACTTGGAGTGACACACACTCCCAGTATGGGAGATCAGCTTGTACACATGTCGTGCAAAATGTCTTTTTTATTGGTGGTGGAAGTTACATGAACATTAGATCATGATAGAATAGTTTCAAATTTCTGCATGGAACATTACTTTCTTTTTACCCTAATGTACAGTCTCTACCATCAACACAAAAAATATTTATACCCAGGGGAGCTTAGAAGGTTCTCAAGTGTCTAGCTCTCACCCTTCAAAAGTTGTTCAGTTTGGTAAGTTCCTCATGTATTTGTGGGTTTGACATTGGCATGTGTGTAAACATGTAAACTTGCATTTGCTGGACAATGTGTACTTATCCACAATTCTAAATGGCATTCACATTTAATTATATCCTTCTGTCTTCATGAAATCTGCCCTTACTCTTTTGCCAAAATACTGGTATAATAAAAGCAAAACATCATCCTTTTTTATTTATTTTGAGAGGGAAAGGGGGGGCAGAGAGAGAGAGGGAGAGAGAGAGAGAGAATCTCAAGCAGGCTATGCACTGTCAGCATGGAGCCCAATGTGGGGCTTGAACTCATGAACCACGAGAGCATGGCCTGAGCTAAAATCAAGAGTTGGTTGCTCAATCAACTGAGCCACCCAGGCACCCCCCAAAATCATCTTATTCTTTACAGATATGTGATGGATTTGTTGCCATCCAATTACATAAGGGCAAATTATGTGACCTAATAAAATTGGAAGGGGACCATTTTTATTCTGATGTGGACAGTGGTTCTGCCTTAATAAGTCTCATAGGCTTGCTGAGGGATGTAAACAAAAGATTGTACAGAAAATTCTAAATATAGTGTTGGGCGTATAGGAAGTTCTCAGTTATTGATAGCTTTTTTTATTACCATTTTACTATTGTTATTGTTAGGGTTGTCCCAACATCACAGTGTCATGCTGTGAAGAGTGAGGGATAGGCTATGTAAATGACACTAATCAAATATATTATATATTACAGATTGGAACTTGATATGGACTGATGTGAAAAGCTAGGAAACACTGACTGACATCTTTGCCACACTGTTCTTTCATTTTTATAAGATTTTTTGTAAGTTATCTTATTAAAAAAGATATTTGGTGTATTTGTTTCTCTCTTAAAATAAAGGCTTGTAAAATAAAAACTGTTTTCAATAAATGATATATTGAAATCAAGTACAATTATGCCCTGGCAACAAAATGTAAACAGAAATTCAGTTCATAAAATTGCTTATAGTTCCTACATAAACACTTGAGTAATTGACTGATCCAGTGACATTTAGAATTTGCTCCTCGGTTTTTCAGAAAATCCAAAGGCTTACTCAGAAAAGTTATACAGCAAATTAGATGCCAAAGTCTCTTTTATAAGAAACTCAGGTTATCTTTCATTATAATTTATTTATTAATTTGTGTTCTTCATATTTATTGTGAACACAAAATATCAGAGAGAGGAATATCATTAAGCATTTTTCATCTCCAGAATGTTAAGCATGTTAATTAATTAACATGCACATTCAATTAGCTTTTCACTAATCAAAAGCTTGTTGAGCACCTACTTTATGCCAGACATTGAATAAACCATAATGGACTTAAAGACTTAAAGGGAAAAGTCATAGCCTCTACCTGCAAGGGTTTCTCCATATACAGGCAAACACACAATGTGTATGTATGTAAGTATACAATATGTGTGTATGTAGCATATCTATATTACATATGCATGTATACCAATCAATATACATTTGCAAACCACAGTATAATCCAGAATGCAATAAGCACAAACAGCAGGGTAAGAATATACTGTGAAAAAGGTGATTAAATCCTTCCAGCAGAACCTAAGTTTTTTTTTTTTTTTTTTTTTTTTTTTTTTTTTTTCCAGAAAAGGTGGCATTTAGCTAGTGCTAGAAGGATGAGGAGGATTTTATGCAACTGGAGAAAAGGGAAGAAAACGGTGGGGTGAAAGGAAGGTTATCCCTGCAAGATGAATCCAACACACACACACACACACACATACACACACACACACACACACACAAAATAAATTACATGGAAACAAAGGAAGAAAGGAATGAGAGGCATGGAATGAAGGACGTTAACTGCAGGAGGTCATACAGGGTTCTTTCCTATACTTAAAGCAATCACAACAGTTATCCAATTTTTAGTTATATGGATTATTAAGATCAAATGGGGTAGAAAGACTTCTAAGATGCACAATGCAAATGAGTGAGTTTATAGGAGAAATGTCTGGGATTTGCTATAATAAATAACTTGCTTTTAACTTGTCTCTCTATAGTTTTAAATCCGGTGTCCCTGAGAGCATCCATTGGCAACACTCATGGCAATTTATTAGTTTCTACAGGTTAACTTTCTGAAGCATACTGAATATAAAATACGTGATATCCAGATCTAGGAAACATTTCAGTCTATTTCTCACATTTCAATGCTTCAGATAGGGCTTTTTCTTTCTCTGAGTTTGAAGTAATCAGATAATACCATGCTTTTAAATATCTTTATTTTGATGTGTGGTTTTTCAGTGGTGTGACTGTAGTTTATTCAAATTGTGCTTCTTTTCCATATTTCCATATGATAACCTAGTCAATATATACTTATGTTTTTCATAGAGATGTTATGATAATCATGAAGAATGGGAGTGAATGAATAAATGAATGAATGAGTGAATGAATGAAGTAATCTGTGAGTGGCTTGTGAGAAAATCTATGCATGAATTCAGGTTGTTGTCAGTTACTCTTGCTTCTTAGATTTAAAACACTAAATTTAATATTTAAACATCCCCAAATGTTGGTAACTTGTAGTTTACTATTTTAAAGTCTTTACTGAGCAGAAGACTTGAGACACTTCTAAGACAGAAATGGCTAAATCAGCCACTTAAAACCAGTAGTAATTTTTAATCAATATGTTTACTGTGATGTCTGAGAAAACTGACTCCTACTCTTTAGTGATAAGGTGGCTCAAAGTATAATTTCACAAATTATCTCTCATTCAGATAAATGTACTTTACCTTCCTCAGTGTATTCACCGGGACTTTATCTCAGCCTGAGTGGTTTAATCTTTGATGTTTATTTGGATCAAGAGTTATATACCTTTAAAACTGAATTACCATTTAAAGAAGTTTTTGTCCTTTTTTTTCTCAGATGTCAAAGTAGTTGAAATCATATTGCCATGACATATACATTTTAGGATGTGACTATAATCTAAGGACACATTTTCTTTGTGGCTTAAGGATGCAATTTAAATGCTTTTTTGTCACAGTTGTTATGAAATTTTAGCTAAAACTCAGCCACTTGTTTTACTTATGTACACTTTTAATGGCAATAGGAAAAGACGTTTGTCCATTTGTGCATAAAGAATGACATTTCCTTCAGCTCCAAGAACGTTTTATTAAATGTGAATGAATGGTTATTCTCTTGCAAGGATGGGACCAAACCGGAAGTAGAGAGTGAACACAAGTATCAAACGAAAGAGAAAAACTAAGGAGGACAGTCAAAGTTGTAACTGCAGCAAGACAAAAAGCAGATCCCTTCGTATGAAGGAAAGCAGAGAAACAATCACACAAAGGGTCAAGCAGGTGGAGTAAAGGAGTGAAAAGCACTGTCGTGTGAATTCAGGGCAGTCTTGTGGTTAGTGATTTTGTGCGTGTGTTGAGGAAGATGAGGAAGGGTCGGTAAAGCTCTGAACGACCTACTTCTGTATTAAAGGACTGCTCTTGACACACATTGATTACTATGTAACAACATGTTTATCGAAAAGAGATATTTGTTTCTGTTTTTGATAGTGACATTAGAGAATTCCATCTAAGATGAAAAATACAGTTGTGTGTTTCTTGGTATCCTAATTTTGCTAACTCTTACCACAAAAGTCTAGATGCATTATACAGTGGGGTAAAAGATTAAATGATATACATTGCAATAAGAAAACATACCCTAGACAGTGTGACAAAAAAAAATGTACCAATTAAGTTGAAACTCTGAGAACAGGTCAAAGTGAGCAGAGTTTTCCTGAAAGAACAGTGAGAGCAAAACACAGAGCTTGAGGGGAACCTGAGCCTGGGTGGCTCCATCAGTGAAGCATCTGACCCTTGATCTCAGCTCAGGTCATGATTTCATGGTTCTTGAGTTCAGCCCTGCATCGGGCTCCGTGCTGATGGTGAGGAGCCTGCTTGGGATTCTTTGCCCCTCCTCCACTCGTCCTCTCTCTCTCTCTCTCTCAAATAAATAAATAAACTTAAAAAAAAGCACAGAGCTTGAATGTGCAGTGCTTGGCTACGGAATGGCAGGTAGTTTAATGCAGCATGAAAAGTCCATTAACCACAACCTAACTCAGTAACTATGTTCATCATATTCTTCTATGTGTAAAACAAAGAGGAAAATGCATTTTGAAAGGGTTACTTCCAAAACAGTTAAAAAAGAAACTTTGGTTTGTAAGGTTAAATCCTTAGATCTCAGGAAAATGAGGCTTTGCACTTTATGAAGCACTTTTACGTACATTTTTTGTTAAATTATGCTTTTGTTACAGAAAAGAATTCATATGCTAAAGTTTCGAGATAGCTGGAATTTTCTTATAAATGAAAACAGCAAATTCTGGATCCTGTCGGAAATACTTTGCATTGAATATTTGTCTGATTCCTACGTTATCTGCATGGCCACAAAGGATATACGTACGATAGGCCCGTTTAACATCAGGAAAGACATTTGACAGAACTGTGTTATGTCACCATATCTGGAGTCTGTGGGAGCTAAACTGAATGTAAATGGGTGAAACGGAATGTCATGATTTTTTCTAGAAGGGTCACTTGCAAGTGCTTATAAGGAACATGATAGAAATTTTAAAGACTTACACATTGAAATAAAACATAGTCTGTTTTAAGAAAATCCTTAACGTTTAAAAAACAGTAACATATGCAACTGCCATATATGACTACAGCATTAATATTAATGTCAATATTATAATAATATTACACTAACATTAATAATAAAGCAATCTAATATTAAAAAGGTGAGTCTATTACATTATGTAAAAGGTTTGGCATTCCCTGCAAATATGATAATCACTAAGAAAAGTCTATTTATATTATTACCTTGAACGAAAGAGCATTAAATATAAGCGCAATGCATTTGTAAATGTATGTTTTCCCCTAAATTTTAAAATAGTAATGAGAAGAAAACTTAACTCTGTAAAGGGCATATTATCTACTATTTTAATATAATGGCCTGCCTGCATGTACTGCAAAGAAAGACAGTAATATTATTAGTAAACAGGTGCTCTTTTGTAACTCCCATAAGGTAGATATCTAGTCACATATACATTTGAAGGACTTCGTTTGCATTCCTTCTTCTGCATTATCTTCATAATTAAACAGAGACCCTTTGTGAGCCACCATTATGAATTATTTTAACCACTAAAACAATCTCAAGTATTCACTCTGTCTTATGTATCTTCAGGAAGATGGGGAAGAATATACAAATATCCTGACATAAGATGAGTTTGATAGATTAAGAAATAGAAAGAAGGTTAGACTGAATGTGGGAATGAATGGATGAGTAATAGAATAGTCAGATTCTAGTGCATCGGTATATGTTGTAGAAGCCAAAGGAGAAGTTTAAAAAATCAAGATATTTATTTTAAATCGAACATAAAAACTGTATAATATTTGAGTAATCTGCTATCAAACTTTGCTGTCACGTCTGCCCCTCAATTACATTCTCAATATTGCCAATTATCTACCTAATGCTCAATCTAGTATTTTCATTCTAATCTAATTTGTTTTCATGGAAATATTTGATGTTACTAAGCCCTTTCCCTTTCCACGATTCTGTCAATGGTACCATGACTTTCTCCTTTCTTCTCTAGCCACAGCTTTGAAGTTTCTCTTTCATGGCTCATGTTGTAAATGACTCTTCAATGTTCTCACCTCAGCTTTTCTCTCTCATGCCACACAGTGCTTGAACAATCTCATATAACCCCAGCTTTTAATTACTCTCAGTGCGTTGCCTTACAGATTAAACCCAGACCAATTTTTGAAATTTAAATAGACATATCTTGTTGTCTAATGCGCAGTTCTACTTGAATAATGAAGCAGGCATCTCAAGTTAAACCTATCCTACACTGAATACATATCTATCTTCTCAACTAGTTTTTCTCATGCCGTTAAGACACCATCACAGATTCCTTTCTTTGTGCATTCTCCAAATCCAGTCACTTATGAATTTCTATTCTCTACCTACCAAAACTATCCTTTATTTGTTCTCTCCATCCCATTGTTAATACCCTAGCTCAGGACATTGTCATCATAGTCCTGTGTTATGGACTGAATGTTTGTATCCCCTGCAAATTCATATGTTGAAGTCCTAACCCCCAAAATGATGACATTTAGGAAGTAGGGTGTTTGGGAAGTAACTAGGTTTAGATAAGATCATGAGGGTGGAGCCTCCATGGTGAAATTAGTGCTCTTGTAAGACGAGCAGGAGACATCAGGGCTTCCTCTTCATGGCATGAGAGGACACAGAACGAAGGCACCTGTCCTCTGCAAGCCAAGAAGCTGGCTCTCACCAGAACCCAATCAGGCTGGCAGCCTGATCCTGGACTGTGAAAAGTCAATGCCTGTAGTTTAAGCCACCTGGCCTATGGGGTTTTGTTACAGTGGCCCAAGGAGACTAAGACATCCTGGATTCTTGTAAAATCCATCTAGGGACACCTGGGTGGGTCATTAGGTTAAGATCTGACTTTGGCTCAGCTCATGATCTCACGGTTTGTGAGTTTGAGCCCTGCGTTGGGCACTGTGCTGACAGCTCAGAGCCTGGAGCCTGTTTAGGATTCTGTGTCTCCCTCTCTTTCAATCCCCCCCCACTCACCCCTGTCTGTGTGTGTCTCTCTCTCTAAAAAAAAACATTAAAAAAATTTTAATAAAAAATAAAAAAAAACTGCTTCTTTTTTAAAGACAAAAATGATATTTAAAAGTATTTAACTGATTTTGAACTCCAGTATTTAAAATCTCAGTAGCTTTCCATTGTTTTTGTGAGAAAACTGTAAATCTTTCAAATGCCTCTGACTTTACCACTTGCTGCTGTCACCTTCACATTTTACTCTGATAGTAGAGACAATAGGGTGGCACACACTTTTACAGTGGTGTGTGTACCACATATTCTTTTAAGCACTTTCAATGTCTTAACTCATTTAATCCCACAACCACCATATGGGGAGGGGCCATCACAAATTCCATTTACTAGAGGCAGAAACTGAGGCACCCGGAGGCTGAGAAACTTGTGCAAGGTCACACAGTGAGAGTGGCTCAGGCAGTGTCTCCACACTTGTGCTCTCAACCACTTCTGGGCTTTGGGGTCGGCCAGACCAAGTTTTAAATGCCAAATTATCCTCTTGACCGGATGGTGATAATTGGAAAAATTATTAGCAACTCGAGTCCCCATTTTCCTGAACTGATTTTAAGTATAAGTCATAGTTCTCAATAAGTCATAAGTTCTCAATAAGTTCTCAATACCTAATCAGTAGTCATAAATACTAGGTATTGTTATTATTAGAGTAACTATCATTATTCCTTTCCATTCCCTGGTTGAGTATTCTTTATAATTATCTATGGAATTTTGCAAATGCTGTTCCCCTTGCCAGTAATGTTTTACCTTTCAACTTCCCTTCTTTTGCCTGGCTCACCCTTATTTGCTTTTCATGTCTCAGTGTAGATACCACTTCTTCCATGAAACCGTCAAGGATTCCTCAAGTCCGGAGCAGTAGCCCTTTTAAGTTAACAGAATCCTGTATTATTCACATTTACTCTTTTTTATTGTAATCACCTGTTTGTTTTTTCTGATTCCCTAGTACCTAAACATTTTGTAAGTAGAATTTCTTCTTGTTCACTGTTGGTATCTTCAGTTTTGAACACTGATTGAAATAGAAGTAGATCTAGTATTTATTTGTGATATAAATGTGGAATGTGGAATAAATGGATGACCTAGAATGATCCACTGTAGAGGTCATCTTTATAGATTCCTGTATTTGCACATGAGACCTACAGATCCTCTAATGGAATCTAATAAAAAATGGATCTGAGACAAACACAAATTCGCAAAAGACATTAGCAATAAATTTAAAAAATCCATTCTTTGACCTTTATATTATAGCTTCCACAAGCCATCAGAGAGTGTGGGCAGGTGGTCTATGAACCACCAGGAAAATTCTATTAAACATGAGAAATAAGAAATGGAGTGGAGGTCAACAAAGAAATCAAAAAGAGGAAAGAGATAACACATCAGAAATGACTTTATTTACACACACACACACACACACGCACACACACACGCACACACAAAGATAAATGCTTTCAAAGAAGTTGTCACATCCCCCAAACACAGATCCTACCATGGCCCACACACTTTCAAGCTTTCAATTCAATGTTTGGTGTTTTCTTCTAGCTCCACTGCTTGAACTCAATAAATTGCAATGCGCAGTAGAATTTTTAAGAAGCATATTTTAAATGTCACAATTTATTTTTCAGTTCCTTAAGTTTTATTTTGGCTTCCAAAACCTTGTTCTTCATTCACAAGCTATAAAATTTCCTTTAAGACTTGTTTAATGGTAGTGTCAGATGAGTTCACCATTTAATAGGATTGGCTGTTCTCCTAACTACAAAGGACTTCCTTCCACCGACTCATCCAGCTGCCTGGCCTCGTTCACTTCTCATTTCCACTCTCCATTGCCTCAGCCCCTCAAGGGAAAAAAAAAATATCTGCCTACCTCCTAGAGGTGTTGCAAGGATTAATAAATTGCCAAGCACACTAAAAAATTTGGATAAAATATACTCTGACACACTGAAGTATTACCATGACCGCAAGTATCATTTCCAGATGCTGCAGCTTCAAGGACAAAGAGAGCGGGTCTGGAAATCTCATCCGAGCCTCCCACATGGAGGGTTATTGCCAGGCCAAAGAGTTACATTTTGATATTTAAATATCAGTGGTTTTATATCAAAGCCATCTTGCTGAGAAAGATTTTGTCTGGACACATAAAGCGCTCAAAATGGCACAACAGAAGGCAACAGCCCTGAATCATTAGGACTTTATAACCACAAGCAACACTATTCCCAGGAAAGAGTTTATCTCTATTAGAAGTCAAAGAGAACTTCCCTTTCTGTTTAAACAGATAACTCAAAATTATAAATGGCCAGCTTCCATCGACTGCTTCTTTTTGTAGTCAAGTGGGTCACAGATTCCTTGAAACTTGAGAAGTCTCAGTGAAAGGGATACTGAAGTTGGGTTAGTGTTCCCAAGTGAATCTTAGCAGGATTTTTGTCTGGAAATCTCCATTCTAGATGTGTGCAGACTTACTGTTTCAAGAAACTCAATTTAACTCAAATATAGAAATGCATGTGGTAAAGGACCTGAGTATCAGTGAAAAGGGTGGATCCCAAAACTATGTGGTCCCCTTCAGTTTGCACTTCAGAGTGTGTAACAATACGAATTCTTGTTGTTTGGGTGTTTGTTTTATTTTGTTTTTTGATCACAGGTGCAGAGAGTTGGGTCATACATCACAGTCCCTGGCACAATAGATCATCAGTCGTGTGAAATTAATTTTTTATTTGGTTTATTTGTTGGTTTGTTTCTATCCTCATTGTCATATGCCGCCCTCTACTTAGACAGTTATCCTAACGTGTTTAACGTGTATCCGTTTATTTTAATGAGTATCTCATAAAATGTTGTGATAATGTGTTCATATACTTTATGAACAGAAATTACATTTGCTGTAAATGTTTTCCTTACTCCTTTTCACTGAGCATTATGTTTTAAAGATGTGTTCCTGTTGCTGCAGGAATGTCTACTATGTTGTTTCTAACTCTCATGTAGCATCTTTTGTTTATTGAGAGAGAGAGAGAGAGAGAGAGAGAGAGAGAGAGAGAGAATGTGTGCACATGTTCATGTGTGCGAGAGATGGAGGGGCAAAGAGAGGGGCAAAGAGAGAATCCTAAGCAGGTTCCTTACTGTCAGCACAAAGCGGATGCGGGGCTCAAACTCACAAACTGTGGGATCATGACCTGAGCCGAAATCAAGAGTCAGAAGCTCAACCGACTGAGTCACTCAGGTGCCCCTCGTGTAGCATTTTATAGTGTACAGGCTCCATCCTTTACTTGTCTATCCCCCAGTGATAGGCACCTACATGATCTCCACCACCTTGCTAGCACAAAGAGCACCACAAAGAACATTCCTCTGTATGTTCCATCACAGCCTGTATGAGAATTTCTCCAGGATGTGTTTTGTGGTGAGTTGTGGGGTTATAGAAGGTATGTGGACTTAATTGGATTAAAACTGCCACAGATTGCTTTTCAAGATGACTGCATGATTCTACTCTCTGTGCGGGAGGTTTTCTATTTCCGGCTACTCCTTCCAACCCTTGGCATTATCCAGCTTTCTAAACTGTGCTAATCTCATGAGTGTAAAGTGATATGTTATTGTTGTTTTAATTAGCATGCCTCTAATTCCTAATGGGTTTGAGCATATTTCATATTTGTTAGCCTTTTGGGTTAAACACTGTAAGCTGTCTTTTTATAACTTTGCCCATATTTTTCTTGTGGCTCCCACCCTTTTTTCTTGTTCTTTTTCTTTTTTCTAACTTGGAGAAATCTCTTTCATATTCTAGATCTAAATCTCTTGTGGGTTCCTGTACTTTCTTAGCGTGTCTTCCTACAATCTTTCATCTGTCTCTTAACTCTTCCCATGGGCACTCCTTGAACACAATGTTTAGGCTATGGTAATTGCTCTCAAAGAGCAAACAGAATCATTTGCTAAAAGAATACAGGAAATATTGATGTTTGCAGAGGACTTTTCTCTGGAACATACATGTAACAATGAATATATTATTTAAAGAGATAAAAGGAAGTATGACAGATTGACAATTATCCTAAAAATGGCTGAGATGATGATTTTTGCCATTTTTGGTAATAAAAGAAGTGACTGCCAAACTGTGCTGCTTACTGGCTAGAACATTAATTAAAATACAAAATAATGTAGTTCCATATCAATATATTTATCTTTATGGTGTACATCTAAAATTAGAGAATATGAAAAACTTTCTTTACAAATTAAATATTTTCAATAATTAATAAAAACTAAAATACTTTCAGAAATATTTTGGGTATGAATTCTGTTCACATATTCAAGATGAAGTAAGATAATAAACACACACACATATACACATACACTCACAATCACTACGACAGTCAATAAAACATGCCATTTTGAAAATTTAAATTTATCAGACTTAATGAAAATTAATGCTTGACTGCATAAAAATTCAGCATAAGGACATTATTTTTGTGCCACTCACTTTTGCCCATTAAAAAAAGTATTTGGAGAACAAAACACCATAGAAAAAACTTCCGATAAGAAGGTAGAGTAATACATTCATGAGGAAAGACAAAAGTCTATTTTTAACACTCAGTAAGCTGCGATATAACCTAAAAGTCAAGATTTCCATAAAACTAACCCAGAGATTCAGCAGGTGAATGGGTTACTCATCCATTGCCTTAAATGAAAGTTGGGCTTTTGAGTCTACTTGCTGAAAAAACTCTCAATTAAAATTTTCATTTATTTACAGAGTGGTTCAATCTGTCTCTTCAAGTTATATGATTATAAATGAATATAAATCACAGAAAAATAGGTCCTTCCCTCACCAATAACTTCTGGCTGTCACAGACCATGTCCAATCTTATCAGGAGCCAACACTTTGTGAAGCATTTATAAACATGGCCCCCCAAAAAACAGCCTTCAAATCATGTCTTCGTGATACTCTCCCTCAAAGTCCTGCCTGCTTCTTAATTTATACATCATTGTGACAACAATATACTTTCAGTCTCTTAAATCCCTGTTTTATGTTTTCCCAAATCCAGCATAATATAAAAAGGCTTTTCCTCTAATATTTTCCGGTTGTCATATTATCATGGCCATAAACTCTAATCTGTGTAGAGTGTAATGGTGAGCAGCAAATATTTTGGAATAAAGGAACCAATGTCCTCATTAGTAATAAGTCTGACTCTTACCTCATTCCTCTATTTTAAAAAAGGTTCTCAGCTGCTGTTAACTTCCTCCCATCTTTGTGTACTTATTCTACTCACAAAAGAAGCAACTTAGACCCTGTTCGTATCAGGTGACATGAAGCATTAGACTAACTAGTCCTATTATGCTAACCAGTTAGATCACATATATAATTGGCCTTATTCTGATTCTGTCGTCATCCAATAGCCTTTAGGTTATCAATGGTCATTCTAAAAATGTCACACAGAAAGATGATATGTAAGACTCAATTGTGGCATCTCCTCAGTATCTCCTGGCAGTTAAAATTCTTGTTAAAAACTACAACATAAGTTTCTGTGTGTTGTGTGCGTGTGACTTTATTTAGTTAGTTTTTAAAAATTATATTTGGGTCTAATGCAAAAGTTGAAGACTCCATCTTGAAATATGAAGACCTCAATTTACTAACACACCTGTCTGCTCCCCGCAGTAGGTGACTGGTTTCCACAAATGATATTTTTATCAGGCTAGGATATAGATGCCAGACATTACTGCTCATGGTGAGTTTAGAGGTGAGCAAAGTAACAGAACATGCTTACTTTACCTGAAGTTTTTCACAATAACTGGCAGGAAGTTTTCTAACGCAGACCTATTTGCCAAAGTTTTTATGCTTCTCCATGTAAATGCTGATGGTGCACCAAGGAATGCTTGACTAGTTTTCCCTGGGCGAGTCACGAAAAACTACACAGAAATACATTATGCTTCATCTGTCCTTTGAAAGACCAGAGGGAGTTAGCCAGAAAAGAGAACTTAGGGAGAATGAAAATTTTAAAGGACATGGATTGTTTGGGAATCAGTGGAAAGTTAAATGTGAGTAAGGGTCTCCAGAGAAGGGGAACAGTATGGTTGTGAATTGCATGTTGTGGTCAGCTTAAAGGATCTGTATATCAAGCTAAGGAGTCTAAACTTAATCCAATGATCAATAGGAAGAAACAGAAGACAGAGAAGAATGTCATCAAATTTGCTACTGTTGCACAATATCTCAGAACCATGGAGAGGATGAGCGGGAGGAAATAGCCAGGGGCAGCACAATCAAATACGAAGATTCTCAGAGATTAAGGCCAAAGACCTTAAGTGTCGAGATTACAGTTTGGCAGTAGGGCTAAAAAGCATAATCAGAGCTCAAAGCCATTTCTTTGTTGGAAACAACTGTTAACAATTTATCACTACAAAATCACCAACATTTCAAGATGGAAAGCAAGTTAGAGATCATCAGGCCCAAACTTTTTGGAATTGAAAATACTGTAGTCCTTAGAAGATATGTGATGTGATTAGAGATTATGGAGGTAGGATCCAAAGCCTAGCAATTTCACTTATAAACTATAAAATCTTGGGTTACATAATTAACTTTTCCATAAGTCCATTCCATCACCCATATAACATGTAGATAATAATATCTGCTTTTTGTCAATATATGGGAAATGCCTAATACTGGGCCTGAATAGGATGGGGCTAAACAAATATTAACTTTTATTGTGAAATAATGGCATTATTATAGTTAATACTTATGTAGACCATAACTTTCTTTTCTGTCCTATTTACAGCCATAAATTTGCTTGAACAACTAGTACTCATTCACACTGTGGGCACATATTTTGGTAGGGCACTATCTGATCAAGTGGAATTTATGAATTATACCCAGGAGAAATCAGCAATCTCCTGTCATAGTGACTGATTCAGAGTTGAATATAATACACATTTTTGACCAAGTGAACTCTATAAGACTTAATTCCAGGACACTGGTTGGTGCTATCAGGGAAATAAATGTAAAAATGGGGTATAGCTGCCATTCTACCAACATGAAATAAGAGCTTTTTTGAGAAATTAGAAAGAGGGAAACTGGGGCCTTGTGACAATTTTGAGTTCAATTTAGACCCCAACCCAAGCCAGACATAAGAATGATTTCCCAGGTACCTGAACTAATAAATTCACCTTTGGATTATGCTAATTTAGCTTTTGTTTTCTGTTACTTGACACTGAAAGAAGCCTAGGTAAAACAATAATAGTAAAAGGAAAAAAAAAAAAAAAGTTGGTAACATTTAACTTCCCCTAAGAAATAGTGAAAATAACTTTGATTCTCTAGGGGAAAAAATGGCAATGGAGATAAATTATCAGGATCTCTGTGAGAAAAAAGAGTCTTTCTAGGAGGGTTGAATAAATAAATTAGTTTTGAGAAGATAACATAATTTGAACTATGTTATAAAACTGTTTTAATCCCATTAGCTGAATATTAAAGAATACTTGATTCATAAAATATGTTATAATTTGAAGTCATAAGAAATCAAGTCATATAGTTCTCAAAATGACACCCCCACAAGAGCTCAATTTACAAAAACATATAGAGGTTTCAAGTACATTAATGTAAACTGCATTTGCATGGTGGTATTCAGTAATATTGAATTGGAGTCACTTAAACTTTACACTATTGCATTACATTTAAATCTCATTGAAAGCAAATGAACCACAAGAAAAAAAAATTCAAATTTGCTTTAAGTATAAAATCCTGAGCCAGATGATGGGAGGTGGGGAAAACACTGAGTAAACAGCTAATTTAATTAGAAGAAATAAGCTATCTTTCTTGCACAACTCGAAAAGGAAAAAAATAATCTCATTTTCGAAAATCATTAGTGAAAGAGCTTTTGCAGGTCCATAAAACAGTGCTTCTTATTATTTGTCAACCTCTTTTGAATGAGGCCTATCACGGTCTGACACTCTACAAATTCTTTCAAGACAATCTGAACTGATTGGGGAGCCTTATGTTCCTCAATACTCATATTATCACCAACCCTCACCTACTTTCTGGCCATAATTGATTGGACTGGGGTGAGGTACATTGCCTAAATTGGCTGATTCAGATTCTGTCCCTCAAAAAATTTGGAATTTTGATAAGGAGAGGCCAAGTCAGCCAGATGATAGTGAATGCTTAGTTTTTAGTTTGAATAGAGTCCAGTCTGATGTTAGACATATGAAAAGCCAACACCACCTTCTCTATTTTCATGATAAGCCATATTTACTTGAGCAAGTTGAATTGTTCTGTGTTCCTTGTGCTCAGAAAATCCATAACTAAGCCTTCCTAAAGAATCCACATAACTTCTTTTACATGAAGATTCATACAAATTGAATTGTTGACCTTTAAAATGGAAAAATATTGACTTATTTTCGTATTTAATTTTTAGTGTATAAATCAGTAGAAATTAGATATAATTTGATGTACTTATGGCATTCAGAGGCTTGGATATACTTTAAACATCAACTAATTCAGATAAATCATCCACTATTCCCTTAATGATTCAAGAGAAAAAAACCATGATATATATATATATATATATATATATATATATATAGTATATATGATATATATAAAATATAATATGTTTTATATTATATATCATATATACTATATATATGTATATAAGATATCATATATACTATATATGTATATATACACATATATATATCATATATACTATATATATGTTATATATACACATAT